>NW_006295391.1:4111615-4112035 GCF_000327345.1 Myotis davidii | reverse complement strand
TCCTCCTTCTTCTTCTTCTTCTTCTTCTTCTTCTTCTTCTTCTTCTTCTTCTTCTTCTTCTTCTTCATTTTCCAACCCATTGACCTCATACTCTTCTGCAACCTTATGCTTGGAATCATGGGAATTTTTTTTAATGCCTCTCTTTCTATATTCAAGAACAAATGGCTGACATTTCCCAGAGGGTCTCTGGAAGCAGTGTTCTATCATTAAATGTAGCAAGTTCACTTAATCTTTATTACATTATCAAATATCTTTTCTAGGGGAGTTAATTACTTCTTTCAGTTGGTTACAAAACCAACAAACCAGTCTGTAAGCACATTATACTAAGCCAGAAGGGAAGATATGGGTTGAATTACTCTGCTTATTTGAATGGTCTGTTTTCAAAGTTGACATTTTAGACAGCCATAAAAATACTGTTGC
>NW_006295391.1:4070824-4111561 GCF_000327345.1 Myotis davidii | reverse complement strand
CCCCCCCCCCCATTCTCATTTTAGATCTTAATACAATTTTGGTTTCAGTTTTTAAAAATGCATAAAATCTCATGTGTTGGACAAATTGTTATATTACACTATTGTGAGTAAATAAAGTTTTAAATGTTTTAGCTTTGGCATCTTTAAAACAATTTAAATAGAAGAGGATAAATGCAATCAAGTTGTTATCTTTTTCAAGTTCAGGAGCTCTTAGGGCTGACATTTATTTAAACACCAATTCATTATAATATGTTTTCTTTGCTACATGTATACAAACATTAGAAAGTTGCCAGAAACACTGAAGATACATGTTACTAACCAAAATAGTAAAAGTAACAGACAAATATGTTTCTTAGGTTGCAGTGATGAAGAGGAAAAATGGTAATCAAGATAGATTAATGGGATGAATGATAATTATCTTATACAAAAGAATGAATTTTCATTTCCAGCAAGTGAGGAGAATATGCCTACTGAGAACATAAATAATAAAAATCACACACAAAAATTGAGTGTGAGGAATATTTGTTCTTACTAGATAATGAACTAGATCTTGGTGATGTGAATAATAATGCTTCTATTACTGATGAAAGGAAAACAAAAAAAGAGAGAAAATAGTCCTATCAAATGGCTTCTATGTGAAAGCAGGAATCCATAAATTCTTAAGGAGAACAATAGGAAAATCTAAGAATAAAATAAATAAGTTGAACCAATTTTTGAGAGAAAAAATTGATATATTAATGCTTTATTGTTAGTGGCATCAGATATAAAACTGGTATGATTGAGGAATTCATGTATAGTTTGGTTCAAATCTATAATACTAATATCAAATATAGACTACTGTAATAAATTATGAGTTTCAAAAAAGCTTGTTAAATGAACCAATTACCAATATTTCATCTTTTAATGAATCTACTAAACATTTGTAAAATTTATTGGATATATATTTAATTTACTTAAACAGAATTCTTAAATTTAAGAAAGTATTCTAAGTTAGGGTACTTTTAAAGGTAAATTTGTGCTATTGAAAAATATATAAATTCAAAAAATGCAAGTTATGCATAAATATGAATAAAAATTAATGCCAATTGTGTGCAGAGATAGAAAAGAGAGACTAATTTTTCTTCTGTCCTTGAGGAAGATAGGAGAAATGATTTCTACTCATATGCACTGAAATCACATGTGGTTGCTATTTGACTCTGTTTTTGAAAAACACCTAGTGAGCAAATAAACCAAGCATTTTCTTAAATTTTAAGAAGGTGGACATCAGCAAGTTCAGCGGAAAGCTAGCAAAGATTTCAAGGCTGCTGTTATATTCAAAATGTTGAAGAGTATGGGAAGATCAAAACTAGTCTTGCAAGGCCTAATTTTGAAAAGTTCTAGAATAGCGTCCAGTCCCAATTTGACTGTTGGCCTATGTTTAGCATCAAGCAAAAGCCGAAAAATCATTTTCTAAGATTTTGAGAAGACATGGGTTATTGGTGTCTCACTCAGGAAGTGTGGCCAAGTCATCTGGTCTGTTCCTTGACTCAAAATTAATTCCAAAGGTAATGCAGAAAGTTTCCTCTTGAAGAAGAGCTTTCAGTCAGACCTTCCAAAAGGAAGAGGCGGTGCTAGAAAAAGCAAACCAACAAACAAATTTACCCACAACTCAGGAACTCAGGAGAGAAAATCCACTGCAGCTCTCAACATTAATTAGTTCAGACCTTTCTTTTTAAAAAAATAAATGCGCAAAGAAAGGTTTGCTGTTTGAAAAAAAAAACACCACAGCACACATGAGACTTACTGTAATGACCAAAAGAACAGACAAAGGAAAGAACAACAATATAAAAGATGGAAGGAAATTTAAAATTAGATATTTAAATGCATGCTGTCAGTAAGATAATCCTTATAAAAATGAAAACATTGATGAATAAGAAATCAAAAATAAATCCTGAAAATAAAATTGAGAGAGTTTCCAGATTAGAGATTAATAAGAAAAGAAATTGAAAATATGAGAAGTATAAGTTTAGAGGCATAGAAGATAAGTTCAGAAGGTCTAACATCTTCAAAAAGAATATAAAGCAAAGACCATGGAGATAATAGAGGTTTAGCAAAAATCAAAGATTTTACAGTAAGAAAAAATTCTGAGAGCTATGCCTTAAGACTAGTATTCAAAATACAAGGGCCCTCAAATTCTAAGCAGGATTTATTTATGCATTTAGTCAACAAAATTTATATTACGTCAACTAAGCTTTATAGCTGCGGTTCTCAACCTGTGGGTCGTGACCCCTTTTGGGGTCGAACGACCTTTTCACAGGGGTCGCCTAAGACCATCGGAACACACATATATAATTACATACTGTTTTGTGATTAATCACTATGCTTTAATTATGTTCAATTTGTAACAATGAAAATACACCCTGCATATCAGGTATTTACATTACGATTCATAACAGTAGCAAAATTACAGTTATGAAGTAGCAACGAAAATAATTTTATGGTTGGGGGTCACCACAACATGAGGAACTGTATTAAAGAGTCCCAGTATTAGGAAAGTTGAGAACCACTGCTTTAGAGGATCTGAGGATATTATCCATACACGAAATAGACCCTAACCTAAGAAAAGTCCTTCTGAAATTTCAGAACAACAAGGAAAAACAGCTTGTTAAAAGGTCTGATGGGGAAAAGCTGGCATCTATCTACAAAGATACAAGCATCCATAGTGGCATAAGAATCCTCATCAGCACAGTGGGTGTCAGAAAAAATAAAGCAGTGAAGATTTTAGAGTTCTGAGGTCACAGGAGAACTGGGAACCCAGAGACAGAGATGCTAGAAGCCATAGCTGACAGAGCTCATGTTCCATATCTGGGAATACAACTGAAATGGGTAGAAGCCAAACGTTTGTCACACTGATTTGGTGAATTCTTCCAGGTTGTGTAGGAGCTTTGTCTGGGGTAAGTGCATGAATATTCTCACTGTGTTTTCCTTCAAGAGGGGCTAACAAGCAAGACTTCAAACACCTATGAAAGCCTTTCTTCAATACACGAGAAGCAAAAAGAATACGTATCAAATATGCATGATTTGACCTCTACTTATAATTCCAAGCTGTTAAGTTTTTAACACAATATTCAGTTTCCAAAGTGTCAACCACTCTCACTCCCCCATCTCCTTCTGCATTATGTTCCCTTTCCTTTCTACGCTTTGACCGCTTCTCATAGTTTAACATTCATTTAAAATCTCATCTACCCTAAGAAGTCTTCTGTGAGCATGCTGGTTTAAGTTAGATGTTCTTCCCCTTGCTTCCATAGCCCCTGATATGTATTTATATCCCAGGGAAGGAAACATTGTTTTGTGGTCATCTGAGGGCACTATGTGCCTCATAGAGTTCTGCTATTACGTCAATTAGCCAATTCATTGGATTCAGAAGGTTCTAAATAAGTGCTTAGTGAGTAAATGTAAAAGGGGCTGGGCTAGCATTTGGTAGTGATGGATAATTGAGAAAATGTACATAAACATCAAATTATTTTTTTGTTTTGTTTTGTTCATCCTCACCAGATGATATTTTTCCACTGATTTTTAAACAGAGTGGAATGGAGGGGGAGAGACAGAAACAAACATCAGTGTGAGAGAGACACATTGATTGCTTGCCTCCCACTCTTGCCCTGACAGAGGCCAAGGATCCAGCCTGCAATCAAGGCATGTGCCTTCGAATGGAATTCGAACCTGAGACCCTTCAGTCCTCCTCGGATTCTCTATCCACTGAGCCAAACCAACTAGGGCACATCAAATTCTTGAGCTAGTTTGTATCCAGTTCAGATTGCTTCATAATCTACAATGCTTAAAAGGAGTTTTACACTGGGGTGGGAAGAGATTAAAAAAACAACAAAAAAAAAAACAGAAAAAAAACTAAAAATAGTGATTGAGCCCACATTACATAACTTTAGCATAAAAGTGTAAGACGAGTAATAAATACTCTTCTTTGGGTTCTCATACCAACATCCTGCTTTGCTACAACCTGGAATTATTGAGGACAATTAGTTGGTGCTCTGTTCTGTTTGATTTGGATTCTCCTTTCATGTTTGATTGATCCTTTACTATGTGAAGTACATGTTTCTGTTCCACCAGATCAGCAGTGGTAGTTTCCAGGTTCTTATTTTTATATGCAGACTACTCTCCCCCTTTAACAACCTAATTGCTTGAAGTTTGCTTTAATAACTTGCCCAAAATTAACTGATTTCTACAAAGGTTAGCATCTTCCAATAATGCAAGTTTCTAACTGAGAATCTAGACTTAATTGAAGAAATTTGCATCTCTGTGTTTCCAGGACAGGTGAGCCACTTGGCCCCGGTCTCACATTCACTGGGCCTCCAAATTAGACATTCAGTTTTACCTATAATACAAACCTTCTAATTATCTAGTGGATAACAAAATTCCATTAGTCTTTGTCTTGCATGGTGATATTAAATGTAAACATTTAAAATAGTTCATGCATTTTATATTTTTTTCTTTTGTTATTTCTTTATTTTTTAAGATACATGAAAATTTTAGGAATTGAGCAGGTATAGGCCCTCTAGAGTCCTATATTTGCGCTTTTTGTCCAAAGCTATGAAACTAGACCACCAACTCACACCATACACAAAAATAAACTCAAAATGGATAAAGGACTTAAACATAAGATGGGAAACCATAAAAATATTAGAGGAATCCACAGTCAGCAAAATCTCAGACCAATGCTGAAGCAATATCTTCACTGATACAGCTCCCAGGGCAATGGAAACTAAAAAGAAAATAAACAAATGGGACTACATCCAAATAAAAAGCTTCTGCACAGAAAAAACAAAAAGCCACATCAACAAAACAACAAGAAAGCCCACTGCATGGGATGTCTGATTGCCAACTTAGGTCCAATCCCCTGGGGAGCAGGCCTAAACCAGCAAGTGGTCATCCCCTGAGGGATCCCAGAGTGCGAGAGGGCACAGGCCCGGCTGAGGGACCCCCTCCCCCTGAGTGCACAAATTTTTGTGTGCTGGGCCTCTAGTTTATAAATAAATTGATAAAGTGTATAGTTATAGTATTATATTTTAATAGCTTGTCAGGAAATGTGTCATGTCAGGAAATTAAAATCTACAAAATAGTGTGAGGAAAATGTTTTTTTGGTGAACACCAGGGACTGTTTTCTTATGTTAATTGTGTGTTGTTCTTATCTATTTTCTAGGTGAGGAAGAGATTTAATATTTGTTTCCTTCTTTATATTTAAAGGTCTCCATGAGGCCTGTCATGAGGAACTCAAGGAGGGTAGTCAGTTTTAATTTAATATTCAAGTATAATGAAAAAGGGAGAAATTACAATTAAGAAAATCACTTCAAGTCACCATGGAGCCTATTCCTAATGATTACATAACTAGTGCAACCTCTGAATTTCCTATTCAGTTTTTCAGGTTATTGCAGGAGGTCTGCAGCATTAGGCTAACCTGTACCAGAGTGATATTGCTGAATCAGTTATGCTATTTAATAGTACATCTAGCGATTTTAACTGCTGTGAGAACACTTTAGTTCCTAAGGAAAAAACATAAATATTCATCTTAGAGTTGAGTCTTTGCATACAAACTAAATTAGAGGATTTAGATCATTACCTGATCTTTCAGACCAGAGACAAAATAAAATAGACTTGTCACCTAAGATATTCAAATACTATAAACCAAGGGAAATATTTTCTATGGAATTATCCTGGTATTGTCTTCCATCCTCTATTTCAAGTTCAGATCATTTTGACAAATAATCTGTTTTGTAAACAAGGCAGTCAACTAAATATTTTTGAAATGTGGAGGTAAATGAGATTCTATCCTTGTCCAGGAAAATATTGGAGCAAGGGATGGAATAGAAATTTGTTGGGCACATACTATATATCTGTAGCTGCATCAGCTACCTTTTTATCACCTTAAATCAATTTTTACCACATCCTAAAAGTATTTTAGTATCATTTTTCCTATTATTTCACACATAAATCTGAGAACCAGAGAATCTATGTAATTGAGCTAAGAAACTCCCATATCTTATAATTGACTAAGCTTAAATTAAAATTCAGATCACCCAGATTCCAGAACTGGCATTGGAGAGTTAAAATGCATTGGTGGACAGGTTGTATTGAATGTGGATGCATCTTTAAGAGTGAACAATCATTGGACAGATTTCAAATAGGATTCATCATACCAGCTCTCCAAATTATAAAACTTATAAACAATGTGGTAGTACACAATTATTTTATGATAGTATTGTTATTAATATTTCAATAATACATTTCTTGTACAAGTAAAGTATAATCTCAGAGTTACATTTAATTCCCTGACCCTGTTACACATTTTGTCTGCATTCCCATTTCATTTACATGCCATATGGACACTAAACCCTGTGCAAATGAAATCTGTTTTTTCAGTTAAATAAATTCTAGAGAATTTACTAAATGTGCCAAATGACAAATTCTGGAATCTCCCATCTGAGTTATGTACAAAAATGTTTTGCTTAACTAATGAATACATATGAAAGAGTAGTCCAAATGGATCTAGCCACATCTTATCCTCTGCCATGGTGTAACTGTCTACAGCTGTTATGCTAGCAGTTTTAGATCAATTAATTATAGTTATAGAAGCCAAATGCAAACAACAATCTGATTTTGAACATGTTAAGTTTAATCCTGATTAGATTGAATCATAAAATTAAGGCATTATAAAGAATCACTGCTATAAATGAATAACAGTATACATGAGGCAAGCCTTCTGATTTTGATTCATAATGGTCTTACTCCAAGTATGGATAGTTTACTGTACCATGGTTACCAATGAAATTATTCATGCAACACACACACATATAAGAATGACTCTCCTTATAGTCGATGACTCAAAGACTTAGCTATCTCAAGCACTGATAGATATAATCCCTTCAATCATTTTATTACTTTCTTCATCGCCAAAAAGTTTTGAGTTCTCATGAAGCACATGTTCATTGTTTACATGTGTGCATCTTTATTACATTAAACATGCATCGACCACAAATTCCTCCCTACAAAAGCAACTGTCCTGAGGACGTAAAGCAGCTTTGACTGACAATGTTTTTATTCCCAAATACTTCAGTCGGACACAAATGGCACCAACACAACAACTATATGTAACACAAGTAAGAAAATAATAATACTGAACCGATACACTACAAAACATAAGCATTACATGCTTATTTAACATATAATAACATAAATTATGATTTTGGCTGTATAGGTCTTTCCCCTTTATTTCCTATGTGGCCCCGAGAGACTTAAAGGTGCTCATCAAAGCCTAGCCTCCTTGTGTGCAGAGTGCTCACATCGTCTCTAGGTACATAGCTGTCCACCTGGCAGGCTTCCTCTATTCTCACTTGATGTTAGGTGTGACTGCACTTAGAGAATGAGTAGATATGTCATGTGCCTCATTGGTTCTGGGCCTTTAGACACAGGGCATTTTAGTCATATGCTTTCAGTCACATGCCTGTTGGTAGATGTATCTGAGGCAGTATCTCAGCTTCCACCCATGCAGAAAATGAAAATACTGTAGGAGAAATTGGGGCAATGAGGACAGGAACCTGGCTCTCTGAAAAAGTAGAGCAATTTCTGACGACCTAGGCTATTCACATAGGGTTTCCAAAGAAAAATGGGAAAAAGTAGCTTTTTAATAGTTTCCGTCCTTTCGGGTCTCTATGGCAGCAGCTTATCTGTCACCCTAACTAAGGTACCCGGAAAAGACCCCTCTTTAATCCCTGATTTCCTCGTTGACAATATAAGTGTACTAGACTAGATGTCTCTCAAGTCTCATCTAAATCCAATATTCTATGAAATTGACTAGTCTATGATAAATTGTTAAGTTAGAAAATAAAACACAGAAAATATTCCTATTAGTGAAGCAATTGCTATGTACTATTACAGGAAGCAATTACAAATTTTACAAAGCCAATGTAGATAAAACTTTATATGTTGTTGACAGATTCTAGTCCATTTACATTTCTTTACTGGAACAAAACCAATCCTGTGGTAATTCCACATGGAGATGAGCTTCAAATTAGTACTAATCACCAACCTTTTATTTGGTGCTGTAAGAAATGGAGCATGTGGTTCTGTAAGGACTGATTGGAGAGAGGTACAGAACTAAGAGAGAAGAGTTTATGCAGTAATTTAAGAATGAGACATTCTGAGACAGTTAAGAAGATATAAGTGGATCAAAGTGATGTGACTTATACTTGCAAGCCAAACAACCCATACAAGTACACCAATGATGACACTTACTGGTAATTCTGTGACCTTGAGCAAATTACTCCACATTTCCAATTTTCTGTTCTCTCATTGGTAAAATGGGTGTGAAAATAGAATTCACCTCAGAGTACATTGTAAGGCACACTATATGTAAAGCATGTATGCACCTGGCAATAGTAAGAACTTAATAAATGCTAGGTATTTTTGTTTATGATAATAAATATTATTATTTGTTATAATAGAAATATTATAACATTTCAGTTTTGTACCCAAATATTGCAGAATTCAAACACCAAGTAGAACAAGATGGCTATCTTCAAGGAGTTTGTCATGGCCTTGATTAAACAAGACTCAAATACAGAAAATTAGTTCGTGATTAAGTAATAGATTATATGCTGCTTCATAGAAATTCAGTAAGTATTCTAAAGAAGGTGGGGACCAAGTGAAATAGTATAGGGTTTGTGAAGAAAACAAAACAAAACAAAACACATTGAAAGACCATGCTAGAGAGAATAAAGGCTTGATGCTCACTATGTGTTGAATATTATTCTAAGTGCTTTAGCCACTTGAATTACTTAATCCTCACAATAATCTTAAGAATACATACTTTTATTACCACTATTTTGTAGATTAGTAAACTGAGAGATAAGAACTCAAGTATCTTGCCCAAAGTTACAGGTAGAACATGATGGAAGCTATATTGTAATAGGAAAACTGAAACCGGGGTCAGACCACCAAAGCACCACTTGACACTGAATTCTTAGATAGCATACATTAATGAATGGAAAGGCCATATCGTTTCAAGTAGGAAAAAAAAATAAAGTCAAGAAAGAAGAATTTGAGTATAACTTATGTCTTAATCAGAGAGGAAATAAATCTTATTGAAGTAGTGGCTGAAATAATTACAGGTATCCACTTATTAAATCTTGTGAATTTAAAAACAGAAAATGGTATTTCAATGTAAAGAAATGTAGTTTTAGACCAGCCATACATTTTTTTAAATATGTTTTTTTATTGATTTCAGAGAAGGAGAGAGAGAGAAACATCAATGATGAGAGAGAATCATTGATTGGCTGCCTCCTGCACACCTCGCATTGGGGATGGAGCCCGCAACCCAGGCATGCTCCCTTGGCCAGAATCAAACCTGGGACCCTTCAGTCCGCAGGCCAATGTTCTATTCACTAAGCCAAGCCGGTTAGGGCTACATTTTTATTGTAATCAAACCAGTGTTGGTCATTACTTTATGTGATCATTAATTTAAATCTAATTTTGGTGAACCTGATATTAAGGAAAACACAGTACTCTCTTCAGAGTTCTGAGACTTTCTGAATGTATAAAGTATCGGGCCAGAAAACTGATAAGGAAACTTTCCACACTTTTACTGAAAATGACATTAAATTAAGTTATTTCCCTCTTTTTGGCTCATATTAAAAGATTTCTTCATGCCTGGCCAGCATGGTTCAGTGGTTGAGCATTGGCCTATGAACCAGTGACTCTCAGTTAGGGCACATGTCTGGAATGTGGGCTCCATCCCCAGTGTGGGGCATGCAGGAGGCAGCCAGTCAATGATTCTCTCTCATTATCGATATTTCTATTTCTCTCTTTTTCTCCTTTCCTCTCTGAAATCAATGAAAGATATTTTTTAAAGAAGGTTTATTCATGAATATCATAAACTGGATAATGCAAGAATTTTGTTTGAAGAATTGAGAAGCACAAAATATATTGTACAAGTTTGAAAGTTTCATGTCAAGTACCTGCTTGTACAGTGAAATCCAGGCCAAAAAAAAAAAAAAAAAAAAAAAAAAAAAAAAGCTTTACTTTTACTTTTAACTCAAGTTAATTTTATAAATCAAGCAGACCCCCAAGAGAAGGAAAATAGCAACCGTATCATTTTTTTTTTTTTGCAATAGTTTTACAGCAGAATATTTAAAGAGTGATTCTTGGCACCCATAAAAGCATTTAAACATCAACACTGTTCTTTAAAAAGCTGACCAAATGACAGTTGAGCTGTGGCAATTCTAAGGGAACATATGTAATACTTTCAACAATAAGGGTTTTTTAAAGAAGAAAATAACACCAACTGAAAGGGGTTTATGTCTCTTTATGTCTTTTATATGCTACATTAACAATTTAAAAATTATATCTTGTTTAAAAGTTTTCTCAAGCCCTAGCCAGTTTGGCTCGGTAGATAGAGTGTCAGCCTGCAGACTGAAAAGTCCCGGGTTCGATTCTGGTCAAGGGCACATGCCTGGATTGTGGGCTCGATCCTCAGTAGGGGAGTGCAGGAGGCAGCTGATCAATGATTCTCTCTCATCATTGATGTTTCTCTCTCTCTCCCTCTCCCTTCCTCTCTCTGAAATCAATTATATATATATATATATATCCCCTACTGGGGACCGACTAAAAATATAGTCATAGATTAAAAATATAGTTATTTGAAAAGTAATTTTAGTTGTATTGTAGGATGAAAGTCTTCTTTATTTTAGAAACACAAACCCGATTACTCAATCGTACTTTAAGAGAAGAACCTATGTGTTAGCAAACCTCTGTAAAAATAACAAAATATTGAATATTGAAAATGTCTAAAGTAACATTGTACATATTCTTATTTTTAATACTCACCTGAAGATATGTGTTTTTTATTATTGATTTTTAGAGAGAGAGGAAGCGTGAGAGCAAGGAGAAGGCAAAACATCAATGTGAGAGAGAAACATCAATCTATTGCCTCCCCTGCACACCCCAGCTGGGGATCAAACCCACAACCCAGGTATGTACCCTGACCAGGAATCAAATCTGCAATCTTTGATGATGCTCCAACCAGCTGAGCCACCTGGTTCAGGCTGAGACATCAACATTCCTCAGTTTCTCATTATTTAAATGAATGAAATATCTTTGGTTTATCCTTACTCTTGGTATTGTATTTAAATCTTCATGCAAGTCCTGTGGGTGTTATCATGTTATTTAAAATACGTCTGTATTTTGTTCATCAGTTTATGTCTTTCATTAGCTTCCACACTTGCAATACCTATCTTTCTCTGACAGGCTTATTTTGTTTAGCATAATGCTCTCTAGGTCCATCCATTCTGTGTCAGGGCCAGCCTGACAGGTTGAGCCGGGCTGAGGCAGGGAGGTGGGAATTGAGAAAAGAAAGAAAGACAGGAAAGCGGGTTCGGGAGGACTCCAGTTCTCGAGGAACTGAAAGCAACTTTATTAGCCACACAATCCTATTTATACATAACACACTGAATAGGAGGTCTGTCAAGAGGAATGTATTCTTTGTTCCTCTTAATCTCTAAGGGAGAGACACAGCAGAAGGACAAGTTCTCAGTACAGCATATCTCAGTAAATAGTTACAGACTTCTTGGTAAGCTATGAAAGGTTGTTCTCATTCGTCTACTGATAACCACCATCCGAACAAGTCTGGGAAAATTGTGTGGGTAAGGGTCCCAGCCTTGCTAGCCCCTTCAGGTGCAAGGACCTTGCCAGCTTACATCTGGCCCCCAACAATGCTGTTGAGAATGGTAATAGTTCCATCTCTTTTACAGCTGCATAGTATTCCATTGTGTAGATGTACCACAGGTTTTTAATCCATTCATCTGATGATGGGTACTTAGGCTGTTTCCAAATCTTAGGTATTGTAAATTGCACTGCTATGAACATTGGGAAGTGGGGTGGGGGTGGGCGGTGAGTAGAGGGGAGAGTTCAACCAATGAACTCATATGCATATATGCATAACCAACAGGCACAGAGAGAGGATGGTGAAGGCTTGGGGGGAGTGGGAGAGGTCAATGGAGGGGGGTGGAAAGGGACATATGTAATACTTTCAACAATAAAGATTTATAGCAGTCTAAAAAATACAACCATATTTTGAATAGAACTGGATATGTTCATTCAGGAATTGGCTAGGCTCTAGGCCACAGAACTGAACTAGATAGCTATAATTCTCCTCCCCCAAATGAAGCTTCCAATATACTGTGAAGGATTCTTTTAACAATAGTGATTTTAAAAATCAGTAATTTAGAAAAAACCTGCATATGCCAGAACAGTGTATTTTAAAAGACCTTAACAGAAATTTTCCTAAGTTAGTTTTATATCTATACTTTCTAAGGTTTAATAGGAAACTATGATTAGGATTTCTACTTTCTTATACTTATTTATTTATTTTTTTAATTATTGGGTCAGAGAATTCGGGTTTTTAATCTCCTCCTGTGATTACCTTTTATATAAAATACCTGAATACAAATGTGCCTAGAAAGATAGACATGTTTGAAGGAGGCTATATTTGAGTTTAGTCCAAAATAATTTAGTCTTATTGAGATTTATGAAATGTACATATGAATGCTGAATTCTCATAACCATGGGTAAGAGCTCAAAAAAGTCTTTAGCACACACAAAAGATGTCAATCATGTGCTTTACTGCTTATAAATATGCTTTTATTTACATTATCCCCCAAAATGGAGAAACATAGAAAACTACACTTTAGCTGTGGGTAAATCTCAATAATTCTAAGTTGTTCTATTCTGATCTCTATGTGCCTTTCTTTAAAATAACCACTTTTAAAATTTAAAATTTAAATTTAATCCAGACGTTTGGTATTTCAAAAAATATTCTATTTTCTTTTCCAGTTACTGTTCAAGAGGATTTACTTTATTCATAGAAAAAGTTGATTGATTTGTTTGTTATCTGCAGAAAAGAGAAGATAGTTGATGCTTATCAACACACACACACACACACACACACACACTAAGTGCAGAGAAGGCTTCTAAAGTGGGGATAGAAAACATGTGCCTTGGGCTCCCCTTGATTGCTTATACAGTATGGCAAGACCACCAAACAAGATTCACCCTACTGTCCTTGTCCCAAGCAAATTACTGTCTCACATTTTCTTGTTGCCCTGTCTTTCTAGCACTCTGTTATCATATAGCCATCCTGAAATTTAATGACCTTTATCATTCTCCAATTAAGTTATGTGAGGTGAGACTCTAACTCAATTAACATATATCATGTGGAGAGCCCTTCATGTATTTCAAACACTTCTAACACTCTCCCGTTCCAAGTTGATTCACAGCAGCGCAGTCAGCCAGTCTTAAAAACTATTCTCCTGAGATCTACCCTTTTCACTCTTTTATCAAAAATGCTACATTTCTTTTTCACTCGCCTACTCAAAACTATAAAACTATCGTGTTGTGACAGGAGTTTATTGGTTATTATTTAGTCTTTCTGAATTTGGGTAAGATATGTATATTTGTAAAGAATTTAATAAAATTTTCCCCTTCACCTGGTCATAATTATTTTCAATTACTAAAACAAATAAACATGTGAGTCAAAATAGTGAATTTTAAATATCCTCAAGTGAGTTATACAGTAAAAATAAAATTAAAAATACTAAGCATGTACTTAATAAAATAGATAAAAATATAGCATAATGCTCTCCAGTTCTATCCATGCTGTTGCAAATAGTAAGAATTCCTTCTTTTTTACCGCAGCATAGTATTTCATTGTGTAGATGTACCACAGGTTTTTAATCCACTCATCTTCTGAAAGGCACCTATGTTATTTTCAAATCTTAAGAAAGATAAATATCACATGACCTCACTCATTTGTGGAATATAATGAACAGCACAAACTGATGAACAAAAACAGATCCAGAGACAGAAAAGCATTCATCAGACTGTCAAACCTCAGAGGGAAAGTAGGGGAGAGGAAGGGTAAAGGGGAGATATCAACCAAAGGACTTGTATGGATGCATATAAGCCTAACCAATGGACACAGACACCAGGGGGGGTGAGGGCATGAGTGTGGAGGGGGGGCAATGGTGGGATTAGGACACATATGTAATATCTTAATCAATAAAGAAAAAATAAAATAAAAATTTAAAAAAAGAAAAGAAATTTAAAAAATAGAAACAAAAACTAAATTCCAGTAACATTGGATTCCTCAGTCACTAGATAATCATGATGGCAAGTCATCCTTGTCAAAAGGTTTATGTTCTATAATCTCATACAAAAAAATTAAATGCACTACAGGACAGGTACACCTCAGAGATATTTGGGGTTCAAATCCAGGCCACCACAATAAAGTGATTGTCACAATAAAGTAAATCACACAAGCTTTTTGGCTTCCATGTGCATATAAAAGTCATGTTTACATTATACTGTAGTCTACCAAGTGTTCAATAACATTATGCCTAAAAAGCAATGCATATACATAATTAAATTATACTTTACTGCTAAAGATGCTAACCATCCTCTGAAGCTTCAGCAATTTGTAATCTTTTTGCTGGTGGGGAGTCTTGCCTCAATGTGATGACTGCTGACTGATCAGGATGGTGATTGCTGAAGGTTGGGGAAGCTGTGGGAATTATTTCAAAAAAAAAATGCAACATGGAAGTTCAGCACATCCATTGACTCTTTCATGAGTGATTTCTTTATAGCATGTGATGCTGTTTAATAGCAGTTTACCCACAGCAGAACTTCTTTCAAAATTGGAGTCAGTCTTCTCAAACCCTGATGCTGCCTCATCACAGTGCTTGTAATATTCGAAATCCTTTGTTGGCATTTCAACAATCTTTGCAGCATCTTCAACAGGAATCAATTTCATCTCAAGACACCAGTTTTTTTGCTCATCCATAAGAAGCAACTCCGCATCCATAAGACTTTTATCATATTACTAGATGCCCAATGCATGAAATTTGTGCAAGGAGCTCGGCCATCGCAGCCTTGGCTGGCCCTCACAGCCCCTTGCAGCCTTGGCTGACCCTAGCAGCCTAGGCTTCATCTGGAAGGTCATCAAACAGTTATCCAGAATGTCATCCACATGGTCATTCCACTGTTTGGTCTAATTAGCATATTAGCTCTTTATTATATAGGATTGCAGAACTCAGTCACATCTCCAGGTTCCACTTTTAATTCTGATTCTCATGCTATTTCCACCACATCTGCAATTACTTCCTCCACTGAAGTATTGAACCCCTCAAAGTCACCCTTGAGGGTTGGAATTATCTTCTTCCAAAATCCTGTTTATGTTAATATCTTGACATTGTCCCATGAATCAAGAATATTCTTAATCTCATATAGAATGGTTAATCTTTTCCAGAACATTTTCAATATACTTTTCCCAGATCCACCAGAGGAATCAAATCTGTAGCAGCTATAGCAGGGGTGGCAACCTTTTTGTGAATGCGTGCCAAAACCAGGAAAATCTGACTCAAAATTCTTCTGCGTGCCAACCCTAATCTTTTGAGAACATGTTATACCTACTTGATATCTCTTAAGGTGTACGTATGTGAAGAACCTTGAAGAAATAATAAAATTCATTCGAGTGACAAAAACACAGTATATGTTTATGAAAAATACATTTATTTTTTAATGTATACATGTACACTGA
The DNA here is from genome assembly GCF_000327345.1 of Myotis davidii. Taxonomy (NCBI): domain Eukaryota; kingdom Metazoa; phylum Chordata; class Mammalia; order Chiroptera; family Vespertilionidae; genus Myotis; species Myotis davidii. Next base: position 4,095,924 of record NW_006295391.1, on the reverse strand, counting down.
TAGTCCAACAGAAAACTTTATGACTCTGTTTGATATTATCAGTGAGACTTTTACTGCTGCATCACTGATGACAACGATTTTACATCAGGTCTATATTTCGTGACCTTCAGAGATATGAATGAGTTACTACTCTAATCTATCAGGCTACTCTTATTATGAGACTTAACAAAATTCATCACTGAGAACAAAGATTCACAACCGTATGTGGATGAAACCAAAACACTGGTCGCATCTAGGAAGGCAGGGAGAGTTAAGGCAAAGGCATAGAAATTGCTCTTCCCCTCTCTCGTCAATCCATGTCTTTGGTCTTTAAGATAACTTGTTATGTAAAATTATTTATTTATCTAAGATGCACCTACACTGAATTTATCTGAAAAATAAATAAAGTCGATATTAAGAAAAAAATGTAAATAAAAGATTATAAGAGGGTTTTCCTGCCAGCAAAGTTATTGGTGTGCCATATTTGGCACGCGTGCCAGGGGTTGCCCACCACTGAGCTGTAGCCTTACAAAACGTATTTATTAAACAATAAGACTTGGAATCTAAAATTACTGCTTGGCCAATGGTCTACAGAATGAGTGTTGTGTTAGCAGGTATGAAAATAACATTAATCTTTTTGTACAACTTTATCCAAGCTTCAGGATGGCCAGGTGTATTGTACCTAAGCAGCAATATTTTGAAAGTAATATTTTTTTTGAATAGTAGGTCTCAATAATGGCTTTAAAATATATTCAGTAAATTATGTTTTAAAATATATTTTTATTGATTTCAGAGTGGAAGGGAGAGGGAGAGAAATAGAAACATCAATGATGAGAAAGAATTATTGATCAGCTGCCTCCTGCACACTCCACACTGGGAATCGAGCCCACAACACTTGCATATGCTTTGATTGGGAATTCAACCATAACCTCCTGGTTCATAGGTCAACACTCAACTACTGAGCTACACTGGCCAGGCGCATGTTGTTCACAGATGTACAGTTGTGCTGTCATCCAGGCTTTGCTATTTCATTAATAGAGAACAGGCAGAGTAGAGTTAGCATAATGCTTAAGAGCACTGACATTTTTGAAATGGTAAATAAATGAGCACGGACTTCAATTTAAAGTCATTAGCTGCATTAGCCACTCACAAGAGAGTCAGCCTGTCTTTTAAAACTTTGAAGCCAGGCATTGACTTTTCCTTTCCAGCTATGAGAGTCGTAAATGGCATCTTCCAATATAAGGTCATTTCATCTACATTGACAAATTGGTTGGTCAGTGTGGCCACCTTCATTAATTATCTCAGCTAGATCTTTGGATAACTTGCTGCTGCTTCTACATCAGAACTCGCTGCTTCACGTTGTACTTTTTATGTTCTGGAGACAGCTTCTTTCCTTGAAACGCATAAAGTAAACTCTGCTAGCTTCAAAAGTTACTCCTTCAGCCTTCTCACCTCTCTCAGCCTTCATAGAATTTAAGAGAGTTAGGGTTTTGCTATGGATTAGGCTTTGGCTTAAGGAAATGTGGTTGGTTTGCTTTCCTACCTAGATGATAAAGACTTTCTCTATATCAATAATAAGGCTGTTTAGCTTTCTTATTCTTTGTCTGTTTACTGGAGCAGCACTTTTAATTTTTCTCAAGAACTTTTCCTTTGCTTTCACAACTTGGTTAACTGACACAACAGGCCTAGCTTTTCAACATGTCTTTTGACCTAAGTACCAGTATATTCATTTTTAGCTTTTGATTTAAAGTGTGAGACAGGAGACTATTCCTTTTATTTGGGTACTTAGAGGTCATTGTGGGGTTATTAATTGGTCTAATTTCAGTATTGTTGTGTCTCAGGGAATAGGGACATACAAAGAAAGTGAGGGAGATGGGGGAATCACGTGGAACAACTATGAATTAAGTTTTGCTGACTCACAGGAATTGTTTGTGGTGACCCAAACAATTGCAATAGTAACATCAAGGATAACTAATTACAGATCACCATAACAAATATAATAATAAAAAGTTTGAAATATTGCAAGAATTACTATAATGTGATACAGAAATGTAAAGTAAGCAAATGTTGGAAAAAATGGCACTAACAGACTTGCTTGACGCATAGCTGCCACAAACCTTCAATTTTTAAAAACACAGTATCTGAGAAGCACAATAAAGCAAGGTATAACAAAATGAGGCATACCTGTATTAGTAATGTTTTAATAAATCATACTCATTTCAAATTGTAAAAAATCCAGAGAATTTCTATTTATAACTTAAAACTTAATTACCCCAAAGAAATTGGTTAATCAAATAAAACCAAATGCATTACTCAATCATTAAAAGAGTCTTGAACAGAACATATATGAGGACAAAAAAACTCTTTTTAGATTTAGAATTATTATTTCTAAGTTGTTTCTCTTGGTAAGGATACTTTTCTGTAAATAGATCTTAGTACTGTGCATTGTGTAATCCCAGGGGGTACCATTCATGTGCCATTCACATATGTGGACTATAATCTTGTAGTTGAACATCATGGAGGCCCTGCTGTGTATGCCTGGTCCTGGCCTGCTTATTGTAAAGTTAATGGACAGAGAACCTGCTGTGTCACATAGGATGACATTTTGTGTTTATTAGAATGACCTCCAGGGGCAGCTACATCATTTTTAAAGCCCATTGCAAAATGAAAATGGAGTGCTTCTTGTTCAAAGAATAAGAAAAAAAGTTTTTCCTTAGTTTCATTGGTTTCTCTCTTTACCTGTCATGATGTTTTTAAAATTCTCTATTTAATGTCACTCTCCCCTCAGGCACAGAGAAACTCACAGGAGTGCAGATCCACATAGGTGCATAGGGCCAAACCAGGACACTTGTTGCACCAGACATGAACTCACCCTGTCTCTGCATCCAATCTCCAGGCAGGAGTGGAAAGTGGCAGAGGCTGGTGGGTGCAGGCAGAGAAGCACCCAAGAGCCCACCCGGGGAGGTGGTGAGAGATGTAAGTGCATGTGAGCTCCAAGTCTCTGAGTCGTGCTCCAGTGTATCACTGGGCTTCACTTGAAACCCACAAATTCAAAGATAAAATTATGAAGGATGTTAAGACGCAAACTCCAAGCATTAAACCTCAAGAGGAGAACCCTTCTGAGTGCAAGGACCTGAACTCTCACACTGAACACCCATAAAACAGGCCCTGGTGACTGCATAATTTGTCATCCAAACCAGGGCAATTTTGATAATAAAGGGGCACGATTGTTTATGCCTGAGACAAGAGGCATAAACCATCTGATCTTAGACAAATTGTGATGAATAGTCACTTGACAGAAAGTAGAACTCAAATTGACCTTAAAAATTATAAATTCCTAAGCACCCATGAGTGAAGGTCCAGGGATGGAGTTGGCTGGAATCCTGTTCCATTCTGTATATAATTCTCTCCTCTCTGCTTCTCTTCATGTCCTTTTGTCCTGAGGCAGTTACAGTTATGATAGCTGTAATAGTCCTAGAACTTATATCTGGTTAAAACAGTACCCAGAAGAAGAACAAAGCTCTCTGCCACCCCCACCTTAGGTACCTCCAGAACAGAAAAGGCCTTTCTAGAAGCTTCAAGAAACCTCTATTTGAGTTGCATCACATGCCCATTTCTGTACCAAGTACAGTAAAAAAAAAAAAAAGACTAAATTAATTTCAAGTATATCAGAATCACTCCTAGAGAGGAGTCAGGCCAGTACATGGGCTTCAGTGAAGAGTCTGCATCTCAAAGAAAACTAGGTTTTATTTTTAAAAGTTTATATTAGGCAATCGGAAATAATGCAAATGCAGAATTGTCAACTAAGACGGTTGAATATATATAGATTTTCATGGGTGAACAGAGGAGGTTTATAATATGAGCTCTGATCACATCTGCAGTGACACATATATAGGCACAGCCAGGACAGGCAAACACAGTGTTCAGACTAGTTTGTTGACTTTCTTAAGGCTCTCAGGACTTCTTGTAATTTTTACTTCCGCTTATATCTCCTATTGCTCTAGGAGAGACAAAATTTACCCTTATGCTCAGTGTTTTTTGTTGTTGTTTTTCTGTTTTATGTGTTTTTGTTGTTGTTGTTGTTTGTTTTTGTTTTTGTTTTTTTTGGTGGGGCCTAAAAATGAGGAACTTTTATTAATTTACTACTGGAAAACTACATAAAGAAAATGGAATTATATATTTAATAAAGAATTATTATCCAGTATGGAGAGAGGATTTTTATAAATTAACATAAAGAAGACAATAGGAAAAGAGGGGTAAGACACAAATGCATTTTTCACCAAAAGAAAACAGGCAGGTAAATATAAAAATAATGTTCAACCTCACAAAGTAAAAATTGAAATGATATAAGACATAATTTTTCACCTACTAAATTGACAGATGTTTACAGAATGACAATACAAACATTTGAAGAGGATGTTGATTGACACTTACCTACTACTGACTAGAGTGAAAAATCCGTTTAACCATATGTAGAGAATACTTAATATTAGTAAAGTGCTAACTTCTTATATTATCCTATAAATTGGTATATCTGGATACTGTATGAGAGATGGTTCCATATGTATAGCATATAAGAATGCTCACTCTCACTAGCATGCTCACCCAAGCTCTATGAAGACTGGAAAATTGTGTGTGTGTGTGTGTGTGTGTGTGTGTGTGTGTGTGTGTGTTTTCTTTCCGTTAAAATAGTGATGAGAAATTAGTAGGTGTTTAATGCTATAATATTAAATGATATAATAACATGCATAATATAAAATAATAAATATCTAGCAAATGAAAGAATGAGAAAAAAGACCATAGTATAACTTCTCAGAATAAAATGGCATGTGTTCAAAATTGGAATAATTATCAAAATAAAAATCAATAAATTATAGCTAGACAGTGTTGTGTTCAAAAAATATTTCTAAGTGAAAATAGGTTCCAGAAAATTACAAATATTATGTTACTTTTATGGAACAAAAAACAAGAAGGAATAACTTATCTTCTGGGGATATAAACATCCTATATAATAAAGGGGTAATAGGCAAATTGACCCTAACAGCAGAATGATTAGAATGACCGCTGGACCAGTCACTATGAGGTGCACTGACCACCTCTAGATCACTTTTCCCAGCCGCCAGGCTCCAGTAGCCTGATAGCCGCCCCCTGTGGGGGCGGGGCCAGTGAGCAAGTGGGAACAGCTGACCTCTTGGTCCCTTCTCCACGCCATCAGGCATCAATCACATAATGGTGAATGGGGAACTTGGGGTGTGTGGCGGCGGTGGGCAGGGCCAGCTTCAGGCAGCTGGGGAAGATGGCCCTGATCACCAGGTCTCTAGTACATAATAAAACTATTTTAAAGCCTCACCAGAATGATAAACATGGAAGAGGCAGGGCAAAGCAATGAAGAGGATCACATATGCAACTGCACAAGCTCTAGAATAGGTCTACTTATTAAGTTGGGGGTATTCAAAGTAATTAATATTATTTGTATGCATTTTTATTTTTACATGTTATACATTCCTCTGTACGTACTAATTATAACATTATAACTATCAATATAATTGTAAAAAGTAAATTAAAAAACACTAAAAATCCTATATAATAAAATCCTGATATGCAAATCAACCAAATGGTGGAATGACCAGCAGAACGACCAGTCACTATGATGCACACTGACCACCAGAGGGCAGACACTCCAGCTCCTGCATTGAGTATCAGCCCCCTGAGAGGGAGGTAACTAGCAGCGGCAATCAGGGGGCGAGGCCGGCCAGCAGATGGGCCAGGCCGCCATCCAAGGCAGTTACCAGCGTGGTCCCCTGATTGCCCAGCCCACCAGTTGTCCCATAGGTGGCCCTAAAGGCTGGCCAGGCCAAGGGACCCTACCCTATATATTGGGAACAGTTTCTTAGATTTAAAAATTAAAACCTGGCAAGGCTACTCTAACACTGAAATAAACAGGATGATGCAGCGATGACATGCATGGACTCTGGCTTGCACATTTTTGTTCAGCCCTGATTCTGACACCTATAACTGTGTGACAAAGCCAATTACTTAACTTCTCTCTGCTTCAGTTTTTCCACCCATAATATGGGGAAAATGGTACTACTGCCTCAGAAGGATCATGCTACATACTACTTTTTATAATCAGGGGAAAAATGTAGCTTCCCACACAATAGCAAGATGACTTCCACCTGTATGAAAAGTATGGTCACTGGTACATGCAGTGAACCGGATTGTGAGAGGGATGTCTGACTGCCAGTTTAAGTCTGACATCCCCTGAGGGGTCTCAGATTGCAAGCGGACTCAGGCTGGACTGAGGGACCTCCCTTCATGCATGAATTTCATGCACTAGGCCTCTAGTATTTAGATAATTCTACACTTGAAAGATTTGGCTAAAACCTATGTGTTTGTATAGCGAGCCAAATATAGATCTGGCTCAGTGGCAAAGTTTCCCACTAGCTAATTTGATACATTTTCAAAAAGTACATGCTTTCCAATTTGTTGGATTAATAATTAGAACTTTATAGATTTATTATTTTTTAAACTAGAATTAAGTACTTTAAGAATTTAGAGCCCACAAATTTGTATTTGGCAATAAGTCAGAGAGAATTAAGATAACGTTTACCTTTGCACTCTTTAAAATGAATCTATACTTTAAGCAAATTAATTATGTTAAGATTAAAAAAAGATTATCTTTTTAATTGTTCAAATTTTTCATGAATATAAAAAATACAGACTTAACTAAATAATCACTCTTCTATTCACACATGAGGTGTATCTATTTATTTGAGCTATACCTGAGAACTTGTTCTTCAAGTAATTTAAATGTATGAAACCCTAATTGTTATAAAATAATCACACACCTTATTTTTAATAATTCTAGTTACTTTTCTTCATAGTTGGAAAATGGGTGCCCTTTATGTGCCGTATCTCTTTTAAAATATTAATTTGGAAATTTTAAAAAAATCTTGGTTAGTCAGAAGACAAGCATAAATCATCCCCTTATCTGAAATTCTACAAACCAGCATGATTGGTATTCAATATGGTGTGTATTGATCTAATCCAAAAATAGCCACAGAGAAGACATTGGAAATGTTCCAGAAGAGTAAGAGGGATAGTAAAGAGGAGAGTAAGTAGGCTAATATGCTTAATGTTCTGAGAAGAAAACACATGGAGAAGGATTTCTCCTGTTCCCAGGAATATAAGTGGTGTCAATATTAGAAAATTACTGATAGAAATGTGGTATAATCTAACTCAGTGGGGAAAAAAGCATTCAACTAACTTAAAGGACAGAGGACTTACCAAAGTATATTTAGAGTATACTGATTACAGCCATAAATTTATATACTTCTGTGTGGATAAATGTGTTAACAGGATCCTTTCAAATTACCATTTTAGATGGCATTACTCTGTATAAAATGCTGGCAAACTTGAGTGAAGCTGATTTCAAGAGAATTATTCATTTAATTTCCACCACTTAGTATTTATGTTCCCTTCCCATTCATTTATTCATTTCATTTTTATTCATTTAGGCATTTATCAAATATTGATTTAAATGAGTTTCATTATAAGCATAGGATCAAGTGGGCAAGATTTCCAGAAAATTGATTATTTTAATAAGTTTATTCTTGCAAAATCCTCTGAACAGATAAAGGCTGTTTGACCCATTTCATTCACATCTCTTTGAATTTTTTACAACTTTTTTTTTTCTCCATTTACTTTCTTAATTTAGATGCTTTCTTTGAATCATTGAATTGCCTATAATCAACCTTAGTAATCTATTTGATATTTGATGTACTAAATACTTATTAATGCAATGAATATATTATATATGTTGTACATTTTATATAGTAGGTATTGAGGAAAATTTACAATTTAACAATCAAACAAGTTATTTCACACTGGATAATATAATAATTTCAGGGTTTCCTTTTGTTTAAAACTATTCATATATCACTAACATTGTCCATGGTCATATGAGATTTATCTGCTTCATGATAATTTTTGTTTTTGCTTCACTAAAATTAATGTATTTATAAAACCTTAAATTAATTAAATTTTAGATTGCTAGAACTGTCATTTTTGTTGTTTGCTTATTGATGATTGCGTATCTACTCTTGCTAGTCCCATGGAGCCTAAAATGTTGCTTTCCTATGAGCTTTGGGTAGGCCATTATGACCATCCTTTTCTTAAAATAAGTATTTTCCCACATTTAGAATCACCAAGACAGAGACAAAGACAGAGACACACAGAGAATGGAGCACATTTTCTTAACTTTTTATATTTTGTATTTGATGTTCAATTTTTTTAAGGTAGTTGCTTAATAGATACTCCATTGTCTTGTTTCACACCCTCCCCCAGCCTTATCATTCCTATGCTTCCATTTTTATATCTATTTCTTCTCACCTTCTTTACCCTATTTTTGTTTGATTATTCATTTTGGTTTCATTTTTTGAATTAGTGATTTTGTCTTTTAGCTTAATTTGTTTTTTTCACCTTTCCTTAGTTTCATTGTCTCTGAACACCTGGGGTCAGAGTCCTTCCCTCATTGTAGTCCTGCAGAATAATGAGCAGGTAGTCTACTTCCAGCCCAGGGTAACTTTTTCTCTCAAAAATCCTCCTGTTATAATTTTAGAGAATTATGTAATAAAACCTGCCTGAAATTACTGTATGGAATTTTTTCCCACTTTAAATTAGTGATCACTGAGAGTAAATGAGTTAGCAAGCGTCCCTTAGACTAGCATAGATTTTGAACACTAGAAAGTAGGAACACCGAGGCTCTTACTTAATTATTTCAGTATTAAACTTCCATTTAGTATAGTCATGTGCCACATAATGTTTTGATCAATGACAGACTGTATGCATACTGGTGCTTCCCCAAAATTATAATGAAGCTGATTGCCCATAAGCAATCAAATAATATATGGTTCAGGAGGAATTGAGTGCACAGATTACATCCTAGTCAGACAACCACTGACATGTTTTAGCACAGAGGAGCCTGGCTCCCGAGCCTACCTATTCAGAGGGTGCTACAGCCCCCCCCCCCAATCGTGCTTATTAATCTTCAGAGAACATTACTGTAAATTATTTGTTGAGGACTTAAGATCCTGTACATGGTCATAGATTCACAGGAGATACCTTAACAAAAATTAAGCACCATTGCCACTTTAATAAATACTTTTTGTGGTAGTGTGGAGCCAGCCTGTCCTGTACTTGGAAATATTTTCAGATTGTAATGATGTAAACCATAGATACATTTTATTTCTTCCACCAATTCAATGCCAGAAAGAGCCTTTTGTCCCAGATGAGGTCAATGGAGCCAAAAACAAATTTTCAAAGTCAAAATACTGAGTTTTCAGTCCTGCACCTTCTTCATGTTAAACAACCTCTTTTCTAAAGGATGCCACAGAATTCCACTCCTGACTCCTGCACCAACATCCAACAGTCAAAAACACATTGCAATGACAATCTGTTATGTTCTTTTAACTCTCCATCTTGATTTCTTATTCCTACTTACTCCTGGGCCACCTCTCACCCACTCCTGACAGTCACTGTTTTGGTGATCCATGCCTTACTCAGCCAGATTCTACTCGTTATTTCCAACAATGTATGCAGCCCACATCCCTTGTGGAGCAGCACTGACAGCTTAAATGTCTTATTTCTGACCCTGTCAGAAGGTACCACGGGGAGGGCTTGTGGGACAGTGTTTATAAAGTCTACAGTGGTGTCCAACATTGTCCTAGGCCTTCATATTCACTCACCACACACTCACTTACTTAGAGCAACTTCCAGTCCTACAAGCCCCATTCGTAGTAAGTGCCCTGTAGAGGTATACCATTTTTTAATCTTTCATATTGCATTTTTCTGTACCTTTTCTATGTTTAGATATGTTAGATACACAAATACTTACCACGGGTTACAATTGCCTGCAGTAACATGCTGTACAATATAGGTTGCAGTAGGCTATACCATTTAGGTTTGTCTAAGTACACTCCATTTTATTTTCACAATGATGAAATCACCTAATGACTCGTTTTTCAGAATGTAGTATTCTGTCCTTAAGCAATGCTCGACTGTATTTTAAAATACTTGGCTTCCTATTGAAGGGTGAAAGAAAAAAGATATAAGACCCAGAAATGACAAGCAATTGTCTTTGTCTTCCTTTTGAGTTTCAATGTTTAGTTGAGGTCAGCATGGATATGTAGATAAATTATATAATGCCAATAGCAATGAAAGTATGGAAAGCATGGAGAAAAATGAGTGTCAGTATAGAAGTAAGCTGATAAAGAATTGAACACAAAATTTCATTTGCCATATATTGTTCTGCAGAAATGTAGTCTGGAAGAACATTGCTGAGGTGTGCATAAACAGTGCCAAAGCTTAAAGGATTTAGAGAAAAAGGTAAGAATAGATTTCACCTTACATACATCATCACAGTGATTATCCTAAGTCACATTGAAAACAGGTGTGCTGGGTGAAAGAATTTGTGTTATAAGTGTATTGCCTATTGTTTGCTTAAATTGGTTTTCCTAAAATTATGAGTATGTCCAATAATTTTTCATAAAATTAATTTTGAGGTTATGGTACTTGTTATTTTTTAATTAAAAGTGTGGTTTTAGTAACAGGACTTGTTTACATATAAATAATAATAACAATGATCATGTAAGTAATAAACAGTAGCTTTATTATGAGTTTAAATCTCTGTGTTGTCAGTAATCAAAACACAGAGAAAACTTCTCCTGAAGGCCATCCACTATAGACGCTATATACTGCGAAAGCCTTAAATATCAACAGAGAGAGTATATGTAGAGAGATTTGAATCAGCCTCTTGAGAGATTATGTTTTACTCTTTTCATTTTCTCCACAGGGAATTAAACATTACATAAAAACTCTCCTGTTGGAAAATAAACACATATTCCTCATATTTTATTCTTGCCTCAAAGTCTCTTAAAAAAATGTATTGCTACCAATTACTCACCTACTATGGGCCATCATTCTAATGCATCTTTCCAATGCATCCTTCCTCACTTTAAAAGATATAATCATTCTCTGTCAATTATAAATTCCAGGCACAGTTTTTAGGACAGCCCTTCACAAGGCACAGGGCCTGTCTTCAGACTTATCAGCTCTACTTCAACAACTAAATCCGAACAGATGACCTTCTTTTTAAATTTTAATGTCTCTGTACATTTATTCCTAGTGTTTCTTTGCCCAAAAGTACTCACCCTCCATTGCCTGGTAAACCCCTCATTCTCTGCACCAGTTCACTGTGACCCCTTTCATTAGGCTTTCCCTTAGGTAGTTACTGAAATTAACCACTCCCTTCTGTTAGTCCATCATAACTCTATCATATATTTAACTAGAGGCCCAGTGCACGAAATTCATGAATGGGTAGGGTCCCTAGGCCTGGCTGGCAATCAGAGCTGCTCTGTGGGGTGACCAGAGGGGCAATCAGAGGGCACCCACTGGCACCCAACTTGACTGGTCTGGCTCCTGCATTGAATGTCTGCCCCCTAGTGGTCAGTGCGCATCATAGCTACCAGTTGTTACTCAGGTCGTTCTGCTGTTCTGTCAATTTGCATGTTAGGCTTTTATTATGTAGGATATTAGAGGCCTGATGCACGAAATTCATGCAAGGCTCTCTGCCCTCGCAGTCCTGGCTTCGTCTGGAAGGTCGTCCAGATGGGTCATCTGAAAGGTTGTCCAGATGGTCATTATGCTGTTTGTTCTAATTAGCATATTAGCTCTTTATTATATAGGACTGTGTTATGTTATACAATATTATGGAAGTACACCATAGTGAGTAAGATAGTGACTACCAGAATCAGACTGAATTCAGTCCATGACAAGGCAATTCCCAGAGCATAACCTCAGGCAAATTATGTGACCTCTTTGGCTTTCAATTTCACCATCTGTAAAAAAATGGGGCGGAGGGGGGGGGTTAGTAACAGTAGGTCAAAGGTGGTTGAATATTTCCTATTTCAGCTTTTACATGTAAAGAGCTAGAAGGCTACATTCCTGTCCTCCCAACAAGAACAAGTTAAACAAATTGAAAGTTGATTATTTTCTTGGATCCAACAGAGAAATGAAGCTGGTGGGCAAACTGCTATCCTAAAATCTGGAGAGACTGCCCCCTCCAGAGTGAGAAACCAGAGCCCTTTACTTGGGCCAGATCAGAAGTCACATAAGCAATAAACTGTTGGGAGCACTTAAAACAGTCTTTTGAGTTAATTGTGAGAGGCTGAGTGTGGACTAGTATGAGAATGAGAAACTCCTTAAGGTCACCAATCATAGGGGGAAAGAACCCATTTTTTATAGGCTTTACCCCCAGGTTAAGAACAAAGAAGGCAACTTTAAGAGCTGCAAATCCCCAGAGCTGGAACAATTTGAGCAACAATATAAAGCAGTATTGTATTATAACTCCAAGTATAGAATAAGTACACTGAATCCATAAACGATATAAATAAGCAATTGAATAAATAGATAAATGTTAGAGAATAGACTAATCTCCCATGCAGAAAAATTCCAAATACCTTAAGTAGCTACTCTGACCTCAAAGAGGTAAAATATAACTCCCCATTAATTAGTGGTTGGCTGTGCAAATCAACTTTCTTCAAAAATACCATCTCAGCCAGGTGATCATGGTTAATAACAACAGTGATAAGTCATTTTCATATTATGTACCTTTGATATGATATAATGAAAATGGCCCTTTCCTCTGTGACCTTTTATCAACACCCTATAATCCCAGTCTAATCATTAGAAAAAAAAATTAGTAGGGCAAAAACAAAACAAAATATCTCCTCAAAACTCTCACTTTCAAAAACCAGGTAAGTCTGAGAAAATCTCAAAGCCACAAGAAACTTAAAGAGATACGGTAACTAAATATAATATAGTATCTTGGATAGGATTTGGAACTGAAAAAGAACATTGAAACTAAAAAAAAAATAAATCACAGTAAAGTATAACTTTAATAATAATACATTAATATTGGTTCATTAATTGTGAAAAATGTATCATTCTGTGATGCTTATTTTTTATTTTAAATATATTTTTATTGATTTCAGAGAGGAAGGGAGAGGGAGAGAGAGATAGAAACACCAATGATAAGAGGGACTCATTGATTGGCTGCCACCTGCATGTCCCCCACTGGAGATTGAGGCTTCAACCCAACCCAGGCATGTGCCCTGACTGGGAATTGAACCATGACCTCTTGGTTCATAGGTCAATGTTTAACCACTGACCCACACCCGTCAGGCTGTGATGGTTATTTTTATATGTCAACTTGATTGGACACAGGGTGCCCAAATATCTGTTTAAACATTATTCTAGGTGTGTCTGTGAGGGTGTTTCTGAATGATATTAACATATCAATCAGCAGACTGAATTAAGCAAAAGGCCCTTCCCAATGCCAGAGAGCCCCATCCAAACCAAAAGGCAGGGTCAAAGAGAATTTGCTTTCTCTGTATGACTGTTTTTGAATGGACCTGGCTCTTCTCCTACACTCAGACTGGACTTTACACCATCAGCTTGCAGAAGGCAGACAATGGAACTGCTTAGCCTCCATAATCACACAAACCAATTACTTATAATGAACCTCTTTATATAGTATTTCTATCTTCATCTTCTGTTGGTCTATTACTCTTTTCTGGAGAACCCTAAGATGTACATAATAAGACAAACTTGGTGTAGGATATGAGAACTTTATCCTATCTTTGTTATTTTCCTGTAAAGCTAAGACTGTTCTAAAATAAACTTTTAAAAAATGTTTTAATATTGGTAATTTTATACTGGTTGGTTTAATTCTTCACAGGATTGTAATGCAGATTAAAAGATGTCAGTCGGTGTAAAGTTCTTAGAACAAAGCCTAGCACAAAATAAGTGACAATAAATGATACATATTATTATTAAGGTAGCCTATATAATATGCTAAGTGTCTGACCATTTGTTTGACCATTCAACCGGTCGCTATGATGTGCACTGACCACCAGGGGGCAGACGCTCTGACCAGTAGATTAACTTGCTGCTGGGGTCCAGCTGATTGGGCCTGGGCGAGAGGGACCAGACATGCCCTGGAGCCCTACTGTGGTCCCTCCCCAGCCCAGATCGTGCACCAGTGGGGTCCCTTGGCCTGGCCTGTGCCCACTCGCAATCTTGGACCCCTTGGGGGATGTTGGAGAGCCAATTTTGGCCCTATCCCCACAGGCCAGGCTGAGGGTCCCCACTGGTGCAACAATTCATTCACCAGGCCTCTAGTCATACATGCTTGTTTTATCAGATTTTCACTATTCTCCAATTCTCTTGTCTCTCCCTGAGTCTTATTTATTTTTGTAATTCTGAAGATAAATCTTATTAGTTCTTCTTTGGTAGGCTCTGGACATTTAACAAGAATGACCAGAATGATTTATTCAATAAGTACTTAAGGAGGATATCTTCTGTGTTTATACTAATCTGTCTATTATAGAAAAAGAACACACAAAAGAGTAGAAAATGTTTTCAAGGAACTTACAGCTTATCTGGAGAGATTTATTTTTGTGTGTGTGTATTTATCCATTATCTTGCTATTATCTACTGTCACCCTAAGAAATGTTCAAACCTATAGAGAATTTTTATGAGTTTATTTGAGCCAAACTGACACCAATTGCCAGAAAGCAAAACTTCAACAGTTTGAGGAAATGCTCTGGAAAATGGCAGTTTTGCTCCTTATTTTATACATTACAGTCAAAAGAAGAGGCGTAAGTGGGTTACATAAAATGTATTGGTGATAGATTAGGGAGGCAGGAGAAAGCAAAGCAGGGGAGGGGAGACCCTCTGGGATTGGATAAAAAGTAACATGATAGACACATATCTTTTTTGCATAGGTGATTAAAGGATAGTTAACAGTCAACAATTAACATAATAACAATAACAATGAGGGGATTTTGGTCTCTGCTCTGGTATAATGCTTGTGCTTTGAGGGGTCTGGAAAAAAGGAAATTACTTTGTTATTCCAAAGGCATGTTATCAGGTCTGTTATTCCAGATGCAAAAAGATGACCGGCTCAGTTAAGGTGAAGAAGGATCTTTGTTAGGGAAAAATACTTCCCTAGGACCCAACTCCCTGCCATTACCACTTGTAGTTAAAAGTTTTCATTTCAGACCATCCTACGTGGTTGCTGTAGGTCTCTGAGTTTGTGAGGCCTCCATGCAGCCCTCCCTTGAGCTTGTCAGGTTTAGTATGTGTCCCCTTTTCATCCACACTACTATAAACATTTTTTTTTTTACTCTGTCTTCCTCCAAAATGGAGCTAAGGTAATTAATATATGAGTTAAGTAGCTAATAAATAGAAAGATAGGAAAGTAATAATGAGGCTTCTATCATGTAAATAACTCTCCCAATTACACATACCAGCTCCCTCTAATACCTTTGTAATTTAACCTAGTTATTAATAACTGGAAAGGAACAAAGGAAAGTCCAAATAGTGTAGGAATTCATTTGTGCAGCTTTGCCAGGAAGCTAAAGTTTCACACACCCCAGAGAAGACACCTGTCTCATGGGGCAAATCCAACATGGAAAGGAAACTTTGGATGCTGGCTTTGCTTCTATTTCTACTGAATCCCCAGATGCACATCTTCTAAGACTGGATGAAGGGACTTTGTCTACCCAAGGATGCAATTCCATGCAAATAAAAATCACTTGTCCTCCTGTGCAAGTCTCAGAAAGTTCTTTCTCTGGGGATATCATAAGGACCTGACCCCCAGCATTCAAGGGAGAAGGGAATATTACATTTTCATCGGTAACACTTCTAGTCAGTCATGTTTAAAGACTGAATGATCTGACATCATGCACATATAGATTTAATTTCTAACCCGTGTAAGCTGTGTGCTTTTAGCAATTTTCTTAACTTCTGTTTCCATCTATCCTAGCTATAGATAAAGATAAATGTGTGGTTGTTTTGTTATCCATCTATCTATATATCTATATCTATATCTATATCTATATCTATATCTATATCTATATCTATATCTTTATCTATATCTATATCTATCTGTCTATCTATCTATCTATCTATCTATCTATCTATCTATCTATCTATCTATCTATCTATAGATAGATCTTTACGTCTATATCTATCTATCTATATCTATCTATATCTATCTATCTATCTATCTATCTATCTATCTAGATAGATAGATGTATATACTAGAGGCCCAGGGGCATGGCAGAGGCCACAGCACATGGCGGGCCCCCCTCTTTGCTCTTCGCCTCACCACGTTGGCCTTCGCTCGCTGCTCCTGCCCGGGGCCAGCTGGCTTCGCTCCGACGTTTGGTGCCTACGTATGCAAATTAACTACCATCTTTGTTGGCGGTTAACCACCATCTTTCTTGGCAGTTAATTTGCATATCGCCCTGATTAGCCAATAGGAAGTGTAGTGAAGGTACAGTCAATTACCCTTTTTGTCTTTTATTAGATAGGATAACAAAATATATCAATATATATAATTGATTTCAGAGAGGAAGTGAAAGAGAGATAGAAACACCAATGATGAGAGAATCATTGATTAGCTGCCTTCTGCATGCCCCCTTCCACCCCCGGGAATTGAGTCTGCCACCCAGGCATGTGTTCTGACTTGGAATTAAATCTTGACCTCCTGGTTCATAGGTTGAGGCTCAACCACCAGCCATACTGTGTGGTTGTTTTAAGGAATAAACTAAATAGATGAATGTGCTCAAGTAAGTTATATGTGCTCAATAAACAGCCACTGATATTTATACAGTAATTTCAGCAAGGAAAATCTATACTAATAAAAGGGAAATATGCTAATTAGACAGGACGTCTTCCAGACATCCTTTCTGACAAAGCTGGGCCTTGGAAAAGCCACCCACTTGCAGTCCCGGGTGCCAGCGGCTGCAGCTGCGGCCTGGGAGAAACAACCCATCCTCGGTCCCAGGAACCTGCGGCTGCAGCCAGCCCAGATGGAGCCCACCCAGGTCCCGGGTTCCTGCAGCCAGCTGGAGAAGGGAAGCCTGGGTTTTGGGTGGGGGGCCGAGGCAGAGGTGGTTAGGGGCAATCAGGCAGATAGGCAAGTGGTTAGGAGCCAGTGGTCCCAGATTGTGAGAGGCATGTCCAACTGCCAGTTTAGGCCCGATCCCTGTGGGGTCCTGAGAGGTCCCAGATTGGAAAGGGTGCAGGCCAGGCTGAGGTTCCCCCCCCTCAACATGCACAAATTTCATGCACTGGACCTTTAGTTTCTTTATATTTGTTAATCTTGGATCTTGAGTATTAAAGAAAGGTCTATCACTGAGCAGTCGGGACAATATTGAGAATATTCCATAGCAGCTGATTCTGATAGTATATTCAACAAGTAATACCAAACTGCTTTCTCATTAACAGATTTTTGGTTGCCTTTTTCCTCCATCTCCCTGTTTAAAATAGAACTAAAGTTTAATTTTGCACTTAGAACAATTCTGAAGTCCCTTAGATCACTATTTTTTTATTGTATTTGATTCCTAAGATTAAAAATAAAAGTGTTCTGAAAATAATACCAGTACATTTATTTATGGACTTTATTCATCTTCAATAGTAATTTAAATTCTCATAGATAGATTATTTTTTCTCATTAATTTTCTTCATCCTGTTACCATAGTTAGCTAAATAAGAAGAAGCAAACAAAGGGAATCCGACACTGTTGAGTCGAACGGCCTTTACTAGGAAGCTACATCTTCACATACACTCTGAGGCAGTGGTTCTTAACCTTCTGGCCCTTTAAATACAATTCCTCATGTTGTGACCCAACCATAAAATTATTTTCGTTGCTACTTCATAACTGTAATGTTGCTACTGTTATGAATCATAATGCAAATATCTGATATAAGGATGGTCTTAGGCGGCCCCTGTGAAAGGGTTGTTCCACCACCAAGGGGGTCACGACCCACAGGTTGAGAATCGCTGCCCTAAGGAATCATAGCATTGTCCCACCAAAGATGAACACCCCTCTCTTCGCTCCTGGTACAGGATTGTGGGGGGGGGGTAATGATGAAGGGGGAGATGAGCACCCCTCTCTTCGCTCCTGGTACAGGATTATGGGGGGGGGTAATGATGAGGGGGGAGTAGGGACCAGGAGAGGTAAACATATGTGCAATAGAAGTCAATATGGTGCAGGGAAAGGTGCTTGACATAGAGACCTGTCAGTCTAACCTGAGAAGGGGATCATTGGTCAGATTCAATACAAGCCCCAGAAAGCTTGGTAAATTGATTGGTTATTTTGAATAAGCTCCTGGTTTATTCCAAGGCCACGATGATAAAAATTCAGGAGCCAGGAGAACAACGAAGCATTCCCTGCCCACACCCCTCCTCAATGCACTACTGAAACTGATGCCTGGGTCAGACTGTGCAAGCTCATATTAACATGAAGCAGAAACTGTGGACACTGGCCTTGCTGAAGACACAGTTGACCTTTTTCCATGGCAGGATAGATAGAAATGGGACATTGAGGACCCAGGAGGGGTATTCCTTTAATGTTTGTATTGAGAACACAAATAAACCTTGCCACAACATAGTTTTCCAAGCACGGGTCTTTGGGATGCTTTCCTCATAATCTCATAGAAGAACATGATGTCCACTGGCAATAATCCCATTTTTAATGTCTCCTTTTTTACTGTCCTCATTTCTCTTCTATTTATTTATGATTGTGTGTATGCTAGATTAGCAACTGTCAACCCTTTTTAACTCACAGAGCACATAATTACTAAAATTCTGTGGCACACCAAAAAAAACAGATTATATTTTTGCCAATCTGACAAAAAATATAGGTATAATTTTGATTCACTCATACTTATGGCTATTGTTGTGTTGGATGTTGTATTTTTTTTTAATTTGACAATCTAAGGGAAAAGAGGTCAGTATCCCTTACTAAATAGTCAGGGATTGCATGTCTCAAAGTATTTTGTGGCACACTCGTTGAAAATCGCTGCATTAGACCATAATCTTTCTTGGCCAATTTTGGATATGAAGTACATTTGCTATCCATATTTTCTCTCACAAATTACTTCTTTTTATTTATTTTTTTCATACACTATCTATTCTTTTCTTTATAGATTTAATGACATTCTTAGGCATACAAATGATTCCCTGTCTCTATTGGCCGCATTCCTGGAAGCATACAACTTTCCCATGTATCTGTTTTACTAAACCTCTTGCACATTATGTTCTTTCTTATTTCAATACCGATAATAAAAAAAGTATCCTTTAAGATCTTAGCTATCATTGCACTCATACTATAAAAAGTTTCGGGAAATTATCATCAAAAGCATGCACAATGATAATATAGGGTCCTTTAAAAAATTACCAAAAATGCCCTATAATTTCATTATGGAAGAGTTCTGATATTACACCGGAAGTACTAACAGAAAATTTCTATGCTCACCATAAAGGCTACTCTATTTTATTGTGTGAATCAGTGCCAAGAATTTTTTAGTCCCCTATAACCCCATTTCTCAGTTCAAAAATGATGGTCTATCAGGTGCAATATATACAGTAAATGGAAGCCTCCCAAGCTTTATATTCTTTGATTGAAGTTGAAATATGAATTGAAATCATTATAATTTGCACTGACTCCAGAGGTGAAGATTAAAGAGTTAACACTTTGTTTCACCATACAATGTTCAGCAGCAGTTCTTGGCGGAGTCTTTGCTGGGGATTCTCCAATAGCTCAAGTAACATAGCAAAACTTAACAAGAACAAAAATTCCTCCAGCTCCCTTCTAAGTGGAAGGGAAAGTAGGAGCTCTTTTACTGCTTCTCACAGTCTAGAGGCTGAAGGCCAAGATCAAGTTGCCAACAGGGTAGGTTTCTGGTGAAAACTCTTTTCCTGGCCTGCAAACAGCCACCCTTTTTTTGTGTCCTCTCATGGTTTCTCCTTTATGCATGGAGAGAGAGAGAGAGAGAACGAACCTGGTATATCTTCCTCTTCTTATAAACACACCAGTTCTATTGGGTTAGGACATTACCCTATGACCTCATTTAACCTTATTACTTCCTTAAAGGTTCAACCTCCAACTAAAGTCACACTGTGAGGTTAAGGCTTCAACACAGAAATTCCGGAGTGGGTACCATTCAGTCAATAACATCTTGCGCTCATTGCCCAAAGTAAAGTCTCCTTCTGTCCCCATTTATCCCCATGTGTCCTTCTTCATCTCTCCCCACCCCCTTTCCCACTGTCTAGCATATATTCATTCTTTCCAATCCAAGGTGCAAGGTATACTTTGCATAACCTAGAAAAACACAACAAATTTCTTCTTTCTTGTCAAGTAAAAATCTTGATGTTTTTCCCCCTCAAAGAATTGCTGAGTGAACTTCTTCACTGGTATGCATTTCCATACCTGGCAAATAAACTCAGGAGTCACTGACTTAATGTGATCTTTTCTTCTTTCTCTTTAAACACTGATACCTGTACATATCAATGCTGACAACTGGTAGGGACCCCAATATGTTATGAGGCAGAGGTTCAAAGAGACATGCAATCCAGCATTTTGAAAATATTGCTATCTTCTCAAAAACATGTTAACAATATCATATATTATGCCCTTCAATGATTCTAAAACTTGTACTCATTTAGTAATTTCCCACTTAAATTCAGTTCCTGAGCAGACATGTTACTTTCCTGTACCAAACAATGAGAAATATATTAACCTAAATATTTTCCTTTTCTATGGCAGCTGTCATGACAGTCTGTGCTAAATTTATTGTTCATCTATCCTCAAAAAAATCCTTTTGGAGGCTTGGTAATATTTATTTCTCTATGTTTTTTAAGTATTTGCATATTGTATTATTATAAATATTGCTGTTGGTGATGTGTTTAATATATGGTATTATCTTATAACTTACATTTGTATATTATCTATAATAATAAAAGGGTAATATGCTAATTAGACTGGACATCATTCCAGACATCCTTCTGGACAAAGCTGGGGCTAGAGGGAAGCCCAGTCCCAGGTGCTAGAGGGAAGCCGGTGCTGGCAGCTGGGGGAAGGAAGGCCTACTCTTGCACGAATTTCATGTATTGGTCCTCTAGTCTATAATAATAAAAGTATAATATGCTAATTAGACCAGACAGCCAAATGAACATCATTCTGGACATCCTTCCGAGTGAAGCCATGGCAGTGGGGGCCAAGGTAGAGGTCTTTAGGGGCAATCAGGCAGGCAGGCAGAGTGGTTAGGGGTGATCAGGCAGGCTGGCAAGCAGTTAGGGGAGATCAGGCAGGCAAGTGGTTAGGGGCATCAGGCAGGCAGGCAGGCGAGTGGTTAGGAGCCAGCAGTCCCAGATTGAGAGAGGGATGTCTGATTGTTTGACATACCCAAGGGGTCCCGGATTGCGAGAGGGTGCAGGCCAGGCTGAGGGAACCACCCCCTCACATGTACAAATTTTGTGCACAGGACCTCTAGTATATATCATAATGTGCAGTAGATAAAGCTTAAATAAGGCTTTTAAATAAAGCTTAAATAAGGAAATAAATATACTTTTTTGTTTATTACTAGCTGATTGTAATTTTAACTGAAATTACAAGCTAAAAGAACTGCCTTTTTTGTGAATACACATGATCTTAATGTAAAATACAAAGTAAGATGTATGAATCTGATTAAAAATGTTGATTCTTCTTGTAGAAAAAAAATGTATATGGCCACTGAAAGTTAAGTTTGTCTTTTTTTAAGGTCATGTAGAAGCTCATGTGCTATGGCTTGCCATTTAAATGACCATATAAAGTATTTTGTTTAGTTTTTCTTTTTTTTAATATATTTTATTGAGTTTTTACAGAGAGGAAGGGAGAGAGATAGAGAGTTAGAAACATCGATGAGAGAGAAACATCGATCAGCTGCCTCCTGCACATCTCCCACCAGGGATGTGCCTGCAACCCAAGTACATGCCCTTGACCGGAATCGAACCTGGGACCCTTCAGTCCGCAGGCCGATGCTCTATCGACTGAGCCAAACCGGTTTTGGCTGTTTAGTTTTTCTTTAATTAAGAGCATAAACAATTTTAAAACAATCAAAAATTCTAAGTGGCTTGAACTGTTTAAAACAAAAACAAGTTGGCTCATATTTATTGTGATATTTACACTATTTTAGAAACAGAAAGTTTCTAGAGATACAGAAAAAAATCTATTTTAACATGAGTGTGTTTATTTCTCAACATAGGTCCATAAGTTTCTAAATTGTTACCTGATCCTGTTGTGTTCTGAACATTTTTTTTTTCTTTTCTGAAAAATCAGATGGTTTTAGATGATATTTAAGATGTTTTCATTTTATCTTGTAATTTGTTACCTTTTTATTGCTTCTAATTGTCTTTAATATCCAATATCATGGTTTACTATATTAATTCTTATATCTGATCACTTAAGCATGCAACACTACATACTTTATTAATGCTATAACTTTAGTCCCATTTTCTATTTGACAAAATAAAAGCCTTTTCAAAGTTAGGTTTTTTTTGTAATAGATTTAAAACTTACCTTTCTTTTTCCCTGTCAGTTATTGACCTTTCTTACAAGAGATTATTAGCTAAAGGTCATTGCCTTTTTATTTTGTTACCTTAAAGTTAAAGAATTTATTATCTCATCTTTATTACTACGGCAGATCATTTTCTTTATGGGCTGTGTAGTACATAAATAATGCAAGATTTAAAGTCTTAGAATTCCTTTATCAGCATATAGCAAAGTACTTTTAAAAAATCCTTTTTTGGCTAGAGGTAAGAGTTTACTTTTATGCTGAATCCACTAAAGCTTTGGGAACTGCTTATGTATGGCAGGCCAGCTACTGATATTGGGCAGATCTGAGGATAGACATGCCACCGCTTCAATTTAACCCCCATTAAATTCACCAAAAAAGAAATAGATGGAAATGCAATTTTGATTTTTAAGATTATAATTTGGATGATGCTGCCTTGTTTTATCCTATTACTGGGTTTCTAGCATGACTACTAGAATAAGAGAGAAAAACACTGAAAAATCAAAATGGAAGTATGTAGTAGGAATGAAAAAAAAAGAAAAAGAACTGCATACATGTGATGCCCAGTAGAAATATTTTTGCAACTGGATACAGAATGGCCACTTTTACTTTCTTTAGTAGAGTTTAAATAAAATAGAAGACACGAAGGTCCTGGCTGACAAAAATGTAACACAGTTCTCAACTATTCCAAGTTCTATTACCACCCAGAGGAGGAGAAATAAAAGTCAATATTATACTTTTTCAAAATGCATGTACTGGAATATTGCCAAATAATTATGTGGCAAATTTTGACCTGCTTCAAGATGCTTATCAACAGAGGGTTCAAAAGATCAGCAATTCTGCCTTTAGAAATCTAGAGGCCTAATTAAACTTATTTATATATTCTGAAAATCACTGTTATTTTTAAAGCACTATTAAAAATTGGCTCATGCATTTGATTCCTAAGTCTTCCTAATTGTGACAGATGTTAAACTGCTATAACCCATCAGGGTGGGGGGGAGGGACAAAACATAAAATCTTCAATTGACCTGGATTATTTTCTGCATTAAATGTTTGAATGTCAAAATAATTCCATTAGTGCCCTGGCCAGTAAGCTCAATGGTTAGAGTGTCAGCCTGGGCACTGAAGGGTCATGGGTTTGATTCCAGTCAAGGGCAAGTACCTGATTTACAGATTCTATCCCTGGTGTGTGAGGGAGGCAACCAAACGATGTCTCTCTCTATCACACCTATGTTCTCCCTGTCTCTTTCTCCCCCTCCACCCCACCACCCCTTCCACTCTCTCTAAAAATAAATGAAAAAAATATCCTTGGGTAAAAATTAACCGAGAATAATAATAATAATAATAATTCCATTAACTGGTATTGGATAATAATACAAGAACAAAATTTTAGTGTAAAATAGTATAAATGAAATCTACATATACAGTATAATGATAATACTAGTAGACAGTCAAATGCAAATTTTTGACAAAATAACTTTAGAAACCTTTTTTCTCACTTCTCTTTATTGTATGTCTCACTATGGATTCAATTAATAAAGCAATAAAGAGAACTATAGACATATTTCAAAAATATTCAACAAATGTTAAAAACAAAACAAATATTGGTGACCTGTGATTTTAACAAGAAAAATAAACCAACAAAATACATGGTGTTATGTATTATTTTTAGCATTTGGTCATTTTCTAAAGTGTTTTAGAGTATAGGGAAAATGGAGACACCAGAGTTCTAATTGGAGTTAGGAATAGTTCAAGTTTTTTATCCAGTTTAACTAATTGAACATTCTCTTTAAAAAATTAAAAAAAGTAAAACTAGTATAATTTACTTTTGCACACCTATTTGTAGCTGCAATAAAAATTTTAAGTAGTTCTACATATTTTATTTACAAATGTATAAAAGGGTGAGATGAATATAGTAATAATTATTAAATCATTAAATTAATTGATAATTATTTTAATAACATCATTAATAATATTTTAAGTGTCATGTGGATATGGCATTTTGAATAATTTAACACAAGAACATTAAATTAATATTATAGGAACAAAAATGCTGCCAAGTCTGCCAATAACTATTGAAAGTTTTTAATATAGCAAAATACTGTATAGCAAATAATTATTTAGCGCTTTGTATAGGAAGACGAGGCCTGGCCTGTAAATAAAGATTCTGGGTGAAGAAATAGTACAAAGGTGACAGATAAAAAATATATGAAATACAAGTCATGATTAAATAGGAGATAAATAAAGATACAAATAATGTCCCAAAAAGGATTTTGGACATAATTTCATGGACCTGAACAGGGGTGTATACAATTGTTTAAGCAGTTTTTTGACTACTGATTAGCTGAGTAATTTTAATACATGGGTGAATGAATAGAATGTTATAGTGAAATATACTATGGGACACAAAGGTGGACCCAAATATAAGATTCATGATTTGTCAAATAACATAAATATGCATTTGTTTATTTAAACAGTAGAGACCCAGTGCACACAATTTGTGCATGGGTAGGGTCCCCAGGCCTGGCCAGCAATCAAGGCTGATCAGGGCCTCCATTCTATGGCTGCTGGCCCCTGGCTGAGCAGGACCTTCATTCCGTGCCACCCCTTGGTGGTCAGCACACATCGTAGTGAGAAATAACACTTCCAGGCTTT
>NW_006295391.1:4025209-4070805 GCF_000327345.1 Myotis davidii | reverse complement strand
ATATATATATATAAAGATATTTTCCTACTAGTATAATAATATATCCACTGGACCCATGAAAAGTTATATTAAACCCTGACCGGTTTGGCTCAGTGGATAGAGCGTTGGCCTGTGGACTGAAGGGTCTCAGGTTCAATTGCGGTCAAGAGCATTTACCTTGGTTGCAGGCACATCCCCAGTAGGGAGTGTGTAGGAAGCAACTGAATCGATGTTTCTCCCTCATCAATGTTTCAAGCTCTCTATCCCTCTCCTTCTCCCTTCCTCTCTGTAAAAAAATCAATAAAATATATATTTAAAAAACAACAACTTATATTAATATTTGTTGCACACATTACTGAAAAAAAATAGGACATGATCCTTCTGCTCTAAAAGCACTATATACTGATAGCTGTGTAAAAGCAAACCAAGAGAAAAAACATGATCTTTCATGTGAGTATGCTCAAGCATTTTGAAGAAACAGATCAGTGACTTGGTGCAAAAGCTTTTCCAGCCTATCAAGTAAATACATATTTAACAACTTTGTAAATTTCAGGTCAATGGTCCAATAGACCAAAAATTCTTGGAGCTGTTATAGTGTATCCTTTTAATGCACATTTAGGGGATTTAAAAATTGCAGATTATTGACTTGATTATTGCAGCAGAGTAGCCATTACAGTTTATCAGGTAATTAAATATTCTACCATAAAGAAGTACATTTATAGGATGCAGTCATAATTTATGAATAGAATTAAATTTAATATTACTTTTAATTTTGAATTATTTTTGGCACATATTCTCTTCTTCCCATAATACATGTTTCTTCCATGTGTAAGGTACATGTCTGGGTCTGAAAATTTAACTGACAAAAACAAATGAATAGTAGAAAAACATGTGAATTTATTTAATATAATTTTTACATGACAATGGGAAATCTACTAAGGAAATGAAGACCCTAAAGAACACTAAGATCAGTGTGCGTCATAGTGACTGGTCAAACTCCCAGGAGAACTCCAGTTGAGGGGACAATTTGCATATTAGGCTTTTATTATATAGGATGTTCTAAGAATTTTATAGTTTTGCATTCAAGTTTGTAATCCATTTTGAGTTTATTTTTGTGCAGGATTTAATGTCTGTGATTAACTTTCTTTGCCTGTGACTGTCCAGTTTTTCCAGTACTATTGTCAGAAAAAAACTGGTTTTGCTCCATTGTATTGCCTTTGCTCTTTCTTCAAAGATTAATTATACTCATAGGAATCTATTTTTGGTCTCTCTATTCTGTTCCATTGATCTATTTGTCTTTGTTTTGCCAATACCACACTGTCTTGGTTGCTATAGCTCTATAGTTAGTCTTGATATCAAATAGTGCCAGGCTTTGAACTTAGCTTTAGTCCTTCAATATCTTGTTGGATATCTTGCCTATTTTGTCTCTCCATATAAACTTTAGAATAGGTATGTCAATATCCACAATGTAATTGGCTGTGATTTAGATTGTGATTGCATTGAAACTAGCAATCAAGTTGGGAAGAACTGATATTTTGACAATTGACAATTGACATCTTATCTATGAATGTGGACTGTCTTTCCACTTATGTATTTCTTCTTTGATTCTGTTTCTTCGAGTTTTGTAGGTTCCTTCATATAGATCTACTATTGATAGATTTATGACTAAGTATTTGATTTGGGGGCTGCTAATGCAAATTTTACTTTTCATTTCAAAATTCACTTATTCATTCTTGTTATATATGAAAGCAATTTGATTTCTGTATATTAACTATGTATTCTGCAAAATTGATATAATAACTTATTAGTTCAAGGAGGGTTTTTGTTGATTCTTTCAGATTTTTTTTTTTTATTTAGACCATCATGTCCTCTGCAAACAATTATTTTTCTCCCTAATTTGTAACACTATACTACTTCACAGGCAGTATAAATACCTTATAACAAAATAGTCTTAATTTCTTTCTCCCATCTTTTGTATTTTTGTGACCATTTTCACCTATATATAAATATGCCTGAGCATATATGTACCGGTATGTACATACCATATATATATATTTATATATTTATATTTATATATAGTTGATATTATTTTGAATAGTTATCTGTTAAATCAATTAAGAATTTTAAAAAGTATCTTTTTATTTCAACTTCACTTATTTCTTTTCCAGTAGTTTTTCTTTCTTTATATAGATCCAAGGTTCTGACCTTTATCATTTTCTCTCTCTCTAAATAACTTCTTTTAGTATTTCTTGAAAGGCAGGCCTATGGGCAACAATATTCTTCAATTTTTGTTTGTCTGATAAATTACTTTTTTAAAAAAATATATTTTATTGATTTTTTTACAGAGAGGAAGGGAGAGGGAGAGAGTTAGAAACATCCATGAGAGAGAAACATCGATCATCTGCCTCCTGCACACCCCCTACTGGGGATGTGCCTGCAACCAAGGTACACGCCCTTGACCGGAATCAAACCCGGGACCCTTCAGTCCACAGACCGACGCTTTATCCACCGAGCCACACAGGTCAGGGCAGAAAATATTTATTCTTGACTTTTCAAGATTCCAAGTCCCTGTCCTTTGAGTCTGGTGCTGATGCTTTCTCTTTAAACTATGTGTTTGGCCTTTTGGTATGCCTTGGAGTTGTTTTTCTTGATAACTAGCATGATTGACTGAGTAAAAGGAAATGTAAATAGGCTTTTAGTAATGTTTCAGTAATATGTGAGGAAGAGAAGGCATTCTATAGTCCTATGATCAGGTCTCAGGCTGTTAGTGACCCTGTATCTCTAGACTATGAGCTTCACAAGTGCTTCTCACCCCTCTTCTTCCTCCTCCCCTCCTAGTTGGAATAGGATGGTTAGAGTGAGCTGGAATTGTGTCTTTTCCTTCCTCCATGTAGGAAGCTGGAGCTGGCTGGGTTTGGTTATTTCAGTTCTCCCAGGTCATTGAGGCTCTGGTAAAGCATCAGCAGGTTACACTTGTTTTTCCTATGAGCAGACCTTGTTTTTTGTTTTGTTTTTTTTTTTTTTAAATATATTTTATTGATTTTTTACAGAGAGGAAGGGAGAGGGATAGAGAGTTAGAAACATCGATGAGAGAGAAACATTGATCAGCTGCCTCCTGCGCACCGCCCACTAGGGATGTGCCCGCAACCAAGGTACATGCCCTCTGACCGGAATCGAACCTGGGACCTTTCAGTCCGCAGACCGACGCTCTATCCACTGAGCCAAACCGGTTATGGCGAGCAGACCTTGTTAAAAAAAAAAAAAAAAAAAAAGGAGGTTCTGGAATTACAAGGGGATCTTTATTTTATATTTACTATGAGGACTGATAATCTCCAGGAGGTAAAACTCAGAAAAGAGTGTGGTGTCCCCCATGGCTAAGTAAGTCTCTTTGAAGCTTTTAACTCTCCAGTTTATCCACAAAGACTTTCCAGCAATTGTCAGTCAACTACAGCTTAGTATTCCTTACCCCAGCACTGGTTCCCATAGAGATTTCAGCTGAAGAGTTAGTTCTCCTCAAAATGGTGATTCTTGCCTGTCTGTCTCTCCAGTTTTGGTGGTGACAGTCTGCCCTCAGACCCAACTTTCTTAGAGATCTAACAAAAGTTGTTGATGTTTTAGTTTGCACAGCTTTTATTTGTTAGAAAATAGTGGCAGCTTCTAAGCTGATGACATGCCAGACCCCTTACTATTTCTTTTTGAAGTAAACAAGCCATTTGAAGCTAAAAAGATATTCAGTTTTTTTTCTTCTCTATTTTTATACTCCCATGGTACAGTCTACTGAAGAGAAGACAAACCTTTAAAAAATGTTTCCTTGCACTTCAAGCTTCATTTTCTTCTCATTAGCCATTCATAACAGCCAGCTTGATCAGAAGGAAATGTAGCTGACAAATGAAAATGCTTAGGAATATTTTCTTCATTATTTCCTTACTGATCCCACCCCCTTTGCTTTTCCTCATGATGAATGATCACCAGAGAAGCAAGTTGTTAACTTATGCTTAAGAATCCTTCGTATGCTGTCTTATTGATATTAAATAAATTAAAAAAGTGACTTTGCTGACGTTGGTTCTTTTATTTCATAATTATTCTAATATTTGTATCCAAAACTATAAACTTTTTATTTTAGGAGTTTTGTATATATCACTCATGAAAATAATGCCTCGCCCTTTAGATAAAATAAGTTTAGAAATCTGAATTTATGGCATCTATTATAAAATGAATCTTTTGGAAGAAAATCTCTTCCCTCTCTAGAAGCTTTGATTCTCTCATGAGAAGCAGGAAATAAAAACATAATTATATGCTGTGTTACAAAATAAATTTCTGTGTTCATCAGTCTAATCTATAATTTCAAAGCCCTCTTTCACCTTTAATCTAACTTGAAGTTTTACAAATATGGACTTCTTTAAAAATCAAAATTTAATTGATTTTTTTCTTTAGTGGTCTCTCTGTTTATCCATACATTAAAGGGAAATGCAGACTTCCTCGAACCCTTTAATTTAGCTAAAACAGTAATTAAAGTTGATTACATATTTAAAGGTGCTACAAATTTTATGCACACTTTCTTGTTTTTAGGTGATCATTAGAGAAAAAGATAATCAAAATTTCCTTAGCCCATATTTCTATTTTCAGAGATAGGACTTGAACAGATGTTAGATGGCCAAACCACAAACTCATTTTCACCTCAAACCCATCTTCTTTCAATACAATTTTTTTTTACCTAAAACTCTACATATGTCTTCTTTTTTTATTAGCATATAATTTCCAAGACTTCTTATTAGCATTTTAAATATTTTACTTGATTTATCTAGGCTTATTTCTTAAAACCTTTTCCTGGAATATTTTCTGCATTTTGAGTAACAAGAACATAGAATGGGGATTGGCAAATAAGCTTCCATCAATAATGAATGTGGTTGGAGAAAATCCTAGACTTTATTTGTTGCCATTAATGCTATGATGCAGACCATTACAACATGTCTACCAATATGGTTATGTAAATTTGCATCCTTAATGATTCTGTTGCTCCAGGTTGATTTATATTCCACAGTAAAAAGTTTGTTTGCTTTATAACAAAATTATAACCAGGCAGGATAAGAGCCTCTAGGGCAATAATTGCTTCACAGTAGGGGGCATCTACATCTCAAATTGCTGTGCATCTGGCCTCTAAATCATCTGCACAGAAGATGGTACTGCCAGCCAAAAAAGCAGGAAAAGCAAGGCCTATTTATCAATATACAGAGTACAATATGCTTGGGGTATCTATAATTTAGTCATGTTTTTTTTTCAAACACACATACACACACACACACACACACGGGAATCTAAGCCAGACTTGATAGTTTAAAAATGAAATTAAATTTATGAATCTGGGACAATACTAGAAAAATCAAGCTCCTATTGTTACCACAAGTGAATATTTCTGTCCTGAAAATTTTCTAGACCAAAGTAGTAACAACACAAACAGATAAAAATAAGAAATAACCCATACAGGAGTTGGTAAAATAGGCTTACAGTTGTGAGTACATATTCTTATATTAGTATCCATTAATTATTATATTTTATCTATCATATGCTGAATACTAAACTATGTATTATAGGTTAGATATCCATTTTACCTTCACTCACTCTAAATCTATGACATACTTAGAACTGCAGCAATTTATCACTGAAGAAATTAAGGCTTCAAGAATTAGGGAAATTGTCCTAAACCCACAATTAGCATGTAGCCACTTGAGAGCAAAATGTTTTGTGTGTTTTTCTGACACCTAAGTTTGTTTTGGGCTATTTACCTGTATTTTTAGGTTTGTATGAATTTTATATCTATTCCAAAATCTGAAATAACTCTCAGGAATAGTAAAGAAATAGACATATGTAAGAGTCAGCTCCAATTTGAAGTACTGAAGTTATTTGCTGCTATTTAAGGAGATGTGGCTATGCCTGAATAAGGCCAACTATTGGCTAACATGTTAGTACTTGAGTATTGGTCATCAGAAAGACAGAATTGGCTAAGTTTTATTCAAGGCAGCATTCTCAAGCCTCCAGGGACCCTCCTACTTTCTATCTTACATCAGCCTATTTCATTTCCTACATAGCATTCATCATTGTGTAAAATTATTGACTGTATTTAATTTTATCTTACCCTCTGTCTACCTCCTCTTACACTAAGTATCCAGAGAACAGATTCCTTGTCATGCTGTTCTCAGCAAAATCCTCAGAATTTAGAACAGTGATGGAAACATAGTAACCACTCCACAATTATGTGTGGAAAGAATGGATAAAGGAAAGAATGAGGGAAAGTAAGAAATACTTCTTGGAGGAGCTGTAAAGAATGGAAGTAAGCCCAGCTAGTGTTGCTCAGTGATTGAGTGGTGTTGACCCATGAACTAAGAGATCACTGGTTCAGTTCCAAGTCAGGGCACATGCCTGGGTTTCTGGATTGATCCCCAGTAGGGGGTGTGCAGGAGGCAGCCCATGGATAATGGTTCTCTCATCAATGTCTGTATTTCTCTATCCCTCTCCCTTCCTATCTCTCTAAAAAAACAACTAAAAGATTTTCTTTAAGAAGAATGGCAGCAAAGAGCAGTAAGGAATTATAACTATGTAAAGACTCCATTTCATTAACATGACCCTTTCTCTTTCCCATTCTTCCACTTCCTTCCTTAAACATTAAGCCAGTTAGCATATCAGATTCTGGTCAGCATCTAACTGTCTTAAGATCAAAGCTTCAGGCCTGTTTACTACTGAAACATTGTCATCAAAGGAAAGATAACAGCTTGACCTCCGTTGTATTTCAGCTCCAGGTTCATCAAAGGGGAAGAATCCTACTACCACACTCTCAGGACATCTGGACCTGATACAATGATTAACTAATTCCCACCGGAGTCCAAACAGTCAGCAGAGCCCAAGACTGGAACTCCCTAATCACCATGAGTAATATTTTTCCATATATAATCTGCCTCTATGGGGGCCATCAGAGAGCCAGGACTTTGAGCACAAGCTCACCTGTGACTCTGGGCAAAATGCCATTATCTTTATTACTAAGCCTTTACTTCCTGTTTGCATTTGATTGGGCGTTGATGCATGCAGGCAAATGAACCCCTTAATTTGGTAACAAAATAATCTCCCAACACCTGTTAGCTATTGTTAACTTTTTCTTACCATGTCAGAAACTCTCCAATATAAAGTATTACAAATGTAAACTGGAAACTACAAAAGTTAACTGTGTTAAATTTAGGGTCAGTTTATTCTGAGAGGACAGGGAAGTAATCCAAGAATCCACACTTCGATAAAAAGGCTACTCAGTAGGTGAAGGAGACCAAAGGGTGTCAGAATATTGGCAAAGTAAAAATATGTATCAATGAAACTCTATAGTGCCAGAAGATATTTCTACCAAAAGTAAGTCTGGCTTTTCGGAATACATATCATTCCATATTTCACATGACAATATAAAAATTTAGCCAGGTTTGAAGAATACTTGTGAGAAGAGATCAAATATAGAGATTGGTACTTTCTCTTCAGGGGCAAGGGACTCTGGGCTAATATGTTGATCAGGGGATGGAGCATACAATTAAGATATAAGCAAGAGATTTCCTCCAGGATTAGAAAGCCATTAACCTTTTACCCAGCTGATTTAAAACACCTGAAGCTAATATTGGAGTTTAAAAAACCTAGAGTCTGTCACTACTGGCTTTCAAGTATTATGTAGGAAACTGAAAGGCATGGAGTCCAGGTGGTGTTTTCATCTCTCATCCATTTGAAGGTCATACCTTTGGAAGAGAAAAAGAAGACACGAGAAATGAACAGCTGGTTGCATAAATGGCATCAAAGAACAAGATTCGATTGTTTTGGACGATGATTATTCTAATAAAATCACTAGCTCTTGAACAACAAAGTATATCTCAGGGGTCTGGAGAGACCATGTTTTTCAGGAGGAAAAGTGAATACAATGAAGAAATCTCAATAATAAATAACATGATGTATATCAAGTAAAATAAGGAGAAGAAAAACAGTAGTGTAAATACCTACTTTTTAAAGGAAAAAAGCAGTGTGTATTTAGAATGCAACTTAATGCCTTTATATTTCTAAATGATTTTATATTTATATAATGAGATAAGTATTAAATCTTAAAGTGAAGAAGACAAATATGGTGTGGGATATTAATCTAAATTGTTATAATGATAGCTAGACAATGCTTAGGAATAGCAATCCTACTAAGAAGAGAAAAGTAGATTTTTACATGAAGATAATGTATAATAATCTGTAAATTCACTTAAAGGGAAAAAAACACTTGGTTAGGGAGAGAAAAAGATATCAAAGGCATTCTACTTTGGAATATACTTCATTTGCCTGATCAACCACAATGATTTCTTACTAAAGATTGCAACTAAGCAAAGTGACAAAGTGTCTTAGTAATAGTGTTTATCTAGGAATTCCATTTTAAGAAAGCTCAATATAGGATAAATTCTTGAATTATTTTGACATGATAGTAATTCTCTTTTAAATATATTAGAAAGAAACTGGAGGATCTAGTTTTCTCATATGGGGGAAAATTTAGAGGAAATGATATGATAAATGATAACATTAAGAAAAGGTTTCCTAATGCCTTCTAAAACTTTGTGATCTCCAAAGAACAGAATGCTATTAACACTATAATTAAGGATTTAGAAGCATAGAAAATAGCTTTTGGGAAACAGAAAAAGGTGTGGTCCTCTTACCTAAATCTCTAGAGCAGTGGTACTCATCCAGGAGCAATTGTGCCCCTCCTCTTTCCCCCATGACATTTTGCTATGTCTGAAGACATTTATGGTTGTCACCACTTTGGGATACTAGTGGCTTCTAGTGGGTAGAGGCCTGGAATATTGCTAAACATCCCGCAAAGCACAGGACAGTCCCAACAAACAATTATCCGGCACAAAATGTCTATAGAATTGAAGTTGAGAAACTTTGCTTTAGGTAACAACAGATTCATGACTATGTGATACACCACACACACACACCCACACACACACACACACACACACACACACACTCAGAAATTACTACAATGAGAAAAAAGTGAAAACATCAAAACAGACGATCATGGCTGTACATAAAGCTCCCTGTTGAATTTAGGAAGTAATGTTTATACATCTGTATCATACGTCTGTGAATGTAAAATATCTTGTATCTGCTTTATGATATGCAGTAGTGACTGCTTTATTACAGCTGTTTTTAATGATGTTGTTCTAGAATGTTTTCTTTCTAGAAGATGATAGAGAAGCTAATATAGGAAGTATGGTGTGAGGCATCACAACAGTCACAGAACCTGACTATTGTTTTTTGTTTTTTTTGAGGGGGGGGCGTTATTTTTTAATGGAGTGTGCTGGATGTCTCTATAATTTTGTTCAGATCACTGCAAAACCTGGAAAAGCTGTTGCTACTATTAATGCAGAACATACTGATTATATATATATCATATCTAATAAAAGACAAAAAAGGTAATTAACCGTACCTCTGCTATGCTTCCCATTGGCTAATCAGGGCAATATGCAAATTAACTGCCAACAAAAATGGCGGCAGACAGCCACGCAGCTGAAGCGAGCAGGAGGTTTGCTTGCTCCAGTGATGGAGGGAGCCAAGGTTCCCTGCCTGCCATGGCCTGGCTCTAAGCTCCGAAAGCAACAGCTCCAAAAGCAACAAAGTTTCAATTATAAAAGCCAAACAAACCCCAGATACCTGCTTTCAGCCAGCCGTGGCCTCAGAAGCACCAGTGAAGGCAACAGAGTTTCAATTACAGAAGGTAAATAAATCCCAGAATAAAAAAAAAGAAAAGAAAAAAAGGAGAGGCTGGGAGCTTCAGCTGCAGGACAGCCTGAAAATGGCCCTCAGTCCCTCACCCAGACTTGCCAGGCACCCCAGTGGGGACCCCCACCCTGAAGGGAGTGTGGCCAGCCAGAAAACAGCCATCAGCCCCTCATCCAGGCTGGCCAGGCACCCCAGCAAGACCTCCACCCTGACCCAGGACACCCTTCAGGGCAAATCAGCCGGTTCCCACCCATGCACCAGGCCTCTATCCTATATAATAAAAGGGTAATATGCAAACTGACCCTAACAGCAGAACGGCTGGGAATGACTGGTCACTATGACACACACTGACCTCCAGGGGGCATATGCTCAATGCAGGAGCTGCCCCCTGGTGGTCAGTGCGCTCCCACAGGGGGAGCTCTGTTCAGCCACAAGCCAGGCTGATGGCTGCCAGTACAACAGTGGTGGTGGGAGCCTCTCCCGCCTCCTCAGCAGCGCTAGGGATGTCTGACTGCCAGCTTAGGGCCTAAGCCAGCAGGTGGATAAAATAATTCCAAGGGTGGAAAAGAATTTCAAGGAATGGGGATATATATATATATACATATATTTTTTTTTTAAGAAAGTAATGTTTATAATATAAATAATGCCAGACTTGAATACAGCAGGTCGGGTAGCTAGTTCTATTTCAGCTATCTCTTGTATTTTGTTTGTTTGTTTTAATATTGAGGTGTGTCAGAAAGAGGAAGAGCTCTGATAAAACTCTGCTATTCTGAGTTTCTTTGAGTTGTTCTGAGTCCATATATTCTGAATTCTCCTTAACTACGCCAAATACCAAGGCAGGTTCCTTCTCAAACCCTGCCCATTTTACTAACTATAGGGTCCACGGCCTTCTGCCACTGCTGGACTTACTCGGATGTTGGGTCTTAGACAGAGAAGCCATGAGAAGTTGTGGGTGTATAAGAATGAGACTTTATTATCGGAGCCATTAGACAAAACAGTCCTCCACAGCAATCCCATATAGACAGCTGCACACTGGCTCATAAATACTGGTACATATCTTTCCCACATAGTAGTAGCAGTCTCTGTACCCACAGTTATTATCTGTGCAGCTGCACGTTGACCCCTAGACTCACCGCCTCACATAGTATGGCACCTGAGCTCTCTGCCTCAGCAGCTTCTCTTTCTCCCCTGCCCATACTGGCTTCACCTGGAAGCTATCTCTGATATCTCCACAAGCTCTTAGTCTTACTTCCTAGCAGCACCCTCTGTGCCTGCCTTTTCTCTCCTCTCTAGCACATCCCTCTGCCCAGCACACTGGCTGGTTAGTTGCCAACAATGAATCAATCACTTGGCTATAGAAGGTCACAGCATACCATGAGATCGCTGCAGCTGTGTAGTCCTTGGGCATTTCTGATTACCATTCCCAAGTTCAGAATGGCCTTGGCCGTCCGGCATGCTATCAACAAGGCCTCCACACTCTAATTAGCCTTGACTATCCACGGACTCTGGTGTGGCTCCCACAAGGTGGAAACAACTCCAGTAGTTTTGAGTTGAAGTTACAGAATGACAGAGTAGGTTTCAAATCCTAAACATGACAACTACTAGCTGTTGACCTGAGCCACATTTTATGTTTTTATCCGTAAAACAGGGATTAAAATAATAGCTACTTTGTATGATTTTCATGGTGTAAAAATAAAATTAAAGCACTTAAGGAAATGTGTAATATTGCATTAATATTAAGTGTGGGACAAATAGCTTTTATTTACAACTATTTCCTTAGCTCTCACATGTTTTACCTGCAAATTAAGAATATTGATAGGATGATCTCCAAAATAAGATTTAAGGTCTGAAACTTTTTCCATCTCTTAAATGCTACGAAAAATTAATAATTAAGGCTGAAAGAAAAAGAAAATATATACAGAAGTGATTTATTTAAAAGGTCCTATTTAAAACAGTGACATAAAATTATAATATACTAAGTTCGAAAATACAGTAAAATTTTAAAATAATACAAAAAAGACCAACAGAGCTTTCACATATAATGCTGGGTGTGAATATAAGAAAATACAAACCTGCAATTTGGGAAAGATAATGAAAATTAAAGTAGAATTATTCAATTTCCACCCTGATTTAGCTCTTTTAAAGAAATGAAACAATTAAGAAATTCATTGAAATGGGATAAGACTAGAATCAATGTTTGATTTGTTGAGCTAAAATCTGATGATCACAGATATTGAAACCCAACACAGGAGATGAGACACTAAGCAAGAACTAAGCTCTTTTCAAAAGCCTTGTGTCCAGCCCTAGATGATAAATGACTTTCAAGTTCACTAAGTACTACTCCAGAAATACTCACAGTGCAAGTTTGAAGAAACCTAAAATAGCAGACCTGAAAAATATTCTCCTGATATCTCTAAAAGAAGAGATAGAGTTTAGAAACAAAGACTTTCCCAAAAGTCAGTCCATTGCATAACTATCAGGACTTCAGCTATTTCTGCAGTTGTCAGTATTTGTTTTAAAAAGAAAATGTTGCCCTGCCCCATGGCTCAGTTGTTGAACATCAATCTATGAACCAGGAGGTCATGGTTTGATTCCCAGTCAGGGCACATGCCTGGGTTGTGGCCACTATTCCAGGTGTGGGGAGTGTGGGAGGCAGCCCATCAGTGATTCTCTCTCATTATTGATGTTTTTATCTCTCTCTTCCTCTCCCTTCCTCTCTGAAATCAGTAAAGAATGTATTTTAAAAAGAAAGTGTTGATTATTTTATAAATAGGAACCAAGCACCACATACTGCTAGTAGAAATATTATTATGAATATAATAAACACAAAACTGTGTTTTAAAATTCTTTCTACATCAATTTATTTTGGCCAGCATATCCTACATATGAGTAAGATCATGTGATATACAAATGGCAGGGGAAGGGGGTTAGAGATCAGCCAAAGGACTTGTATGCATGCATATTAGCATAACCAATGGACACAGACACTGGGGTGGTGGGGCTTGCCCTCAGGGTTGGAAGCTGCTGGGGAACAGGGGGGTGGGGGGGCTCAATTGGGGGAAAAGGAGGCATATGTAAAACTTCAAACAAAAAAAAAGTTCAAAAATTTTTTTTCTACATTCTTCGGTCTGCCAGAACTCTGGTTTTGAATGTATTTTGTTTTTAAATAGGGCTATTAGCAAATGTTACAAAAAAGTGTTAAATAAGTGCTAATGCCAAACTGAGGCACCCAATTTATAAATTACATTTAGTGGAATATAATTTTATAATTAAAAAGATAATGATTCAGTATCATTTAATTAATAACATTTAATTATTCAATTAATAATTATTAAAATCAGTGTACCATATAATTTGAAATTCAGCTAAAATCAACTTGTACAACCAAAGTGTTATGCCTTCCTTTGGGCAATGACTAGAAATCACAAGAATTACCTGGGGAGTTTTTAATATATATTATGCTCAGGGCCCCCTGGCATAGACTCAGATTCAGTTGATCTGGGTGGGGCCTGGGCATAAGTATGTTCTTTAAACTCTTAGGTGAGAACCTGCTCCAGGAAGAACACACTTAATAGAGAAGATTATTTAATATATTGTTTGCGGGCACAATCCTATATAATAAAAGGCTAATATGCAAATTGACTGAACTGCTGAATGACCAGCACTGACCACCAGGGGCAGACACTCAATTCAGAAGCTGTCCCCTGGTGGTCACTGTGCTCCCACAGGGGGAGCACTGCTCATCCAGAAGCCGAGCTGATGGCTGGCAAACACAGTGGCAGTGGCGGGAGCCTCTCCTGCCTCCACGGCAGCACTAACGCAGTCGGACATCCCCCAAGGGCTCCTGGACTGGGAGAGGACATAGGCCGGGGTGAGGGACCCCCCTGAGTGCACAAATCTCATGTACCAGGCCTCTAGTTATTTAATACTAAGGTCCAATTTTACTTTATTTTCTGATACAATTTGCAGACTAATATCAAGACAAGAAAGGTTGAATGCTGATTTTAACAAGGCATTCAACAAGTCTTGATTATATTGCAGGAAGATTTTAAAAAGTGAAAAAGAAGAGTACTGCATGATAATAAGAGCAGTTTGATTTCTACCTGATTAAACTAATAATCTTGAGGTTTAGCAATTTATATGTTAAAAGATGTGGGACTTTGGCAGTTTGCATGTTCAATGTGAACATTGGAGTGTTGTGGCTATTAAAACAAAACAACCTTCCCTGAAGTAAGTTTAGCTGCATTAAAAGAGTAGTCACTATATTAGAATATGTGTTGCTCTCACTCTGCTCAGATCATATTGGACTTGGCATTCTAGATGTCAATTTCTTAAGGTATTGTTATAAAAGAGCTTATCAAAAAAGAATGAAGAGGACAAGGGAAGATTTTGACGTGTGGTGATATAAAAAACAAGAATTCAATGAGCCAGAAATTTTTAACTTGGAAAATAGTGAGAGAATTCCATGACGGTCACCAATGACAATCATCCTCGAATATGTAAAGGGCTGTCATGCCAGAGGATGTTTGAAGGCTTTTCATGTGAATGCTATGAACACAACTAGAAGAAAAGGTGTGTTAGGCGAATATCTAACCTCAAATCAAGTTTCATATTTCAATGCAATGAGTATCCTGTCCTTAAGGCAGGGACCTCTCTTATAGCTCAAAGATTTCAACCAAAAATATAGAGTGACTTCCTTTGAGAAATAGTTCAGGTTGGTTGCTGGCAGTGTGCTGACCATTTGGACAATCCTTCCTTCTAGCTTTCTTATAACTCTAACGTTTATTTAACACACTGTTCAAAGGAGCAAGCAATTTGCTCAGGATTATGAAACTATTTAATATGAGAAATGAAATCACAAGGGCTTCTAATCTTCTCATATGGCAGTTGTTTATTTGTGTGTGTTTTTTTTAAGAAAATAGTTGCCAATTTATATGTTTATCACCATTCTCCTTCTATATTTTATTTGAAATGATCACAGAGAGTATAAAATTGTAGAAGTGTATTTTCTGGGTTGCAATAAAAATGTAACATATTGTCAATTTTAAAATTATAAGCAATTAAGTATGAACTACTGAACTTCAACTAGAAGTAATGTATGTGTGTGTATAAGAGATAAAAAGTACACCTTATGCAATCTTACAAGTTTGTATTTAGCAGCTGATAGGGAACTTTAATTTCTATCAGAATGTATTAGTCTGTCACATGACTAGCTTTAGAAATTATGGCCTTAAGCAAGTTCTTCTTTCTTTGAATGAATGAAATATAAGATTGTTGAGTATAACTTCTTAATGACTTCCATTTATCTTTGGAGCCTGTAAGCATGCTGTGAAAGAGAAATAAGCTTTGGCATTTCCCTTTCAAAATCTTTTGAATTGTAGATAACTATATATAAATATTGCCTTAGTAAACTAAGCAGGAAATAGATGTTCTTTCCATGGCTCAGAACCTCCTGACCATAATCAAATTGCGTGAGTGAAAGATCTATATCCCACATCAGATTTTAAGTCATCCAGTGCTCATAAAATGCCTGAGGTGCGATTATAAAAAGAATTAACCATAATCTTTACAGAGATGTCAGTTGCACATATTTAATTCTGAATATTTTAAAAGGCTAATAAATCAGGTGAACAGAAATTTATGGCAAAAGCCATAACAATTTTTATACTCAGTTATATGAGATGTTTTTTCCTGTTACTTTTATACTCATTTAGCCAAAGTTTTTGCCAGTGAAACTCTATAGTTATGCAAACACCCTAAACAGAATAGTAATATTTAAAATGTATTTGTACCTTTCAGTAGATTTTCACAATATATGACTTAAGAAAATGAATGAGAACGCATAAACACTGAAATAAGATATTTTTATATATTCACAAATATGAAATCCTTTTGTGGTTTTCTACATTACTAGTACATTAATCTGTTTTCTGCTGTTATTTCTCTATAATATGAAGTCCTGGTAGAATTGCAAAAAAAAGAACCCTAATATATAAAAGGGGTGGATATGTAGCTCAAATTGGCCAAGTAAAATTTATATTCAATAGGTTTAAATCTTAACCTGAATAAACCACAGGCTGAAACAATTAAGCAAAAGGCAGTCAGAGCTTATGAATTTCATGGTGGTTCTCTGACAGAATTTTTGATAAATTCTTATTACCAGATCCTGACTTCTGTATTTGCCAAGTCTTGTCACTTCTCTGAGCTATAGGATATACTTCAATTATATTCCAACTCCACCTAATTTAGGCAATGTCTCTCTCTTGTTTGCAATGAAAGTAACCTAACTGATGAACACAACAAAATAAATAAACAAACACACAACAAATATGCACACAACCTGCCAACTAGCCAGGAAGGAAACATGTGCATGCATATGTATATACCTGTTCATATCTATCATCTATCTATCTATCTATCATCTATCTATCATCTATCTATCTATCTATGTATCTATCTATCTATCTATCTATCTATCTATCTCTTTATGTTTCACTGAATATTTTTCAACCTGATTTGACCAAAAACCTCTTCCTCCTCTGCATTATGTTCTTGTCCCCTGAACACCTATTAGCTCCAGTTACTATGCTTTGAGCAATAAATTTTGATGCATCACCTGTATCCACGTATTAAATCTGGAGCACTGCATCTGGAATTCCATAGTCCATTACTGCTTCTCTTACATTCATTTCCTCCACTTGTGTAAATCATCTCCACTACAGCTAAGTAATGACCTCACATTTCCCAAGTATTGAAAAATCCACAGTTATACAAAAAAAGTCACTTTAAATTGTGTCATCTGTGCTTTTGCATAGGAATGTAAAGAAGTGCCGGAGTTCATTAAGCTAAAAAAAGAGATGAGAAACCTACCTCAGTCACTGGACTCCCTCCCACTCCACCCGATACCTTACTTTCACCTATATTGGCTTAAGGCCATTAACCAATAAGCCAGGACAAGGGGTGAAAACATATGGTCTTTGATATTTAATAAATGAATTACTGGTGTCCCTTGCTTAAGCATATAAATTAATAAGCATTGGGTCTTTTACTTAATGAGGATTTTCCCTTTTAAAACCTGAATGAATTATCGAAAAGACTACAGTATAAATTCAAAGGCATTTTCTGACCTTCTTGTATGCTGCCTGGCATGAATTTTTAACAAGATGCTGTGTATCTGGAAGGTCTATTAGAAATTGTCCATATGAAAACTTTGCTTAAAAAAAAAAAAGCTAAACTAGTGAAGCAAAGAAACTAAGATAGGAAGAGAATATTTAACTTGTAGGATACTGAAGTTTTGAATAAAGTTTTTAATGACCTCATATTTTGCTCCAAAATATTGATACTTTTATCTCATATTTTTAAATGTTCAACACTGTAGGAAATAGTAGAAATACAATAGCTAATGTTCATTTTAAGTATAAAACTCAAAAAAGGGACAGATGTAATACTTTCAACAATAAAGATTTTTTTTAAATGTCATAGGTAAAAATAAGGTTATGTTCTTGTACTATATATTGCTTTACAAAATTTATTCTATAAAATATGTTTTCCAAAATTGTAGGTCAAAAGAAAATTTCTGAACTAAAAAGAAAATTTCTGACATTCTAAAATGTCATATTTTTAAATTAAAATATATTTTTAATGAAGAAAATGTCAGAAGTCTTGGCATGGTCTCTTAATATTTATTTCAAACTGTGTTGTCTATATCATAACAAAGATATTATAGGCCTTATAAGAATGCTGGGAGACAAGTGCTCCACAAACTGCTCTTTTGAGGAAGTGACTAGAAGTGGAATGGCGGGAATGTATGGCAGGTGTATGTTTAACTTTATATTCTAACCAATAACTTTGCCAAAATGATTTTACCTTTTTGCCTTTCCACCAGTGTGCATGAGAGTTTCTGTTATTACACAGCTTCACCAACAACTCTTATTGTCAGTATTTTTTAAAATTTTAGCTACTCTAATGGGTATATAGACAGACTTATGGTGGTTTAAATTTGCATTTTCCTGATGATAAATGGTGCTGAGCATCTTATCAAGTGCTCATTTGTCATCCACATATCTTCTTTTGTGAAGTATCTACTTAAACATTCGAATTTTAACTTGGGTTGTTTTTATTAAATCGTGAGGATTCTGTACATATCTCAGATGCAAGTATTTGACAGATATTTGTATTGCAATTATTTTTCCATTTATTTGTTTTGTTAGCAACGTATAACAAAGAGCAACTGTTTTTAATTCTGATAAACTCCAGTTCATCAATTATGTTTGTTTTGTGCTTGTTATATAAGAAATATTTACCTAGTCTAAGGTTTCAAAGATTTTCTTCTATGATTCCTTCCAGAAATATTACTGTTTTAGCTCTCGCAATTAGGTCACTGATACATCTCACATTCATTTTTATTTCTGATGTCAGGTAAGAGCCAAAGTTGACTTTTTTACCTAAATATATAATTTTGTTAGTAAAAAATATGTACCTATTTCTGAATTGCTAATTCACTTCCATTGATGTATACATAGACTTATTTGATAATATCACCTTCTATTGATTGCAGTGGCTTTAGAGTGATTCTTGAAATCAGTTGAAGTCCTCTAATTTTGGTCTTTTAAAAAATTATTTTGGCTCTTCTAGATCATTTACATTTTCAGTTTTGGGAGAATTGCTATTTTAACAAATGGCATCTTGAATATCATTATTATAATATATATCATTATTTATTTAGGTTTTTTTAATTTTTCTGTGTAATGAAAGGTATTACAGACATTTGTTACATTTCCATTTGTTATATTCGATAGTTTCTATTTTCTAATAATTTCTATCTTACCTTTCTTTTAAGGGTATATTTTTCCTTCATGAAGCATGGTTATAACAGTTTTGTCTGATATTTCCTACATCTGGAACATCCCAGTATTGGCATCTATCGATAATCTTTTCTCTTAAACATTTTCCTGGTTCTCTGTATGTTGGTGAATTTGGGGTTCTGTCTTAGATATTTGTAGTATGTTGTAAAGAGTCTGAGTCTAGTTAAAATCTTTGGATAATGGTGAGTCTTTTGTTTTCACAGACAATCTACCCTTAGGTACAGATTGAGAGTCCTGTTTCAGCTTCTTGGGCAGTGGTTCTCAGGTAAGCTTCTGTTTCAAAGCTTTAGCCAGGCAGCTTTGGGTTTGTTTGTATATGCATAGCTCAGGGGTAAAGTGAACTGGGTTTGGTTTGCATTAGAAGATCTGCTTTGCACACACTCTCTGACTCCAAGAGGCTGCTTTTCCTGGTCCCCTGGTTTGAAAAATGGGTTTCTCTCAGAGCTTTAATCAGCATAGTACCACATGACTAGAGGCACCATCTGGGCCCCAACCAAGAAAAAGATAAGAGAAAAGCAATGGGAGTTCCGTACATAGAGATCACCGGATCTCTTTATTTTAACTCTTCTCTCCAGAATGACGTATTTTCCTCAGGGTTTTAGGTGCCATGGCAATGCAGCTCCATGACTGGTGTCACCTGTAGGCAGGACCAGTAATTTTTAGGTGACAATTTTGAGCTAGAGTATGTGATGAAATGGCTGTAACCAATGAAGGCTACAGGAACTACCAAGGATACAGAAATAGCAGCCCCCATATGACTTTAAACCAGTGTAGACTAGCCCAATCCAACATAATGACCAATTTCACCTTATGGCAACCCATAGCCTTATTTTACGCTCACATTAGCA
Organism: Myotis davidii; assembly: GCF_000327345.1. Taxonomy (NCBI): domain Eukaryota; kingdom Metazoa; phylum Chordata; class Mammalia; order Chiroptera; family Vespertilionidae; genus Myotis; species Myotis davidii. The sequence goes on along the minus strand of NW_006295391.1, from coordinate 4,051,337 downwards.
TACTAAATGATGCACCCCAAGCCACACGGTGGACAACAGAACGCTCATATAAGGACATAAGGTGGCTGAAAGGGCTCTTCCAAAAAGTCTCCATCCTTTTCCCAGAAAAATCCTGAATATTCCTCCCTCTTAATGAACACCCTACCTCTCAATTAAATGAGCCTCAATAAAAAAAGTAAGTCCCACCAGGGAGGGGCTGCCCTGCCTGTGTAGTAGCCACTCTCTGTCCCATTGCTTTACTAATAAACTCGTCACTTTAAACTCAATGCTGGCTAGCAGCTGAATTATTTCCTGCCAGAAGTCAAGAACCCACAGTGAGTTGCAGACCCCTGGGTCCCTGACCCCTAACACACCTGCAGCAATTTGCCTAGTCAGACTTTATAACCTGATTCTTAATGTCTCGATTAATGTCATTTCTAATTCTGTCAATACATAAACATTTATTTTATTTTCCGTGTTTGGTAACTCTAATATTTAAATATTTAATTATATATAATATATCTCATTCTATTGTTTTTGTTTCTGTTCTCGATTTGCAACACTTATTTTTAAAAACACACCATATATTTTCTGATTAAAAAAAATTATCTGAGAAATTCTTTTAGATTTTAGGGATGATAAGTGTTTGTTTTTCCCAAGTGCCTGAGGGCACTAACAATCTAGGAATTCTCAACTGAGAAGATGTTCTCAGCTGAAGGGTTTCCAGAAGACGTGAGTGACTTGAGTTTAGATAACAAACTTATGAGACGAAAGATGTAAAAACCAACAAACAAAAACTAGTTTAATATTGCTGATGAATACAACTTTAGGAAAAGTCTTTTCCTATTTCATCCTCTCACTAAGGGATTGCTTTCATATCTCAGTTGATTGGCTTATTTGCTTTGGTATCTGTACCTCAAATTGTGTGGGGTCCCTGAAAACATTAAAATTCTGAAGTAAAGACATTTGCCTTGAAAAAAAAAATCAAAGCTTTATGTTACTAGTGATCTCCAGATGGCCTTAGCATGGCTGGTAGATTCAATCCTTCCATTCCTTTCTAGATTTTGAGGTTCTTTGCTTATATTTCACTGAATGTACAGACCAAATTATTTAATTAAATATGTAAATTATTACATTCCATGAGATGTTGTAGTTTTTAGAAACTTGTAAGTAGGCACAACCGACAGTCACGGTGAATTCTCTACCTGCTCTTAAATTATTTTTTAATCTTTTTGAATATTTTTTATTAAGAAAAAATATCAAGTTACATTATTTGAGCTAAAAATATAACCTAAGAGCAGCACAGAAGACTGAGTGTGTGATTAATGTCTCCCAAAATGTCATTTACAAAATGGCCATGGTTATCTATATATATAAAAGCCTAAGTGGCCATTATAATTGAACAACCTGAACGATCAGTTGACTAGTCACTATGCTGCACACTGACCACCAGGGGGCAGGTGCTCAATACAGGAGCTGGCCCCTGGTAGTCAGTGTGCCCAGACTGGTGACCATCGCCTCCTCTCCCAACCCTGCCAGGGCCTTCGGGCCCCAGGCTGGGACAGGGAATTGGGATGGGTGGCGACAGAAGCCATCACTTTCCCAGGGGGGTTGAGGGCCGGCTCCCTCCTTGGGGCCGGCAGCCAACCTCCCATGTCCTGACCCTTCCCCCTGGCTGGCATGACCCTATTGGCCTATGGTCCCTCCTTACATCCTTCCCCCAATCCAGCAGGCCCTGATTGGTCTGGCCCTGATCTGCCCTGATCGCCAGCCAGGCCTAGGGACCCCACGCATGCACAAATTCCTGCACCAGGCCTCTAGTATCTATATATTTCTTAAAGATCTATTCTGGAAAGAGAAAAACAAGAAGAAATATTAAACAATAAAAAAAAGAGTATTTGTGTGTCTGCATTTGTATAACTTTCTGTAAAGTGTGATTAGAGCACTTTCATATCTATGATAAATGTTTAAGAAACATACACATAGTTTCATAAGTATCCTGAGATCAAAGGACATGAGATGACTGCTTTAAGGAGCGAAGAATGAAATGAGGTGAGAGCTAAATTTTGATTTGGAGATAGATTAAGGAAATCAAAAAGAATTATTTTCAATTATATTTAAAGTAGTTTCTTGAAAGGAAATTCAAAGTTGGCATGTTGACTTTTGGCTTTCCTTCTCTTTGATATTTTGCTATTGTACCAGGGCTTGTAATTTATTATATGAATATACATATTAATACATGCAAACATAAATATGCATAGACAAAATATATATTTATTTGGAAAAGTATAGCTTAGACTTTTTCAAGAATATTACCAAAAGCACAGTAAAGAGAGGTGGTATTAAACCTGTCTCATTATGTGCCCCTTAGTTTTTCTCATAAAAGTTTGGAACCTCATGATACTCATATTTAAATAATGCCTTTTCCATAAACTAGAGAGGTAGACAATTAAGTAATTAAGTAATTTAAGTTATCTGTTAAATTTCACTGCTTCTGAAAATATTTTAAAGACTCCCAATATTTTGACATAAGTTTGAAAATGATCAAATAGCTTAAAATGTCCTTTATGACCTGATTCTTACTTAATTTGCCAACTTCATCTTTGGCCAATTCTCAGTATATGCCAGTAAGACTGAATTTGTTTTTTTAATTTAAATGATGAGTATGACAGTCTTTCTTCTCTGAATGAACATGCTGTTTCCTCTTGTCTTATGTGTTTTATTTTTCCTCTCACTAAAACCTGTTTATCTCTCTCTTATCTTAGGAGTCCCAAGCTTTTTATTGATTCCCTAAATGTAGATTGCATGCTCTTCCAGTATGCTTACATAGCATTCTTGTGCTTCTCTTGGCTTTATATATTTTGAAGTTATCCATTTATTTATATTTCTCTAATAATCTATTTATTAGTCTGTATTTTCTTCTTACTACGTAGTGATTGAAATTTAAAAATCACTACTTTGACATTTTCCACCACAAGTTCATTGGCACCAGTAGGTGTATCACTATCTATTCTATATAAATAAGGCAATATGGTCAAGTCTATTAGTATAATGTGATTTATTTGTGATAAGGAACTAAAATTTCAATATGTGGGTAAGTATTAGTATGTGAATATTTGGTAACAACGTCTGAGAAATTTGATCTTAGGACTTATGTGATTATTTTGGGGTCATAAACATAACTTCTTATGTTCAAATATATCAATTGTGTTTTGTTCAAATTTGACACTCATAAAGCTATCATGATTTTTAGTACTATCTGACATATAAATATAGTCAATAAGGACAAACCCTGTTTCTCTGTTTCTATATTGTATAATCTTAACCAATAAGCATATTTAATAAATTGAGTGACAGATAACATTTTATAGTGCCTAAAGTAGCCGTGGTTGATAGCATTTAATTTTCTAAGGCTAGAGTTTTTCTCTTGGCCTTGTTAAACTATCATAAGGAAACAATTATAAATAAAATGTCAGAACTTTAAAATATTTTGTAAGGGAATTAGCCAATAATTCTCTCATCTTTACTCCTCCTCTTTGACAACCATTTATTGGGTCACCACACATGGACAAGCTCAATTTTCAGCAGAGGTCTTAGGCTTGGTCTGTGTTACACCCATACATCATGGGTGACTCTTTTTACGGGCTTGCCCTTTATCAGGAAATTTCAAGATGGATAGCAGTAAACTCAAGCATTAAAAAAAAAAAAAAAAACTGGAAAAGCAGAGTATGCTTTTAAAATACTCCTCCTGTCTTATTTTCCATGTTAAAAATTATTTTTAAGTAGTCTTTGACCACATTAGGCCAATACAAAAGGAATACACCTGACATACAAATAAAACACAAGTGAAAACAGAAAAAAATCCATTTGTGGCTGTTGCCATCATTTATCAGAAAATGAAAAAAAAATCACCACTTTAAAATAATTTTAAGAATTTTCTCTCAGATAAGAAAAAGCTAAAGCTAAAAACAAACTTGTATTACAAGGGGAGTTATTAAAGAAATTTATTTAAAAATAAAAATATGGCCGAAGCCAGTTTGGCTCAGTGGATAGAGCGTCGGCCTGCGGACTGAAAGGTCCCAGGTTCGATTCCGATAAGGGGCATGTGCCTGTGTTGCGGGCACTTCCCCAGTGGGGGATGTGCAGGAGGCAGCTGATCAATGTTTCTCTCTCATTGATGTTTCTAACTCTCTATCTCTCTCCCTTCCTCTCTGTAAAAAAATCAATAAAATATATTTTTAAAAAATAAAAATAAAAGAAATAAAAATATGAGTAATAAAATAGCAATAACTACATACCTACCACTAATTAGTTTAAATGTAAATGGATTAAATGCTTCAATCAGATAATGTATGATGGTTCAATGGATAAGTAAACAACACTGACACATATGCTGCCTACAAGAGACCCACTTCAAATCAAAAATACACACAGCCCTGGCCAGTTGGAGTGTTGTGTGTACTGGAAGACCACAGTTCTGATTCCTGGTCAGGGCACACACCTAGGTTGTGGGTTTGATTCTCTCTCCCTCTCTCTGTCTGTCTGTCTCTCTGTCTCTGTCTCTCTCTTCCTTCTTCTCTGGAATCAATAAAATAAAATAAATAAATGTAAAATATTAAAACACACAGACTAAAAGTAAAGGGATGGAAAAATGTATTTCTTAAAAGTGGAAACAAACAAACAAAAAACCCTGGGGTATCAATACTTATATCGAGCAAAATAAACTTTAAAACAGAGCTTTTAAAAGAGACACAAAAGGACCCAGCAATTCTACTTCTGAGTATTTATCCAAAGAAATCCAAAACACTAACTCAAAAATATACACACATCCCCATGTTAATTGTAGCATTATTGCAACATTATTTACAATAGCCAAGATATGGAGGCAACCTACATGTCCAGCAATAAACAAACAGATAAAGAAGAGAGTATATAATGGAATATTACTAAACTATGAAAAAGAATGAAATCTTGCCATCTGCAACAATGTAGATGAATGTAGATGGTATTGTACTGAGTTTAATAAGTCAGACAGAGAAATAATGCAATAACTATTTATGGTATCAGATGTGTACTAGATTTCTCAAGGTGATCACTTCATATGTTATATAAAGTTATAATAACAATGTTATACACCTTATGAAGTATGGTAGCAATCATCCCAGGTAGAAACTATAGTTTAACCCTAACCCTGCTATTTGGCTTAACAATAGAAAAGTTATTTTGATTTTCTGAATTATATAAATCATCCCATTTGATTGAATGCCTTATTGATTGTAATGTGAACATCCCATTGATTGTGATCTTATTGGTTTTAGAAAGCAAATTCCTCTGTACCTGGGAACCAGGACTAGCTCTGTTGCAAAGACCACAGCTCCCTCTTAACATTTTTTTACAAGCAGGTCACAGTTTAGCCAAGGGTGAAGAGCCTAACCTTTCTAAGGTATGAGCCTGTGACCTTTCGGGGGTATGAGTCTGTAACCTGTGACCTTTTTAAGATATGAGTCTGTGACCTATGTTGAGAAATGGAGCGATGAACTTTGTGTGTGTTTAACCAACCATTTTTGTGGTTTCTGTGAATAAAAACTTACTTCTACATCTGGTCGGGGCTGCAGTTCGGTCCTTGCTATGGTGAGGTGCTGTAACTGCAGTCGCTGGCGAGCTAATAGAGGCTCCTAAATTCTACCCTTTGGCTCTGGTGGTCGTCTCTTATGGGTTGCCCCATAACACTAAAACTAATGTAATATTGTATGTCAACTATATTTTAAATATTTAAAAAAATAAATAGAAATAGAAAATTAATTGTCTTGATGTATAATAGTCAATGATAAACCACATATTTAAAGTACACAATATGTTGTTTTGACTTATGTAGACACCCACAAAGCAATCACTATAATCATGCCAAATATTTCTTCTTTCCCTTTGCAATCTCTCCTTTTCACTATCTCCTATTTCCTGCCTTTCTGGCATCCAATGATTTGGTTTTTGTCATCATAGATTAGTTTCATATTTTAGAATTTTACATACAGAATCATATATGCTTTCTGACATGGGAGATAACAAATTCTGTATTCTGTCTGAAAAGTTTCAGCTATCTGGCATAGTAATATATGCAAGTCATTTGCATAAGGCATTTTGTTGGGAGAATAAAAGAACAGGATTTTCTCTTGTGGCCATCCAGGGGTGAATGTGCTAATGGTATTATCACTGCTGCTGGTATTACATGACTGGACTTGCATGGCTGCTCTTCACATGGCCCTATAGGTACTTGAAATGTACTCTTTGCTCATATTACCATGATATGTAGTTTTCTTATCTTCCTCATACATGAAAAATCCTTCATTTAGCCAAATACAGTGAATTTTGAAAAATGAGCTTATGGTTTGGTCAAGTCTGTCAGAAAGTAATAAGACAATTGAATCACTAAGCATTACAAACATGCATCATAAAATCACACTTATCTATCAAACAAACACGCCAGTCTGTTGACAAGTGGAGGTGAAATCCCTGTAACACATAGCAATACAGGTTCCATGTTTGGTATCTGAACTTCTTAAAAACTTTCTGGAATATCACCAAGACTGTCTCATCAGAATTCATTTCCCCTGCCAAAGTATTCCATAAGTGTGGAAGAGATAAAACTGCAACACAGAAACATATGGGCAGAAGATAAAAGGAGATCAGTGAACAGGAAAATATGTTTCTTAAAATCTGTGCTGCAGTAATTTTTCTTCTCAGTTTTGTTGTTTGTTTTTGCCATTTAATGCCCATACCCAACATTAAGAATGTTTCTACCCAACAGCAAAAAAAAAAAATAAATTGATTCAGACCAAAAACAGTCAATTCAGTTAATAAAATAACAACATAGACAAATGGAAATCAAATTGTTTTATTATTTTATAATACATTGGTTGATTTATTTGAGTGTAGTGTAGGCACAGCCCAAATGACTAGTAACAATCTTGTTTTTCATTTAGAATTTGCCTTATCTGCAATCATGAGTATTTTACTATTTGTGTTCCATTGTGTTTTATGCAATGTTCACTATCATAAGTTTATTGCTTTCTTCAAAGTATTATATCTGCGAAATGAGTAAATTTCCACAAAGAGATAAATGTTATTTGAGATATAATCTGTAGTTCTAACTAGGTAGGCTCCTATGAGTTAGTTGCTATGGTAAATAGATATCTATTTCAGCATAACTTTTCCTAGATACATTTATTTTCTGTGGTATATATGATGTTAAAATTAACTGTGTTTCCACATTTAATTTTTCCCAAGAATATATTTTCAATTTTGTTTGTCTAAGCCCTTTTATGATATTACAAATGATAGGACAAATTCTTCAACACACTGATTGGCACTTGGTGTAGTATTTATTTGTCTTAAGTACAGAGATTCTAGAACAAACCTACTGAAACTATTTGTCAGATAGTGGCAATACATTCTAAAATATTTTAAACATCTAAATATCAATAAAATGAAGAAATGAACTAAAATAAGTCCAAAATAAGTAAATAGGAGCTTTAACAGAAATGTACACATTGAAAAAGTTTCTGGTCATAAAATATAGAGATACTAGTTGAAAAAAATTCATAATTGCTCGAAAAGCAAACATTCTCACTAGTATCGTTTTAATTCTACAAGTAAACACATAATTTGCATATTTGTGGTGTTAGTCAAAACTTTAAAAGAAAATTGTAAAGAACATAATTGACATCTCCTAAGTGACTGGAGCTGGTTGGGCATGACCTTAAAGTGAATTGTCCTTGAGGGAAATTTTAACTTTTAGAACCTTAGCTAATGTGTGAGGGATTAGAGAGATTAAAGGAAAAAAGAAATAAGATAGAATTTAAAGAGATGAACACACTAGCAGCAAAAGTAATTTCATTTCTTAGTATTTGCATTTATTAGTGTGATAGTCTTAAAATCTATTTAATTAATTGATAAGTATTTTTTGGAAACATTGAAAAAATATTATTTCAACCTGGCTGGTGTAGCTCAGTGGTTGAGTGTTGACCTATGAATCGGATAAACCAGGAGGTCACAGTTTGATACCCAGTCAGGGCACATGCCAAAGGTTGTGGGCTCTATCCACAGTAGGGGGCACGCAGAAGGCACCAATCAATGATTCTCATTATTGTCTCTATCTCTCCCTCTCCCTTTCTTTCTCTGAAATCAATAATTATATATTTCAAAGAAAGGAAAAAATATTGTTTCATATATTCTTCCAACAGCCAAATCAAATGTGATAGATACAGACAGTTTGTCACAGTAATGAGCAGGGTTTAAAGCAATCAAAACAATGGAGTACTACTCTGCTGTAAAAAAAAAAAAAAAAAAGGAAATCTTAGTTTTTGCAACAGCCTAAATGAACCTGAAGATTATTATGCTAAATTAAACAAGCCAGAGAAATACAAATGCCATATGTTCTCACTTATATGTGGAATCTAATGAACAAAATAATACAGACAACAGTGTGGCATTAGACAGAGGGAAAGGGGGGTTGGAGAGTAAGTGGCGGGCAATGGGCACACGATATATTATGCAGATGATGTGTTATTAAATTGTACACTTAAAACGGGTATGCTTTTGTGAATCAATGTCACCCAATAAATTAAATTTTAAAAACAAATAAAACATTTCAGAAAGAAAAATATATATACTTTTTAAAAAATCAATTGTAAATGTAATCAATTCTGTTATCACCATATTGAGATTGCAGGCATCCTTAGGAAGGGATGCTGCAGGCATTGTCCTGTACTTATGTTACCCAAATGGCCTCTTTGTTTTGTCAAAAGCTGTAGGGCGCAGCTATAGGGTTAAGCCTCAGACTGAACTGTTGGAAAAGCCACAAACAAGTCCCAGCTTAGAGGGCACAGTCCTTTTAGCATAATTAGGCTTGACCTTATGATGCTCCCTAGATCTTATCTGGGAAGCTAATGGGCTGTGGGAGGTGCAGCAAGTGCTGCCAAAACAAGTGAAACTCACAAGAACATTGTAACTATGGTGACCGCTACCTTGTTTACCTCTGGCTATAAAATAAAGGCTCAGCTTGCCTCTGGATCTCTCTCTGTGGCCTCAGCCAGGCACAGGAAGATCCACCTAGATCCAGCTTATTCTCTTTGTCTGTCATTTCTTCATCCTTTTGCCGCCCTCACTCAGGCTTTCAAACCCTTGGTTGAGCTGGCTTGGCACAAAAAGCCTTTTAACTTTTACCAGCTATGGCCCAGAATCCAATATTCTCCCAAGCTTATCGATGTCTTTAATAACTACATATTTTCTGGCAGTTGTATTTTGCAACAGTGTCCTCATATTCTTACGCCAAGCATATCCTAACTATATGAATTGTGTCCTTTCACTTCTATGAAATAAAGGTCATTGTTCTCCAATAGAATGCCTATCAAATATTTCATGTTTGAATCTCTGAAATACACATAAAATTGATGATTTTGAGTACTTGCCTATGCCTTTCTAACACTAGGGCTTTACATAAAGTCAGTTCTCAGGATGAGATTGATAAAATAGAGAGACTGTGCTGTTAAGAATAAAGAACATTTCTGAAAATTGGTACTTACCTGCCAATCTCAGTAATACTATTCGAACAGATATTGGAAGGAGATCTTGTTATCCCTTTAATGTCCATATGAGGACAGTGAATGGGAGATTCACTGCATTTCCATGGGCTGACAGCAAGGAAACAATGGGACTGTGATTCACTCCAGTCCATGTCATTTAGCAAAAGCATTCCCTTTTCCCTCGTTATGATGCATTGGGTTTCACTCTCGGCATGTGAAAGCTAGGGGAGATTCTGAAATTTGACTGGCTCCTTTAGCTTAAGTTCCTATAATCATTCACCTTCTGCTTAAATGGTTAAGTTATAAGAAAGGTTTTTTTTCCCCCCTTAGGGGAAACAAAAAGGATATCAGAACTGACTATAACATTATGTGAATGATTTTAAGCAAAAGAACATTTTAGGTAGAACCTTTGCCAATGTTCTTTAGTCAAAATACTAGAATACATATATATGACAGAAAATTATACAAGGAAACATGTTACCTCAGTTTAGTGCTTTGAATTCAATCAATGTATTAAAGAGTTGAAGACATTTATTACAGCCTATATTTTAGACATTGATCTTAGTCCTGGTTAAGTCTGCTTATCTATCTATCTACCTATCTATCTATCTATCTATCTATCTTGCATCATCTATTTGTCTATCTATTATCTACCTCAGCAATTTTTAACCTTTTTCATATCATAGCACACGTAATCTAACCACTATAATTCTGCAGCACACCAAAAAATATTATATTTTTGCCAATCTGACAAAAAATATAGGTATCTTTTTGATTCATTCACATCAGACAGCTATTATTATGTTGGTTGTTGTCATTTTCCCATTTGACAACTTAAGGGAAAAGAGGTCAGTGCCCCTGACTAAGTAGTCAGGGATTGCATCTTTCAACAATTCTTGTGGCATACCAGTGTGATATGGCATACAAATTCTGTACATAATTGGTGATTAAAATAATCATAAAACATTTGTGCATCTTTATAACTCTCTATGTCATAAAAACTTTATGACCTTTGACATGTCTCTTTGTGTCCTCTGATTTCTAAAACAGGAAAATCACTGTACTACAGCCCAGCTTTCTCATTAGCAAATGTTTCTGAGATTATGAAACAGGAATATAGTAGAAGACATTGATTTAAAAGTGCTAATTGGTTTAGAGAATCTATTAAAAAACTCAACTAGCAAAATACTAAACATCCCGCCCAAGCCAGTTTGGCTCAGTGGATAGAGTGTCAGCCTGCAGACTGAAGGGTCCCAGGTTTGATTCCGGTAAAGGGCACATGCTCAGGTTGTGGGCTCGATCCCCAGTGGGGGACTTGCAGGAGGCAGCCGATCCATGATTCTCTCTCAACATGGATGTTTCTATTTCTCTCTCCCTCTTCTTTCCTCTCTGAAATCAATAAAAATATATTAAAAAAAAATACTAAACATCCCGAGAAAGAAAAAAAAAAACACAAAAACCTACAGTAGCTATGGGGTAGTAGGTATTTGACAGTGATTAATTTGAAGATTTCCAATTTATCTCTGCAGGTATGGGTAATTAAAGACAAACTAGGGAAAAAATATCATTATCTTCTCATTCTAAATCATCATAAGGAAGGTCTCATTATTTCTATTGTCCATACCTCCCAGTCCTCAACACTTATTCTTACCACTCTAATCTTTTTAAAGTTAAACAAATCATACTTCTAGGCTGATAGAGAAGTTATTATTTGTGATATGTAAGGGGCATATTTTAAAATATCAACTAATCTTACAAATAAAAGCTCATTTTCAATGATTAAAAACAAAACAAAACAGCAATGACAACTAATGCTTTTGAAATCCTGACCTAAATGATCAAAGAACTCTGAGTGTAGAGGAAAACTTCTAGAAGGGAGAATATTATCTATAAAAGGCAGACTTTGGGGATTTCATCCATATATCACACAGATCGGACCATAGTGAAACGAACAGCAGGCATCTACTCCCGACTCACCACTCTGAGCAAATGCCGCTTTAGCCACCAGATATCAACAGAGCACAATCTGGCTACTGTGCTCCATGACTAGCATTTTCTTTTTGGAAGGCTGTGCTTGGATACTGATCCTAAAGACAGGTGAAAGAAAGACAAAGGCCACTTTCCTTAGAGCAGCACCTCAAAGAGAGATTAAGTAGAAAAATTCCACTCCTGCGATGATGCAGTCTGTGTTCTAAGCCTCACTAGTGCCTGGATCCTGGGCCGGGAAATGACTCTGACAGTAACTAATCAACCAGTTATACATACAGGTCTAGGACAAAAGGCCACAAAAAACAAGGAATGAAGGTCACCGATACACTGAGAAAGTTTGGTCTAATATATCCACAGTAAATTCTGAGTCATATAAACAAGTACAAAGAACAATTCTTTTTTATTACCCCTAGAACACTACCACAATTTTGTTACATTACTTTCACATAACCAAAACTCAATACATTTGAATAATCAGCCCTAAAAGTCAAATATTTTGGCCAAAATGGAAAAATAAGGAAAATTAATAACATAAAGATATGAAACATTGCAATCCACACATCCATATAAAAAGTTCACCTTAAAACTTTTTTATAAATAATAACCTATTTAGGTAATTTAAGTCAATGAAGGTATTACATATAACTATGTATGGCAGATAGCCAAACCTAAAAATAGAATAAATAATCAGTTCTAAAAAGTCTACTTATCAAACATGAAAGAAATAAGTATTTAACTAAAAGAGTTTATAAATATTATAAATATGACTAGATTATAAAGGATTGAATTAATAAATAAATCAGGAATAGGGTGAACTATAAAGACTTAATAAATATATCTAGAAACGTTTAAGTGGACAATATAAAACATACACATTCACAAATCTCTGTCAAGATTAATCAATAAATGGGGGGAGCAAAACATTGACAAAGAGAAAGCTTAAAACTTCCAATAAAGAAGCAATCAAAATATTTTAAACATTTAAAATATTTCTACTTTAGGTAACATGGAAGGTCAGTTACCCCTCCCCACAAATGTTCTTCTGCAAAGTTCATCTAGATTCTTGATAAATTACAGCAAATATACCTTTCAACATTCTTCTAGACTTGCTAGAAAGTAATGAGCCACTCCCCACCCCCACCGAAATAAAAAAGAATATAAAGCCGTGAATGAAGCAAGAAGTACCAAAGGTTAAAACAACTTGAAAAATGTATTTGTTTATTAGACACATGTCTACATTTGAACTAAAATGGAATTCTATGCTTTGTGATCTTGGGAAGAAGTTGGGGTCTAATCTTAGACTCCTTTATACTTGAAATTAGATGATGGAAAGTAGCCAATAGCAGTTCAGGGAAAAATCAAAATCCTTGCTGGAAGAAGTCAAGATTACGATCCTCTGGATTACCACAAAATAAAGCTCATAATTATGAAAAATACCAGACATTCAACAATACAAAATCACTCTAAGTGACTATCACTAATTGGAATGCAAATGTTAAACCCTCATGGAGATTAGTTTGGCAACATTTATCAAAATTTTTTAAGCATGTACCTTTAACTCATTCCATATCTAGCTCTAGCAATCTATGTCAGATACACTGGCAAAAATACATAATGACACACGAACAGAATACGAATTGTGGCTTTACTTATAATAAGCAATGAATAAAACTATTCACATTTTATCAATATGGATGGGGAAAATAAAATATGGCTTATCTGTAAATGAAAACTTTGAATATAAAAAGGATTGAGGAAGGTCTTTATATACTGCTATAGAATAATTGCTAGAATACTTTTTTAAATTAAAAGAAAAAATGAAATGTAGAACATTGTTCATAGCATACTTCATATAAAACATTTTTTTGTTTGAAAGAGAAATATGTGTTTGTGTTCATATGTATATGTATTTGGTATGTGTGTATATATTTTGTTTATATTTTTTTTAAAAAATGAGGGTAGAATAAGCAAAAATTCATAAATGTATAGCAATCTGAGGAGTGAGGAAACAGGTAAGACTTCTCTGAATTTACCTTGATTTTAGAATAGTTTAATGTTTTACATAAGTAAAAATAAATCAAAATGAAAGTAAAACACTGCCTAAAATTGAAAGTGAGTAAAAAGAACCTTTCTCCCAATTTAATTCTCAATATTTCTATAATAAAGTAACTTTGCCTCTATTTTTCATTTATCAGTGGTGATGTCCTAATTTTTGGAGGAGAGAAAGTAGTTCAAGTGCTATGACTCAGTTAAATGTTCATTCCTTTACTTCACAATATATTTCTTATTATTATTTCATTACTTCCTGAAATTGAAATGTCTGAGTCATGGGAAGGGGACCAAGGACAATGTTAATTTATCAAAAAAAAAAAAAAATTCACAAAGAAAGCAACACTGTATACAGGGTTTAAAGATTAATATGATTAGGTAGGAAAATATCATGAAGATGTATATTATTAGTATTAATATTCAGCCATTGGAAGAATAAAAGTATCTTTCTTTGTAGCATTAAAATTTTTATTAATTACATAGATATCTAAAAAAAATTTTCTGGTAATATATAATACTTAAACATTATATTTAGAGATTTATGCTTTCTTTTGATGCCTTTGAAATCATTAAACTGTGTCATTTTCTTCCTAGGTAATAATTTTCTATATTATAGCTGTCTTTCCTATAAAAGGTTCACATTAAATAATAGATTTTAAAAATCACTGTACTTGGAATTCTATCATCATCTCACTCACTGGAACTCTGTAACACAGTTGCCTAAGAGAATTTGGCTGATTGCTTAAACATAAGATTAAGTAAATGGAAAACAAAAGCAGTAGAAACAGTTTGATTCTTTCTATAGGGGCTCTCCAAATACCACGTCACTAGAGAGAACACTTAGTAAACACGGCATAAGAAATTGGGTCTTGAAAATGAAAATTACTGAAAATTCTCTCTTGGAAGAAAAGGAATAGGTGAGCTTGAATAAATGCATGTGGGCAAAGCCAAGGCAATGAAAACAAAAGAAAGAAATATCCTCCAGTGCCTACACTTGAGCAGAGACAGGTTGCACCTTGGCTCACAAAGGCCTTGGGAATAGGAGACAGAGACTGAGGAAGAAGTCTGCAGGACTGCAGTCTCTGCTCTGGCCTCCTGCAAGGTGTACAAAGGGAGTCTCTGTACTGATGTGATGTGTGTATTTTCCTTGCCCCTGAACTCAATGGGGAGAATTCCAGAGGCAAAAGAAGATGCTCTGCTACCCTGTAATCCAGAATAACATAAGAAGAAAAACTGAGATTGTAACATGCAATTAAAATATGTATTTATTACTTACAAAAGTAAAAACCTTCATTTGGAATTCCTTTTTTTAAGTATTGAGGAAGAAATTCTCCATGGATAGCATTAGATGTGGCTTTGGTAATGTTTTAAGATCAACTATTTGAGTAGCATGCTGAATAAAAAGGGGAAGTTGAACAGAACTGAAAAAGGGGAAAGAAACAATGGGGTTAGAAGGAAGTGACTGGTAAAATAAATTGGTCCCTCTCAGCACTGAGACGATACAGGCAGCTCAAAACAACTGAGTCTGAAGGAAGATTGCATATTGATGTTGTTGCCTACACTCTGAAGTCTCTAAATTTTTTGACAATTTGGTCTTTGGGTATCAAGTAGCACAGAACTATATTTCTCAAATCTTTTTAATACCTGGCCTTTTTGTGACTGATTAATTGTTAAAAGAAAGATGGCCTGCAGAAAAATAGAGGAATAACTAGATAGCAAAGAAATATTGAAACAGCCAGGTTAGAGTTACATTAGTAAAAATAACTGTAATTATAGTAACTAGCATTTATTTATCATTAACTTTCAGTCACTTTGCATATATAAGATATATAGCCGAAACTGGTTTGGCTCAGTGGATAGAGCATCGGCCTGCAGACTGAAGGGTCCCGGGTTCGATTCCGGTCGGGGGCATGTACCTGGGTTGCGGGCACATCCCCAGTGGGAGATGTGCAGGAGGCAGCTGATCGATGTTTCTCTCTCATTGATGTTTCTAACTCTCTATCTCTCTCCCTTCCTCTCTGTAAAAAATCAATAAAATATATTTTAAAAAAAGATATATAGTTTACATAAATAAGGTACTTTGCAGATATCAGACACTTTTATAAATAATCAATGCATTTATTATCTCCATTCTATAGATCAGTGGTTCTCAACCTGTGGGTCGCGACCCCTTTGGCAGTCGAACGACCCTTTCACAGGGGTCGCCTAAGACCATCCTGCATATCAGATATTTACATCACGATTCATAAAAGTAGCAACATTACAGTTATAAGTAGCAATGAAAATAATTTTATGGTCGGGTCACAACATGAGGAACTGTATTTAAAGGGCCAGAAGGTTGAGAACCACAGCTATAGATGATAAATCTGAGGATGAGGGATGATTCTAACTGATCTATAATAATAAAAGCATAATATGCTAATTAGACTGGACAGCTGAACGACCTTCCAGACATCCTTCTGGACATTCTTCCGGACGAAGTCAGGGCTGCAAGGACTGAGGCAAGCCACCTGGCTGTGAGGGCCAAGCCCGTTGCACGAATTTCATGCATCGGGCCTCTAGTCTCTATATACAATTGCAAACTATCAGAAAGAGAGCTTGAACCTAACCAGTCTGACTTCAGAGTTTAAGAGTTTAACTAACCTACCATGTCACCTCTCTTCAAGCTCTGCATTGTCTCTTGCATAAAGCACCTGATTTATGCACACCAGCCATCATAGATCTTCTCAACCTAAATGATTTGTATACTAACACAAAAATGACTACTTAAAGACACTTTGAACCCAGCAATGTCATTCCTAGGTACATACTGAAGAGAAATGCAAATGTAAGTGCACCAAAAAGATGTATGAGTTCACAGCAGTACTGTTCCAACAAAAAGTAGAAAATTACTCAAATTTCATCAACTATACAATGGATCAGAAAGTCATGGTATATTTACACAATGGAATGTTATACAATGACTAGAGGCCTGGTGCACAGACTTGTGCACTGGAAGGGTCCCTCAGGTGGCCTGCGCCCTCTCGTAATATAGAACCCTAGGGAGATGCAGCAATGTGGGTAGTGTCAGGTAGCTAGGGGGAGCCCAAGCTGGGGCTGGGCGCTGCTCCTGCTCATCCTGGCCCTGCCACACCTGCCACTGCCACCGCCACTCAGAAGTGCACTGGCCACCAGTGCTAACTCCTCCATTGAGCATCTGTCCCGGGGTGGTCAGTGCGCATCATAGCTGCTGGTTGACCAGTCATTTGGTTGTTCAGTCGCTTAGGCTTTTATATAGAGGCCCGGTTCATGAAATCTGTGCACGTGGTGGGGAGGAGTTGTCCCTCAGCCTGACCTGCACCCTCT
This sequence comes from Myotis davidii, assembly GCF_000327345.1. NCBI lineage: Eukaryota > Metazoa > Chordata > Mammalia > Chiroptera > Vespertilionidae > Myotis > Myotis davidii. The sequence continues at coordinate 4,034,394 of NW_006295391.1, read as the reverse complement.
CCAATCTGGGACCCCTCAGGGGATGTCTGAATGCAGGGATTGGGCCTAAACCAGCAGTTGGACATCCCACTTATAATCCGGGACTGCTGGCGCCTAACCACTCGCCTGCCTGCCTGACTGACTGCCTCTTACCACTTCTGCCTGCCAGCCTGATTGCCCCCTAACCACTCCCCTGCTGGCCTGATCACTCCTAACTGCCCTCCCCCGCTGGCCCTATCATCTCCAACTGCCTTCCCCTGCCAGCCTGATGGCCCCCAACTGCTCTCCCCTGCCGGCCATTTGTAGCAGCCATCTTGTGATGACATGAGAGCGTCATATGAGGGTGCAAGGACCACCCAGGCTTTAGATAGATAGATAGATAGATAGATAGATAGATAGATAGATAGATAGATAGAAGATATAGATATAGATATATAGATATATAGACATGCATGAACCGTAATTCTACAAAACAATATGAATGAATATAACCATCAAAATGCTGAGCAGAATCCAGATACCAAACACTACATCCTGTACGCCTCTATTTTATGTATATAAATTCAAAAACAGGTTAAATATTCTGCAGTGATAGCAATGAGGATAGCAGTTACCTTTAGAGTAAGTAAAGCTGGAAAGGACTAGATGGGTCCTTCTGGGGTTCTGCTAATTTGTGGCCTCTTGATCTGGAGGCTGGTTACAATGCATATTTAATTTTAGAAAATTAATCAATTTGTTCATTCTTATGTATACATCGTGTATATCAAAAATATATATATTTAAAAGCCACAGTGTGCTGGCAAATTAAAAAGTGTGTCTCCATAACTTACTTCAATTAATAGATAATTTATTTGAAATTAACCCTCTCTCAGACCAATAAACCATCTTTTTCTTCAACACATTCTCAATTTTATATGGAAAAAGATATCTGGATATTATTTAGACTTAAAAAAAGAAGGAAATTTGCCATTTGTGACAACATGGATGAATCTAGAGGATATTATGCTAAGTGAAATAAACAAGATACAGAAAGGCAAATACTGCGTTATAATTTATACATAAAACCTAAAAAAAAAAAAATCTAATTCATTAGCAACAGGGGTAGAAAATTGGTAACCAGGGGTGGGGTAGTGGGGAGGCGGGGAGAAAGGGATAATCTCTTACTTTTTCAAAGAGGTATTTTTCTTAATAATCTATCCTGCTACCCACAAACTTTTACTTTTGTTTCCTCCATATTTCTTTTCCTCAGGTTAAAAAATACATTTAAGTTTTCCCCCAAATGGAAGAAAGAAAGAAAAAGTTCATCACTTCCAAATCACCTTTTAGCAAAACATCTAGCATCTTTTTTTAATAATCAGGTTAAAACAAACTATACGCTCTATCCTCTCTTTCTTCTTATGCTTTAACCCACTGAAATCAGGCTCCCATTTCTGACTTTTCATTAAAACATATCTGACAGAGTTCATCAATGTTTTCTTAATGAATTAACCTATCTTCATGTATATGTATTTGCTGACCTTTGGCATTAATTTCTCTTTCTTACTCTGAAACCTCTCCCTCAGCTTTTGAGTTAGCAGCCTCCCCTCATCATTCTCCTATTTCTTTAATGATTTCTTCTAAGTCACATCTGTGGATTTGCTTGTTTCAGCCCCTTCTTACATGTTGGTGAATCTAAGGATACTGTTCACAGTTTATTTTAATCTCACTTTGTATAATCTTAGACAATGGAAACCACACTTATAAATTCAATTACTCTATGCTGATGGTACCCAAGTCAATGAGTTTAGGCCTGGAATGCAGAGCATCTGTGAAGAACTAGTCACTTAGGTTGCCATCTGGATGTCCCCTAAGATGAGAAAGCACATTTTTTGGGTTAGTATGCTTCTCTCTACTCCCTAACTCAGTTACTACCACAGATTCACCATATTTCTAAGCTAGAAAAATAGGTGCTTGTCTTGAATTTATTCTCTTACTCATTCTACCCTCACACTTTATCCATTGGCAAGTCCTATAGATTCTAATCATGATGTGTGTAAGGATCTTTCCTCTGCATCTCCACTATTGCTATGTTGGTTGGGATTTGCATCATTTCTCACTGAGCCCATTGCTCTGACTTCCCAAATCACCGTAACCCTCCATACCACACAGCTTCTGGTCGGTTTTATTTTCCTGATAATGCAGAACAGATCCCATGGCTGCCAGGATTGCATACCTACAATGGTTTTCATTGTCCATAGACCATCCCACAACTCCTGCTCTATATTTTGTCATGCCTTTCCCTTCATGTGCCAACAACTGGTGGTTAGCCTAGCTAATTACAGCTATTTAATGTACTATGTTGTTTTATACCCTTGTGTATTTCTCCACTGAACCAAGAATGCCCACACTTTCTACTTGCTTAGTTCTCTGGCATCTTTTGAACATTTCAAAAACCTATTGGGAAAAATATATAATTGCTCTGTACTTCCCTGATATTATTGTAAGACTAACTCCAAAATTCTAAATTCCCAAACAAGCAAATATCAGCATCTAAACACACCAGTTTGCATTGTATACAATCTGCTTCCAAGGCAACTAAGTGCCGAAGAAGGCACATGCCACCTCAGCTATGGGGTTGGCCATCTTTGTTCATTTATATGCCAATTCAAATGGAAAGCAATATGATGTAACAATGATAGTTATTCCAGAAGACTGTGTGCCTAATACCTTTTTAACACACAATTTAATATTGTAATTCAGGGACCAGCAGTAAAACTTAATGCCGTCTGTTGTTTTGCAAATCTGTTGATTATTTCCTTAAGGAGATAGTGTCAAACACTGACTTCTCAGATGAAAGGGCAGCAAAATCTTAAAATCTGTTCCAGCTCATTGGACTTCTTAGTTAGACACACAAATGTAAGTTAAATGACTGTGTAAAACAACAATAAAAAAAAAATGAGTGATAGGATATAATATAAAAGTCTGCCCTCTCAGCAGAGAGTATAGTATTCCTAAGTGAAAGAGCCACTCTTACATTATGAGGCTCACTAAAAGAGTGATTACTTTGGTTTCAAAAATTGGTTTAATAAAAATCCATGATCAAAACATTTAACTAGTGCCAGCCTGGTGTGGCTCAGTGGTTAAGTGTCCACCTATGAACCAGAAGATTATGTTTGATTTCCTGTCAGGGCACATGCCAGGGTTGAGGGGTCAATCCCTAGTAAAGGGCATGCGGGAGGCAGATGATCAATGATTCTCTCTCATCATTGATGTTTCTCCCTCCCTCTGTCTCAGAAATTATATATATAGTAATTTTTATAGCACTAATAGACTAATATTTTTATTAAATTACTTTACAAATATTACATTGATTTTTAAAACCAGTCTATGCAGATAGAAAATTCTGTTATCTCCATTGCTTAATAGAGACTACATATTAAAATTTTCAAGCTCCTACAATACCAGTTACTCATATGTGGCTGAAAAACAGATTCCTTTATGTATTTAGTCAATTTGTGTTTAACAGATTAGAGCTACATAAACAATTGTGCCTTTATATTTCAGCATTTTCTGACTTCCTTTTTGTCAAAATTTCTTAAGATTACAGCATTCTAGCCGAAACCGGTTTGACTCAGTGGATAAAGCATCGGCCTGCGGACTGAAAAGTCCCAGGTTCGATTCCGGTCAAGGGCATGTACCTGGGTTGTGGGCACATCCCTAGTAGGGAGTGTCAGGAGGCAGCTGGTCGATGTTTCTCTCTCATCGATGTTTCTAACTCTCTATCTCTCTCCCTTCCTCTCTGTAAAAAATCAATAAAATATATTTAAAAAAAAAAAGATTACAGCATTCTAAATTTCAATTATTTCTTGTTCTCTAGTACATATTAAACATCAACATTACTAGAGAGATAATCTTGAAAATTGGATGGAACATAATCCATAAAAACCACCACATCTCATAAAAATAGTACCACTTAGCAATTCCATTCATGAGGCACCTAACTTATACTACTTTGTTCTATAGTTTTTAACTGTGACTGTCTATGTAACTTAAGTGTAAATGTATGAGGTCAAGGATTTTGACTCATATATCTTGGTACTCCCCAAACAACTAGCATAAAGCACTCACTACACATAGCAGGCATAGCCTGTTTATTAATTTATTGCCTGAGATACAGAAATAATTAGAGTAATATGGATTTGTTTTGAAAGAGCTGAGCTTTAGTAATAAAAGGAGGTGCAGAAAATGTTTAAATGGTTGAGGGATGGGAAGAAAAATTAGAAGAGCTACAATCTAGTGTGCCGGACATGCATTTCAGGTTGCTTTGAGAAAAGAAAACCTGGGCATATGGTTTAAAACAGACCAAGTCACAGGATACAAGGGAAACTCTTAACAAATATTGTATTTTTAAAAAAATATATTTTTATTGATTTCAGAGAGGAAGGGAGAGGGAGAGAGATCATTGATCAGCTGCCTCCTTCATACCCCCCACTGGGGATCTAGCCCACAACCTGGGCATGTGCCCTTGGCAGAAATCAAACCTGGGACCCTTCAGACTGCAGACAGATGCTCTATCCATTGTTTCAAACCAGCTAGAGCTCCTAACAAATCTTTTAAATTTTTATGGTGATTTTTAAGTAGTGCAAAAGACAAATAAGCAGGAATTCATGACTCTTAAAATATGGAGTGAAAGTGAAGGGACTCAAGAACTGCATCCAGGTTTTAATCCTAAAAGCTTTAGGCTCTGGAACCTTGAGTACTGTTCTCCTGAGTTTATTCTGATCCACTGTTTTGGGGTGTACTTGCTGTCTGGACTGTGATGAGCACAGAACAACTCAGAGAACTAGGGGGATAGAGGTCTCCTCTATATTTGAAAATCCTGCTCTATTAATCAGCTATGTAAGGATCAGTCAGAAAAAAACAAGGTGTAAAACAATGTGCATGTATTTCTACCCAGGATATGCTCCTCTATTGGCAATGGTAGAACAAGAAAGCAAGCCCAAATACACAGGCACATTTCAAGCAAATGTGTGTGTTCCTCTCTAGAAACATTCATCATTGTAAACTCAGGCACAAGGACAATAGAAAGTGATGTTTATTCTTAGCTGGGTTTTTACACTTCACATTAAACAATGAGAGAAGCAATGAAAGTAAATGGTTTTGTAGAGAGAATTAAATAAACCATAGATTCTAAGCTTATACAGAGGGATGTGAAGACATAAACTTGGTTACTGAGCATGAGAAAGTGATGGCAATATGCTAGAGCTCTCTATAAGGGGGGAGTGTAACGAAGGGTTTATTAAAGTATGAGAGCTAGAAAAGAGTAGGAGGCAGCAAGAAGAGAGGATAGTTAATAAAGGTATCAGTGATAGTGTGGCTGAAGTGCCATGGAGAAAAGAGAAAACTGAGACATCACAGTCTTGAAAGGAGCATCCATGTGATGGTGAAGTTGCCAATAAAACGCTGGTAGAAGGGCCAGTGGGGAGCAGGGGAGGCAGAGGATGGGAAAGTTAAAAGAAATAGATGTCATGCCTGGCCAATGTGGCTCAGTGAATTGAACATTGTTCCATGCACCAAGTGGTTGTTAGTTTGATTCTGGTCAGGGCATATGCCCAGGTTGCAGGCTTGATCCCCAGTAGGGGGTGTACAGGAGGAGGCATGCAGGCTTGATACCCAGTAGGGGGTGTGTTTCTATCTTCTATCCTTCTCCCTTCCTCTCTCTCTAAAAACATCAATAAAAACATATTTTTAAAAAAAAGAAAAGAAAAGAAATTGTTGTCAAAAGCCCTGGGCTTTGGAAAAGAAGGGAAGAAATTATTTGAAAGAAGCTATAGAGAGCAAGGGACGTGTGTGTCCCAGGCCCAACATATGTAGACTGTGAAAGAAAACAAGGAAACAGCCTTGTTTGCAGATGGCTTCATCAGGGCTGAGCAGACTCATGTGGGGAGGGCAGGGAAGCTTCTGAGATAAGGTTTAGGATATACAGGTCTTTGCTGTTGGTAATGACCATCCGCCATTAGAAGGAAAACCCAGGAGGATCAGGGGGCAGAAAATGAGTCAGGAAAGAGGCACAAAGTGGTATGACACTGAGAGGAGGAGTCTTCACCCTAGGTCTTCCGGTGCTAAGTGAAGTAATTAGGAAAGTAAGGCATGAGGGATTAATCCTGACAGTCTCTGGGGGAAAGCTGAGTCACCAATTTAAGATGAAAGTAAGAGGTCACAGACAATTTACACAAGGCTCTTGAGAATAAATGAGCTAACCTGAACATCAGAAACTCATTTTGCTGGCTTTTTTAGTGCTGTCCTAGACAGAATATTCAATAGACTGTCAACGTAAGAGACATCCAACCCTGTAGAGAATTTTCAGAAGAGTTGATTTGAGCCAAACAGAGGATATGCCTGGCAGCAAGATCTCACAGACAGAAAAAAATGTTTTGGAAAATAGCAGTCTGCGGTTTCTTTTATGCATTTGAGATTAAGGAGGGAACAGGAAGAGCGCATGAAGGTGGGAGAAAGCAAGGCAGGGATTGGATTACAAGATACTCAAATGTATGTGCTCTCTTGGGGGCTGTCAAGCTTTAGAAAGAGGTGTCTGAAAGGATTTTTCACAAATTAGGAGTGTGAAAGAGGCATTACAAAGGTGTGTTAACCTAGTTGCACAGAAACAGAGGACAGGACTTGCTTAAGGCAAAGATAAGCCTTTTAGTAAAGAAGTTATATGTCCGTCATGACCAGCACAGTAGGAATTTATGATCATATCACCCTGGTTACTTTCCATCAAACCCCTTTTTTGTCCATAGGCCTAGCAATTATGTCTAGGATGCTCCAGCAGAGTGTCATGTAGGTTCAGTTAGCAGATATTTGTTGAAGGAGTGACATTTATATGTGTTCTTCCCTTTCAGCCCTTTACTTGAAATTGGGCACCTCTAAACCATTTGAGGGAGGCATTTTTCCCAGCTCTGCTTCTGATGCCCTCTGCCAACACTGCCCAGGGGCCACGCTGTTGACCAGGCTGCCACCATCACTGATTTGGCTCTGCAGCCCTGTGCCTGAATTCTATGTAGAAACGAAGAAAATGGCTTTCTCTGTAAGTCTCCTTCCTAGGAGGGCCCTACTTCCCTTGGTTTCTCAAGGTCATTCTTCAACCTGTACATTGTAACATTTTTCTATATACCACCTGATCATTGAGAGACATATGAATACTATATTCTTAGCCTTTTTTCTCACTCTCTTCTCCCATCTCTCTTTCTTGCCTTCTCTCACAATCAGCAACCTCTCTCTCTCTCTCTCTCTCTCTCTCTAGTAGCCTCCTTACCTTAAATATCAAATCATATATATATATATTTGGAAGTCACTTTTCCAACATATCTCTTTTATGATTCAATAAAACTTATCAAGAGACTTATTTGATCAAGTTGCCTTAAAAAATCTATTTGTCTAATCTTTCTCCTAATTTATAGTAGTACATAATAGTATCCTAAAAGAGTGTATTTTTATACATTATTTCTTAGGCAACTACATAGCAAAAGTTTCATTATGATTTGGAATATATCAACCCTGTTCCCCAAAGTTGTCATATTTTGCAATTCTCATAGTGATGCCTACTAATAGGGGTTGATGGGAAGAAAGGATTAGTAAATGGGCCCAAAGAAAACAAATATATTTCTTAATTAATACCCATGTCTAGATAGCCCTAATGTGATGGAAATTTTTAACTCTTTAGTAATGTATTTCAATTATTAAGTAATTTATACAAGTAAGATATGTATGTAACAAGTCACATAAATGAACGCCATTTCTAAATTAAATAAAAGAGTATCTGACAAAGACTAATCCTCAGGTATCAATAAAACATTTTTATTATATCACACATGTAGACTTTTTATTAAGAAATTGAAACACCTGGTATAGATAATTCGTGCTATAATCTGATATAAAATTTTTTCCAGAAATGTAATTATTAAATTCATATAAAAATTTAATAATAAACAGAGGATATAGAAGAAGGTTAGCAGCATCATATTTATCTACTAATTCATGAGACTGTGAGTAATATAAAATCACATATATCTGGGAAGTCATTTAACTTGTCATGCCTAAGATTTCTTTTCCTATTTACTTTTAAAGTTAATACTATTGACATATTCACAAGGTTGTTGAAAGGTATGAGTAACATAAAATTGTAAAGCAGTTTAGAAATATAAAGTGCTACATAAATACTGAAAGATGGCTATCTTCTGTAAAGAAAGTCTGAATTTCTATTCATTTCATCAGTATGAAATGAAACTCTCATATTACTTGAGTGTTATGAGAAAGAAATAAAATCTAAATTCTTCATACATAATGAAGAAATAGTTGACATAAAATGAATGGTGACATGAAATTTACATATTTCAGCTCTTACCTGACCTTTTCACATTCTCTAAAATCTTTGCCTACGATAAATGGCTACTTAGTCATTCAGAAAATCAAATTCAATTGGGCCAAATACTTTGTAATAAAACTGTCTCATAAACTAAATTCTCCTCTGAAGAAACTACTCATGAAAAGAAATATAAGTATCAGTTGAAATATTGTCCCTAGGAGAATAATTTAAACTTCTGTAGAGAATTATTTTCTGATTTTTAAAAAACGCTCAGTCATTGACCCAATGTGTGACCCTACACAAGGTCTTTAACTCTGAACCTCAGCGTCTACAGCTATAAAAGCAAGGACAATAAAACCTGTCTGACCAAGTAACTGTATCGTGTTAGATATGTGAGAATGTATTAAACATATTTCTTGGATGTTTACATGTAAGGAAGAATCTGAAACACTATGATTCTCACTTTTTGAAATGTTTTGACTTTGATTGTTTTAGGACAAGCAAAATGTACAGCTCTATACCTCCCTTGCTTGCTCCCTGTTTGCAGAGGTGAAAATTTAGTAAAAGCAACATTTAATAAAGAAACACAATATGAATTAGTCTTAACTTAGTGTAGTTTTAGAAAAAAATAGTTCATTTGTAGACATGGATTTATATAATAAATATATTTTATAACCCAGAGATTATTATGGTATCATTGGTGGTATGTTGCAAACTGTATATGTAGTATATTCAGATTTTAACTAGTTCATTGCTCTTGAGATTTATTCACATAAATTGGCATCTTCAAGCCCTGTCAACTCTGCTACCTGTAGCCATAAATAAAATTGCCAGACATGGATCTTTATTAACTGACCAAAGT
>NW_006295391.1:4014839-4024788 GCF_000327345.1 Myotis davidii | reverse complement strand
AACTAACGTATATTTCTTAAGTGAGTCTTGTTTAGATCACTTAAATCTAAGTATTAAAACAATATAGGAGTGTATAAAATAAAGATAATTATAATCCTGGAACTGTATAGGAAGAAAATTCTCTAGAATTTGATGTGTATAAGGTGTACATATTTCTGTATGTGGATGACATATCCGCAGGGTGGATAGGGAGGTTGTGGCCCCGCCCCCTGTCACACACAGAGCCTAAGGGTGATCAGGGCATTTGGGCGCTGCCCCCTGTCATGCTGATCCTGGTGCCGGGAGGCCTTGCGGCTCCGCTGATCCCAGTGCTGGGAGGCATACTACCCTTTTACTATATAGGATAGAGGCCTGGTGCACGGGTGGGGGCAGGCTGGTTTGCCCTGAAGGAGGCTGGCAAGGAAGGCAGGGGAACGTTGGAGCCCTCCGTCACTGAAGCAAGCAAGCCTCATGTTCGCTTCAAGCTGCCTGGCTGCCAGCGGCCATCTTGGCTGGCAGTTAATTTGCATATCACCCTGATTAGCCAATGGGAAGGGTAGCAGTCGTACGCTAATTACCATGTTTCTCTTTTATTAGATAGGATGGTGCACTCTAACTTGCGTTTTTCCCACTTAACATCCCATAACTAACTACAACCTATTTATGTATCTATGTATCTATCTATATATCTATCCATCATCTATCTATCTATTTATCATTTATTTATATATCTACCTATTCATGTGACCATTTTCACATTTGCCCTTCCCATGCAAGCTTTGTAATGTGTGTTATAAAAAATAGTAAAGTAGGGAATCTAGAAATGGAATTCTCAAAGTGAGGACAAAAAAGTGGGCAACAGGAAAGTTTGTCAGCAGATAGCAGGATCCTCCTGACAAAATAAAAGCAGATAGCAAGCTCAAGGTCAGGGAAATAGTGTAGACCTTGGAAGACAGCATGGTAAACATAAGAGACCCAATGATAGAGAATCTGGAGTTTTTGTTTATTAGACAAACATACTAAGTCAAATAGAATCTTAATTATTGAAACTTAAGTCTGAGGTTATACACAGGGCAGAGTACGGAAGAAAGCATTGGGAATCTGGAACAAGGAAAAATCAAAACAAAAAAACCCCAAACGCATTCTTCTGTTTTCTGAAATGTGTCAATCTCTTTCTCATTTTAAGACTTTCACATATGCTTTTAATCTCTTATTTAAATGTATACCCCCTGATATTCTTTCATTGACTCTCTCACATATATCCTTTGAAACCTTCCTCATGTTTCATAGAAATATACACTTGAAACTTTTATGATCTTATTAAGCAATGTCACCCCAATAAATTTTGTTTTAAAAAATTCTTAAAAAATAATACAGTTTACATTGAATGGGTATTATATAAACCAACAATAATAAAGGTAAAAGTTTAAAAATATATTATCTCAGCTTGTTAATTAACTGGAAAAACATGATGGCACAGCTTGGTATGGATGAACTCTGAATACTCCAGGATCTTAATAACCTAATGGAGTCTCTAATCTGTTATCACAGTTCCCAGTCTCTTTGCTCTGGATTTCACAAGGCTTTATTTGTTTGCACATCTTCAAACTTCCTTGAATAAGGGTGGTAAATAAAAAGAACATGGCCCGACCAGAGTGGCTCAGTGGTTGAGCATTGACCTATGAACCAGGAGATCACAGTTCTATTCCAGGTCAGGGCACATGCCTAGGTTGCTGGCTCCATCCCAAGTAGGAGATCAATGATTAGCTCTCATCATTGATGTTTCTATCTCTCTCCCCCTTCCTCTCTGGAATCAATATATATACACTAGTGGCCTAGTGCACAAAATTCATGCACATTAAAAGGGGATTAATTAGAAGAAATATTTTAATATTGCTATTTGCCCTTTCTCTATAATAGAAGTGTCAGAGATGAAAGAAAATTAGTAAAATGTATATGAAAATCTTCCTCCTGTCAGAGTCTGGGGCGCACTATGGGACCCAGAGTCAAGTTCCCGCCCATCCACCTGTGCCTCAAAATCATGCAAGACCCAGACCCTTCCGGCCTCCCCCCGTTGAGCTAGATGTAGACCCGGCCAGCCCCACCTTAGTCAAGCCCCACCAGGTGGGAGGCACAGCCTCAGTTCCCCTGGCCTGGTGCCAGGGTGGGGGACAAGGCCTGAGGTCCCCCAGCTCAGGCTGGGGCAGGGGGCATGCCTTGAGGTCCCCCATCAAGCCCCTCTGGGTAAGGGATGTGGCCTGAGATCCCCTGTCAAGTCCTGCCAGGCAGGGGGCATGGCCTGAGTTGCCCCAACAAGCCCCACCGGGAGGAGGGTGTAGTCTCAGGTCCCCCATCAAGCCCCACTGGGAGGGGGATATGGCCTGAGTTCTCCCAGCCCGGGGCGAGGGGAGTTGCCTGAGGTCCCCCAGCCAATCACTGGGGAGGCGGGTGTGCAGCCTGAGGTTCCCCATGAAGCCCCACTGGGTATGGGGCGTGGCCTGAGGTCCTATAGCCTGGCACCAGGGCCAGAAGCATGGCCTGAGGTTCCCCCACCTGGCGCCAGGGCGGGGGGCATGGCCTGAGGTCCCCTATCAAGCACAGTCTCAGGTCCCTGCTGAATGCTCATTAAGGCTTGTTACAGGAATTGGGCCTCCTCTGTGGGTGCAGCCATCTTTTGTTACAGAAACCCTGCCTCCACTGTGGGCACCACCATCTTTGTGGCAGAGTGATGGCCAATTTGCATATTCCCTCTTTATTATATAGGATAATAAAATGAAGTAAAATAAAAGAACATGGCTAATAATGGAGTCGGGGCTTACTCTCAGCTTGGAATAAAGGAGATCAAACAGGAGGTCATACAAAAAAAAGGGGTTAAAAGAGTGAATAGTCCCTGTATTCCTAGAAAGCTAGAAAGCAGAGCAATATACTCTAGTTAAGATAAATGTTAGGACATCTCAATATTTTTTCCGAGGATAAGAAAGTTGGTCAGGAAGGGGTTAGCCATGCTACACACAGGAGAAGAGGCAAGTGGGGCAGGGTAAAGGAAGGCCAGCCTAGCAGTGGAGTCTGCTTGGGTGGGCCAACCAAGAGCAGAACAAGTCCAAGAGCAGAAGGAGGTGAGTTCAAGTTGAGTTTAGGGAGGAAACGAGAACGAGATCTTTCAGGGCCTCCAGGCTACAAAGGAGTTGGCTTGTCTGTGATCTGGGATGCCACAGGAGAGTGCATGCCAGAGAGGACTATCGTATATCTCCATTTTAAAAAGAAAAACTCCAGCTGCTAATGTGAAAATACATTGTTCAAAAGATAAAATTTGAAAGGCATGATTTTAAAGATTTTTTAAAATTGATTTTTTAGAGAGAGAAGAAGGGAGAGGGAGAGAAAGAGAAACTTCGATGTGAAAGCAAAACATAGATGGGCAGGCTCCTGCATGTCCCCTTCCAGGGATTCAGCCTGAAACCCAGGCATGTGCCCTGACCTGGAATTGAACCAGCGACCCTTAGTGCATAGGACGATGTCCAACCAACTGAGCCATATCAGGATGAAGAGCATGATTTTATAAAGGGAACAGAAGACAGAATTATACTAATTGATCTCTGCATGTAGTGTGCATATATTATATGCACCCTTATTTGTATCTATATTTATCCCTATATCTATATGTGTGAATCATAAGTTCATGTTGTTATTTCCAATTCTAACACAATATTCATTCCAAAGTACATTCTGGCTTCTCCCCTTTCTATATTTGTCCTCCATTCCCCATTAATAAAAAATCTGCATCTCTTATCCTCAATATATATAATTATTGCTAAACCATCTGCATTCAGCCAATCTCCCAAACACATTGAGCTGCCCTTGCATACTGCTATGAAGCCATTCTCAGCAGGCTGCCATAGCTGGCTTCTAGTGTATTACCATGCTTGCCCTCTGAAGCCACCCTCACATAACTGATAGCACTGCTGTCACAGGGATGCCCCACAGCTCTGTTCTAAAGTGATTACTGTCTGCATCAAGCCTGTTAGTGACTTTTTAACTGAATTGGGAAGGAAGAAATGGAGAAAAAGAGGGAAGCTGGGAAAATGGAAAGAAGGAAGGAAGGAAGGAAGGAAGGAAGGAAGGAAGGAAGGAAGGAAGGAAGGAAGGGAGGAAGGAAGGAAGGAAGGAAGGAAGAAAGGAAAACACGTGATAGTTTTATATTAGTTTATAAACTTATCAGCTTACTAGAGGTCCGGTGCATGAATTTGCACATGGGTGGGGTACGGCTGGCCTACCTCTAATTGGGCTTGGGGGTGGGGGGGCGCTGATCGGGAGTGGGGCAAGCTGGTGGGAAGGCCACAGGTGGTTGGCTGACCAATCCCACCCCCATCGGGCCAGTTGGCTGCCACAGTGTGTGTCATAGCCACTGGTCGTTCTGGCTGTTCTGCCATTTGGTCGCTTGGCTTTATATATATATGATACACTAATATGTCACTGTTGTTTTCTGAAAGTACTGCATTTATTTTAATGATGAGAATATAATCCAGCACCAATGATACTTAGAGATTAACAAGGCTCTTCCACTATGTCTTTATTTCAAGTGCTTTGACCATGATAGTAGTGACACATGGGAATTTTTCTTATTCATCCCTCTTAAATCATGGCATCTAGTAATTCATGACTCCAAATTTTAGTGAAAATGGTGGAGTATAAATCTAAAAAAGGAGGAAAGAAGAAAGGGATGGAGGAACAAAGAGAGGGGACTAGGAAAAGAGAAGAGAATTTGAAAAGAAATTTGAATATTGATGTTTAGTTTTGGTAAGCATAGTGTTTATTATTATGACTTTTTTTCTGAAATATTGATATGAAGTATACTAACTATATTTATTCTTCTACTCAGAGACAAACTACTGGTCTATGTTTTTTAAAGCTATCTTTTTAATGTACCCAAGGCCAGTCCAATTCTTGATAACATCCAATAATTGGATTGAATGCATTTCTAAAATGTGTAACTATGTATTTGAATTGCTTGGCATTTACTTCAATAATAGACTTCACAAATCTAAGTGTACTAGTCAATCAACTAAATTTGTAGCTCTGGTTGATATTTTGATTTTTATAACATGCTTTCTTCTATTAGCCCCCCCAAAATTTACTATTTTTTTCAATGAGTATTTAATTTATCTATCAAGCTTTTAGTAAACAGCAGGAAAATTCTCACCACCACTCTGTTGCTATTAAGGCAGGTTCTGAAAAGGCTTGCTCTTAAAGGTTCATTTGGAAACTCACAATCAAAGTCCATTTATTATAGGCAATCATTGAGCCTTTTGCTGCCACTATGCATCTTCTGTTCAGTCAGAAAATTGGCTGATGGTGGTAGATAGAGAGCTACCCAGACTTAAATAGAGAGGGAGAACCCAGCTGCAGTGGCTCAGTGGTTAAGCATTGACCTTTGAACCAAGAGGTCAAGGTTTGATTCTTGGTCATGGCACATGATCTGTTTGAGGGCTCAATCCCCAGGAGGGGGTGTGCAGGAGGCAGGCGATCAATGATTCTCTCTCTTCATTGATGTTTCTACCTCTTTCTTCCTCTCCCTCCCTCTCTGAAATAAATTCTAAAAAATATAGAGCAAGCAAATGAAATGAAGTGTTGGTAGCAATTATTAGAACAAGGTAGAATTACAAAACAATAGTGCTAGACTGAAAAGAATAACAGTCTTGAATGGAAATATTTTAACAATCAAGGCTAAAATTGTAGGTGGGATTTTGTTTGTTTTGCTTTTGCTCTGAAATATCCAGAGTATTGCCTCAATATTCAACTATATTATTAATGAATTTGTACATTTGTAGAAGAATACAATAAAAAATAAATTGGTTTAAATGACAAAACAGTGCACAGCATTCTATATGTAAAACACTCTAATATTAAAGAAAAAGAAAAAATAGTACAAAAGAGTTGTGTTTACTACATTATAGGGCAACAACATGAGGTTCTGGTAAATGTTCGAAGTTGAAGCAAGGGTCGTGGATTCTAATTCTGTATTTGGAACTATTAAGCATGTGTGATTAACAAGTTGTGAGATCTCTTTCAGGCTCAGTTTCCACTGATAATGGAAATTAAAAATAACTGTTGCTCTATCTACCTTACACAGTAGTATGTAGATTGAATGATAAAACATGGGTGAAAGAGACTAATAATTTTAAAGTTTCACACACATTATTACACTTAGTCTATGGTAATTCTAATTTTCAAGCCCTTTCTAACATCATTGCTATCCTTAATTAAATTCCTGGAGCAAATAACTTATCTAAATACATAATTTTTAAAACTAACACTTTAGTCACCAAACTACAGTTACAATGACTACATTAAAATGATGTATAATTAAATAGTATATATTTTAGTATGTAAATTTAGGATATAACACTTCTAGAAGATATAGCAAATGAGCTATATACTAAAATATACATCGGATTACTGAGAAAACCATAGCTACAACTGCGGGCTGACGCAGCTAGGTTATATAGGCAGTTTCCAAATCTTAGATAGCGTTATGTTTATTGATGTAATTTTACAAAGTGGTCAATTATTCTTGTAAATTTTTGAACCAAGAAAATATAACCCTCTCTCTATTTGAAAGTTAGCAGCATTCCTAGAAATTCCATAGACATTAAATGATATAAAAATAAGTTATATTTATTTGTAATGTGGAGTAAAATTCTTGGAAAAATGGTTTTAAAGAAGCTTTTTATTTACATGAAAATCTGATAAACATTAGAATGATGTGCCTCTGAGAGATAATTCTCTGTTGTGTAGATAGATTTACGGTAAACCCAGTAGGTTGTTCAATAGCTCTGACCACCACCCACTGAAGGCCAATAATATGTTTCTAACTACTTTGATAAATAAAAATATACAGACCTAACCCATTTGGCTCAGCAGATAGAGCTTCAGCCTGTGGACTCAAGGGTCCCAGGTTCGATTCCAGTCAAGGGCATATACCTTGGTTGCAGGCTCATCTCTAGTGGGGAGTGTGCAGGAGGCAGCTGATCGATATTTCTCTCTCATAGATGTTTCTAACTTCTATTCCTCTCCCTTTCTCTCTGTAAAAAATCAATATAATATATTTAAAAATGTATACACATTTTCAAAATACTTTCTTGCAATAATACTAATACCATTGCAAACCATGAATCTCTAGACCAATAACATCCAAATTATATTTTTTGCAATAGTAATTCTATTGTACAAAATTCTATCAGGTTTGGAAATGATGATTGGTTGATTTTGTTCACATTTGCTTAAGTATCAGTTATATAAATGAGGAAACTTAATTAAAACTTATTTTTATTTTTGTCCATCAATGTTTATTAAGGGTATTAATGTCAATCATTGTTTAGCTGATTCTTCAATATTACCTAAACTCATAGTCTATGTTGGCAACAGTTTCCTTTTCATGTAATTATTTTGTTTTTCATTTCCACTCTCCAGAAACAAATACTTCTCAATATGTGGAAGAAAAATTGTGATGCTGTTTTTGACCTTATGAAAATCTAGAGGCCCGGTACACAAAATTCATGCACTCTGGGGCAGGAGAGGTTTCCTCAGCCTGGCCTGCACCCTCTCACAGTCCAGGAGCCCTAAGAAGATGTCCAATTGATGGCTTAGGCCCAATCCCCATGGCTTAGGACATCCCTAGTGCTGCTGTGGAGGCAGGTGAGGCTCCCGCCACTGTCGCTGTGCTCGCCAGCCATTAGCGTGGCTTCTGGCTGAGCAGTGCTCACCCTGAGGGAGGGCACTGACCATCAGAGGGCAGCTCCTGCATTGAGCGTCTGCCCCCTGACAATCAGTGCACGTCATAGGAACTGGTAGTTCCACTGTTCGGTCAATTTGCACACTAGCCTTTTATTATGTATGATATTAATTGCTACACTAACTGCCAAAACAGTTCCCCATCGTCTTCTGCCAAAAGCACTGCATCAGATGCTATTTCTGTTCATCAAGAGAAACAGAGCCATATGTTCAGCCTATTTTGTCACCCACTGAGAGGCTTCTTTCTATCCAGGAGGGTTCAAATTGGTTTAATCTTGCTAAGGACAGGTTGATGTGAAACCAGTCTGCAATTCTGGCTGAGAAAACAGAAATTTCACTTACTGTGTAAGTCTACCAACATATTAAAAAGCAAGCAAACAAACAAACAAAAACAAAGGCTGTCTTGAAAAGAAAACATACTTGTCCCAAGACTACATGGCCAGTAAATATGATTAATCTGGAATCTCAAGATTTTTCTGATTTTAAAACTCATATGGTAATGAAAGAATTCTAGGGACAAAATAGGCAGGTTTAGGGAGTCTTGGGAATAAAAATGGCCCATGGGGGAGGAATGTATAGGTGAGGGCTTGGAGCCACCAGAAGGCATACATTCATAGAGAATAGAAAAGTGGCACAGGATAAGAGGAGAGGAAAGGCATGCATTCTCAGAGGATAAAGACAAGTCCCAGAGTATGGAAAAAAAGAAACATACTTTCACAGAGGATAGAGAAATGTCGACAGATGCTGGAAGGAGGGAAATGTGTTCACAGGAGATAGAGGAATGTTACAAGATAAGGGGGAGAAAGAGGGAGGCATCATATGGGTTTTAGACTTTGAAGCTGGTATTCTGTAAAAGACTGGCCAATTAGAAAACACAGGTTCATAAAATGGGAAAGGAGTACAATTAGAAGGGAGCATGAATAGACAAAGAACTGCAGCATTTATAAACTTTAATAAAAGGGGCTTGGATGGTTACCCCTTTAGGAACCCCTCCCTATGTGGGAGTCTGTATTTGCTTCCAATAAATTTCCACCCTTTTACTAACAAGTCCTTTTACTCCGCAAATTTTATTCTTCAAACGTTGTGAGGCAAGAACCCACAAGGGGGAGATCTGCTCCCTACACACCAGGTTTCAGTAATACAGTCTGTCTCAAAATAGATTATTTGCCACTTTGCAACCTAAACTACATTAACATGTTCATGCAAGTATCGCTGATTCCTTGGCTATTTTATGTTTACCTCTCTCCATGAACTGTGAAAGTTGACATTGTCTTAATGCTTCAATTTGTGCATCTGTTTTAGCAGACAGAAACAAACACATACTTTTGAAAAACTTCTATAAAGAAGCTGAGTCCAATTCCAAGAGCTTTCATTTATAAGAAAGATATTAAATAATTATTGAATTAATTAAAATGCCTGGGCATTTATGGAGTCATTTCAATGTGCTTTGATTTTGAACACTGCTTCCTATGATCTCAGTAACTGATTTTTCCTTAGTGATTTTAATTGATTAGTACAAGTTTTCAATTCTTGATCTTAGTATCTTTTCCTTTTCTTTTTTTTAACTTTCTTTTCTATTGTTGACACTATGACAGATGTTCTCATTTCCCACTCCTTTTCCCACCTCCCCCCAGCCCCGGTGCCCCCTTCCCTCTGGCCATCACCACACTGTTGTCTGTGTCTATGAGTTATGCATATATGTTTAATTCCTTCAACTTTTTTCATCCATCCCCTCTTCCACTCCCCATGACTCTGTTTCTATTTTGTTCGCCAGTTTATTTTGTTCATTAGATTCCACATAAAAGTGAGATTAGATGGTATTGTCTTTCTCTGACTGACTTCGTTTAGCATAATGCTCTCCAGGTCCCTCTATGCTGTCTCAAAGGGTAAGAGATCCTTCTATTTTACAGCTGCATAGTATTACAAAGTGTAAATTGAACATTTGTTTTGTTTTGTTGCCAGTTTTTGTTTCACCTTGGTGCTACAGGGAATTTTCAAACCTTTTCTCAACCCCTTTCCAAGACCTCTGCTAATTATATGTTCACCACTAGTCACAATTCAGTTCTTTACTTCCAAAAATAGCTGAATTTTACTAAGAACAATTTAGAACTCTGGTGCCTCCTGGGAATTTTCTGAACTTGTCCATCTATGAAGTACTAAACTTTGACATCTTTTCCTCCCA
>NW_006295391.1:4004307-4014451 GCF_000327345.1 Myotis davidii | reverse complement strand
TAGTTCTATTTTGTTTATCCGTTTATTTTATTCATTAGATTCCACATATAAGTGAGATAATATGGTATTCGTCATTTTCTGACTGGCTTATTTTGCTTAGCATAATAATCTCTAGGTACATCCATTCCTTTGAAAAGTGTAACACTTTTATTAGATAGGATAGTATTCCACTGTGTATATGTACCACAGCATTTTTATCTACTAATGGGCACTTGGTCTTTTTTTTTTAAGTTAACTTTTTTTTTAAATGGAGTTTATTCATTGCTTCCCAATATATTCTTTACTTTTTTTCTTTTTATTTTTTTAATGTTTACCCAAGGATATGCTTTTAATTAACATTAGAGAGAGGGAAGGCGAGAGAGAGAGACATCAATTTTGGAAAGAAACATTGACAAGCTGTCTCCCACACATGCCCCATCTGGGGATCAAACCCGCGACCTGGGTATGTGCCCTGATCAGGAATCAAATCCACTCCTTTTGGTGTATGCTCCAATCAACTGCGCCATACTGGCCAGGGCAGTCTACTTCTTCCATTTGGAAAATGGTCCCTCCAAGTTTTAGCTGGGCACATGGCCCACCAACTGGAGGCATATTCTCTCAGACTCCCATGCAGCCATATTGACTTTGAGACCAAAACCTGGCCAACAGGGAGGAAGCAGGGATGCTAACTGTATATTCTGTACATCCCTTAACATGAAAACTGCTTGCCCTCATTTTCCTTCTTTCATCTTCCTTTGCCTGGAAGTGATCACCAGCTTTGAGCCCAGAAACAGAAGCCATGTATTGAGGATTACAAAGCCACCTTGCCACTCCTGGGCTGCTCAACTCCATACTGTTTTCATGAAAAAGAAATAAACTTCTTGCTTCTTTAAGTCATTGCATTTTTTCAGTGCTTTGTGAGAGCAGGCTAAGTTTAACTTGTTTTCTAACTAAAATAATTAGCACTATGTGTCACAGAAGAGTACATTGATACTCAGAGAAATTAAGGACATTGTTCATGGTCACACAGATAGGAATTGGCCAAGTGATGTAGAAAGAGTGGTGTTTCTAAGTCCAAAGCTTGTGCAATATACACTTTATTCCTACCCAGGGAAAGTCTGACCCAAGTGCACAAAGTTTTAAATGTAGTTGTGAAGGCTGGTCTCAAAACGACTGCTGACTAAAGCCCCAGGCACATAAAAACATTGATTAGGAAATATTTGGCTCTTTTATATTTGTTTTAGAAAGTGGTGGATATTGTGCTAGCAACATCTCTAGGGGCACGTTTAGTTATTTAATCTGGCTCATAGGTGATGAGAAAATGACAAGATATGCTTTTCAGTCATTCCACCACATTCACCCTGACAGGAAACATAAAATATTCCGTTACCCTAGTGGGAAGTTAGTTCGTAGAAATCACAGTTACATTTGCCTGCTCTCAGCCTATAGCACATAAAGTATCACCAGTTGGGTAGGAAAGAGACTAATAGAATCTATTTAATTTTCTCAGTGGCCTAATGAGGAAAGTGTCAGTGAAAGAGATTAGCAGCTAATGTCCCAACAACACTAACTACAAATTTTTCCTACATGGAGGTAGAAATATTAGTACATCCGGGCCAAGAAGAGCTACTTGGTCACTAAGCAGTGCCTTGAAATCAGGCACTGATTCTCCCTTAATCTAAAAAGGAAAAAAAAAATACTTTGTTCTTATAGCTGATTTAATTAAAATAAAACACATGAAAACATTAAATTCTCCTTTTCTTGGTGCCAGAGTTGCGGGAAGACTGAAGAGATACTTAACATGGGCAATATTTCAGTCATAGAAACTAATCTGCAGTGTTAGTGCTGTGCTCGGGGCAAAAATGCCTGTCCGTCAAGTGCATGAGAGTGGCCCAGACGCAGGCAATTCCAGAGCACAATGCAAACAGGAGCTTTTGTCAGCAACTTCCTTCCTGTCAGACCCAGGTTGATACTCAAACACAGAGTAACACCAGCTCTGCTGTCATCAAATACAGACAACAAATATTTGAGAGGGAGTCAGAGGACAAAAAAGGAAAACTGAACACTTCTGTTTGCCATAATTTTTACAATCAAAGATGTTGAGTAAAATGAAGACTAAATAGAAATTCTTACTATTGATGGAGTTCAAGTAATCATTTTTTTTTTCTTTTATGGATTGTGTTTTTGTGTTATCTAAGAATTATTTGCCTAAGTTAAGGTCGCAGTAATTTTTCTTCCATATTTTTTCTAGAACTTTTATAATTTTAGGCTTTCTGTTTAGATCAATTATTCATTTTGAGTTAATTTTTGTGTCTATTGTGAGTAATATGAAATTAATTATTTTTGAATATGTGTAATTGTTTTAACCGTGCTTTCTCCACTAAATTACTTTTGCACAAAAATCAACTGACTATATTAGTGGGGATCTGGTTGTACATTTTCTATTCTGTTCTATTGAATTTTTTTGTCTATCTTTATACCATTAGAATACTGAATTCATCATTGTACCTCTTTAATAAGATTTAAGTTTAGTAGTGGTGGTCCTTTAACTTTATTTTTAAAAATATTTTTAAAAGATTCATATTAATTTTAGAGTTATCTTGTGAATTTAGCCAAAAAAATCTATGCTTGGAATTTTAATAAAATTGTATTGAATTTATATATAAATTTATAGTGAACATACATATTAACAAAATTGAATTTTGGGGTCCTAAAAACACACTATAGTTTCCATTTCTTTAGGTCTTCAATTCAAAAATATTTTTGTAGTATTCAATGAATAGGTCTTATGAGTCTTTGTTCAGATTCATACTTAAATATTTTTTATTTTACATATTATTAAAAATGTATTTTTAAAAATTTCAATTTCCTATTATTCATTGGTACTGCTCAGAAATACTATTTTTTTGTATATTAATCTTGTATTCTATAAAGTTGCTTAACTCACTTTAATTCAGGTTGCACCTTTGTCTATTTTATCGTATTTTTACATAGATAATCATGTCATTTACTTGATTTATTTACTTAACTTTTTCACATATGAGATGCAGTTATAATAATTTTTAATGTTCTTGGCTAATTATTTTTTAAATATATTTTTATTGATTTCAGAGAGGAAAGAAGAGGGAGAAAGAGATAGAAACATCACTGATGAGAGTTGCCTCATGGATGCCCCCTACTGGGTGATCAAGCTCACAACCCAGGCATGTGCCCTGACCTGGAGTCGAACCGCAATCTCCTTGTTCATAGGTTGATACTCAAACACAGAGTAACACCAGCTATGCTGTCCTTGGCTAATTCTAATATCTGTGTCAATTCTCAATCAATTTAGGGATTATTTTCCTCCTTTTAGGTTCTATTGTATTATTGCTTCTTTGAATGCCTGGTAATATTTAATTAAATGCACAACATTGCAAATATTACCCTGTTGGGTTCTGGAGCTTTCTGTATTTCTATTATTCTTTAGCTTTGTTCTGGCATGTGATTAAGTTACTTGGATAAGGTCTGATAATTTTGGATCTTGCTTTTATTTTTCCCTTGGTTGATTAGAAGTAGTGTTCAGTCTAGAGCTAATTGTATTTCACTACTAAGGCAAGGCATTCCTAAGTACTCTACTCAATGCTCCATATGATGTGTTTTTCCAGTCTGGTCGGTTGGAAGTGGCACTGTTCTTGGCAATGCAAGAGCATAGGCACTATTTTTCTAATATATTCAAATTAGTTTTTCCTAGCCTTGGGCAATTTCTTCACATATATTCAGTAATTATTACTATACTGAATACTTGAAGGAGCCCCTCTGTAGATTGCCTCTTTAGTTCTTTGTCTTGCAAAATCTAGACACCCCCGTCTCCCTTGATTTTTCTGTTTGTTTAACATGGATCTTAGAACTTAATATGATACAGGATGTATGTTAAGTGAATATATATATATATATATATATTTACCAAGTCATCACAAATAATTTATTTAATCCTGAATCACTACAATTTATTAAGCATATTAATGTTAATCATTGTGTAGCTGATTCTTCAAAATAATCTAAACTCATAGTCTATGTTAACAATAGTTTTCTTTTCACGTAATTATTTTGTTTTTCATTTCTACTCTCCAGAAACAAATACTCCTCGATATGTGGAAGAAAAATCGTGATGCTTTTTTTGACCTTATACTAATTGCCATACTAACTGCCAAAACTGTTTCCTACAGTCTTCTGCCAAAACCTCTACATCAGATACTGTTTCTGTGCATCTCAGACACAGATCCATATGTTCAACCTATTGTGTCACCTATTGAGAGGCTTCTTTCTATCCATGAGGGTTCAAATTAGTTTAATCTTGTTAAGGACAGGTTGATGTGAAACCAGTCTGCAATTCTGGCTGAGAAAACAGAAATTATCTATTGAAACCATTTGAGGTGTCTTAGCAAGACTCCAATAAAATTTACTCAGTAAAATAATTCCATAGAGAGCGAGAAGAGGATGCTCAGGGAATATTCCCACTGAGTTATTAGTGCAGCCACCCAGAATGTCTCCATGTCACGCATTCACTCTTCCTAGCAGAAGTGGGGACATAAAATATCAGTGACAAAACCACAGCAATAGTGGGTTGTGAGAGAGATTGTGTATATCCTTTAAAAGTGTTTAATTTGGGGCAAAATAAAAATAAAGGAAAGAAGGAAACATTTAGAAGATATGCAGCCAAGGTCAAATCATAAGATGCTGAACAATATAATGAGAATTTTAAAATATACATGTTTTATATGCCAAATATGGATTTTAGCAAGCATTTTATGAGATTCAATAACAATGTAAAGAAAAATAATTTCAGTTGAAGAGAGCAAATAAAATGAACATAAATAGCATGTTTTTTTCTTGACTAATGAGTAGAGTATACATAACTCATGATGAGAGCCACTTTTATAACCCCCATAAATGCATTTTATGATAGCAAAACAGAGGTAAGAATTATACTCTGCATCAAGAAGATTTTACCATTAATGCCTGATTTAGTTTACTGATAACAAATTTATTGTGCTATAGATTATGGAGAAGAGAAACATATGCCATTCAATAAACATTATTAAGAGTAAAAGAAAAACTAAGTTGGAAGTCATTGGAGAATAGTTATTTGATTGTTTGCTTGGAGTCAGTATAAAACTCTGTAATGAATCTAATAAGGGCAAAGAAAGAATGTAAATGAAAAGGCATCATATTTTATCTAATAACACCTTAATAAGTTCCAACATTATATTTTTGGTAATAATAACATTATTATCGATTTAAAATTTACAGTTTATGACAGGCCAGTTGATAGCAAGTTATGAGAAGAAAATTGATAAGACATAAATAACTAAGGAAATCTGGAAAGAATGGCACAGTAACTAGATTGCTTTCATTGGTTATAAAATTAGAAGAAACTTTGAAAACATAATAAACACATAATTATGTTTTAAGAGATTCAATCTGCAAAGTATAATATAAAGAGACCCAGAAAAAGACCTTGGGTTGAAATTAACCAAAATTGATCAAAATTGTCCCATATAGTTTTCCTTCCTTATCATTGAATTTTCATTCATACTTTAATATTAAATTGATGGCAGAGTTTCAATTGAACCAAATTACATTTTTTCAGTTTTAGTGCTTCCTATTGGTTTCTTGAATCGGAAGGAAAAGGAAACATAGGAGAGAAACTAAAGGCTCTGCTTAATATATTGAACATTTCAATATTGATAATTACATTTTGAAAATTAAATGAATGTGATTATTAATTATCACAGATTTGAATCCAAACTATTGCAATTTATTAATTTGAAGACTTGAGTTTCACTTTTATAATAATAAGACTTTATATTGAGGTTCTATTTTTATTTGTCATGGGCTCCTTGAATTACAAGTATCTAATGATAGGAATAGAAGAATAGGATGGATCCTTGACTGGGCACTGAATGCTAATTATTTTCTTTAAGTTAATTAACAGATGCTTTAGAAAGAGTAATTATCTCCATTATTTTTCAAGAGAAATGGGTCAAAACCAAGCAAAACTGAGAGAAGCATGCATCATCATCCCTGTAAATATGTAACTTGTCCATAATTTGAGGTTAAAAGCCAAGCCCTTCATTAAATCCTATATAATAAAAGAGAAAGATGGTAATTGGCATACCACCGCTACCCTTTTCATTGGCTAATCAGTGAGATATGCAAATTAGTTGACAGCCAAGATGGCGGCTAATTTGCATATGTCAGCCCCAAGCCTCAGACTGAAGCTTTAGGCTGGGGCCTGGGCGGAGCCATCCAGTGATCATTGATGGCGGCAGCGGCAGGGAACCAGGCGGAGCCAGCCAGCTATGCTTGATGGCGGCAGCGGCAGGGAGCTGGGGGTGCTCCGGCCCAAGCCTAAAGCCTCCGCCAGAGGCTTTAGGCTTGGGCCAGTCCAGCCAGCCAGGGATCCTTGATGGCAGTTGCAGCGGGGAACCGGGGCGGAGCCAGCCAGCGATTGGTGGTGGGGAGCTGGGGGTGCCCCGGCCCAGGCCTAAACCCTCAGCCTGAGGCGTTTGGCGGCGGCCCAGGCCTAACACCTCAGCCTGAGGCTTTAAGCTTGGGCCAAGGAGGAGCCAGCCAGCGATCATTGATGGTGGCAGCGGTGGGGAGCTGGGGGTGACCCCGCCCAGGGCTAATAACTCAAAAAGCATTTAAAAATAAGTAAAATATGCCGGAACCGGTGTGGCTCAGTGGATGGAGCGTCGGCCTGCAGACTGAAAAGTCCCAGGTTCAATTCCGGCCAAGAGCATGTACCTGGGTTGCAGGCACATCCCCAGTAGGAGATGTGCAGGAGGCAGCTGATCGATGTTTCTCTCTCATCAATGTTTCTAACTCTCTATCTCTCTCCCTTCCTCTCTGTAAAAAATCAATAAAATATATTAAAAAAAATAAGTAAAATATGACGAGGCAAATCTGGGTAACAGTTTTAAATAATTAGATGAGTGAAGAAAAATGGCTCAATGCACAATGTTAGAGTCTCTTTGGTAATACTGTTATTTACTGGTATATTTAATCATCTAGGAAACATTTATTAGACAGTTACTATGTAAAGACACTGTCCTTGACTTAGGATTAAAATAGTACCAAGACTAACCTTTGGCTACTAGGGGCTGTGCTTATTTAGAGAAGAAAATAAAGGAAAAAATGGTTGTAAAATGAAATAAATGTCCTGTTATTGCAAATCCACATGCTAAGGAAACAAATAGCGGAACCACCTCATCTCCTAACCTAGCTACAGGGTCAGTATAGCTCAAAGTGCTGGGTCAGAGAACACAAGGCCAGAGAGTTCTGATAGAGGACACTAAATAAATTGATAATGCCCAGTTCAGCAGTTCTTTATAATCTATATTTAGTCTTAATTATAGGATTTGATGTCCAAATGAAATAGTTGATTTATCATAAAGGTGTTTCCTTGGACTTTAGTGACTAATATATAGCAATACTGCATTAGTGCCTTGGAAAACCTTCATTACTATCTTTGACATTATGTAGCAGTGAGGGGGTGGCATCTGAGATATTTTAAACATATGGATATAGTAACATTTGCACAAGCATGCAAGCTTCCAAGCTCTAACTTATACTCTAATTCCAAATATTTTTTAATGTGTGAGTTGCCAAAACCAAAGGTATTTTGTTCTTCTGAACTTAACTCACTTAATGATCACTTATCCTTTCTTGGGAAAATACCCAGAGAAGTGTAATTAGCGGTTGGCAATTAATGCGAACATGGGTCAACAGTTCACTCCCTGTGAAGTAAAACCTTCTGTTTTTTCAAGCAGTGGTCCATAACTATTTCTGCTATTTCTTTAGCATCAGCATATTGTTTAACCTTGAGGTCAATTGTTTTGAGAGCCTGCATCTGTGCGTAAATGCCCTATTTTGGAATTCAGAGCGGGTACTAAAATATCTTGCTCTAAAGGTTACATTAATTTTTAGTGAAACAGACAGTATTGTTTTATACCTCTCCCTTAAGATCTATGAAATGTCCTATTGGATTCTATAATTCCTTGCTAAACCAGACAAGCATGAATGCAGATGGTATGGTGTAATTTTTAACCAAATATTTAAAATACAATAGCATTTTTCCAATATATGTGCTGTTATATGTCATTTTCAGGTTGAAAGAAGAAGTGGTGTATTTGAAATATCTGCCATGAAGTAAGGATCAATAAGTATTGCAATATTTCACTAAATGATGATGATTTAAGTAATTATTGCCACAGTATGATTCTTCATGTTGGTAAAGAAGGGCATACATGTTACTGATTGTAAAACATCATTCTTACCTACCCAAAGAGGTAGGAAATACACAGTCTGAAATTCCAATTCCAATTCATGTCAATGGAAATTTTCCAAATGTTTTACTTGGAATTTCTTACTTTTCTTTGTGAGAAACAGCAGAGGCAAATGCAACCAGGGCAGAAGAAATTTCAGATGTCCAGAACCAACTCTTCAGAACTGACTCAGATACTCAGCACTCAGTAAAGGGGTTCTTTGAGAAACAGACGCTGCTATTAAGCAAATAGCTTGGGCAAAACCCAGACGTCCCATTTGTCAGCATGTTGAAACTTGCTTTTCCATCAGCATCTATGTTCTCTAGGATACTGAGGTTTGTGGGAGAAGTGTAGTTAGATGGTCAGGATTTTACTGAGTAGGGGAAAAGTTACTGTGGAAGTTTTGGGGGAAATAAGAGCTATTTCTCTATTTCTCCATCTTACTATCTCTTGTATATCTGGCTCCCTTTTATTTCTAGCTTGATTGAGATATAAATAACATGTAATATGTAAGTCTAAGCTGTAAAAAATTTTCCAGTGCAATAAATATTTTTTATAAATTCTTTCTGCCAATTAAACTATACTATCTCTTTGATAGAAATTATACTACTCTGCATATATCCAAAGCCAAACTATATGTGTTTAAAGAAAAATTAGAGGAGATATGGAGAACAAAGAAGGGAAGTAAAATAAGCAGGAGAGGGATAAGAGAGTAAAGAAAAGAAGAAAGGAAAAGTAAGAAAAAATTCATGATTGAAAACAGTGATGCCCGCACTATTTGACTTGAGGATTATGAGAATCACTTCTCAAAAGTAATAAACTGTAATAAAAATTAGAAGTGTGTACAGATATTAAAGTATATAGAAACATGAATAAATATTATTGACTACTCATCATGTGAAGGCACTGTTCTTAAGTACTAGCCATGAGTTATTAAATCTTATAACAAACTCCTGAAGCTGCAATAGATATAACTATACATAGAACATGTCAATTTGTGCATAAAATCTCAAGTGGAGGAAATGACAAGATCAGGATTTAAACCCAAGATGGCTGTAATTCACAGACACTTTTCTTTAGTCTCTCCTATCTAATAAAAGAGAAACATGGTAATTAGCGTATGACCGCTACCCTTCCCATTGGCTAATCAGGGAGATATGCAAATTAACTTCCAGCCAAGATGGCGGCAGGCAGCCAGACAGCTTGAAGCTAACATGAGGCTTGCTTGCTTCAGTGACAGAGGAAACAAACGTTCCCCGCCTGCCTTGCCGGGCTCTGAGCTTGCAGTTTGAAACATTGTAACAAATATAGAAGCTAAACAAAACCGCAGAAACCTCTTTCAGCTAGCTGGGATCTCAGTGTCTCGATTATAGAACCCAAACAAACCAGATACCTGCTTTCAGCAGCAGAGGCATCAGAGCTGGAGCCAGAGCTAAAGCTGGCCAAGAATAAAAAAAAAAAAAAAAGGAAAAAAGGAGCCGTTGGGAGCTTCAGTCACCTGCCACCATGAAAACAGCCCTCAGCCCCTCACCCAGACTGGCCAGGCACCCCAGTGGGGACCTCCACCCTGATCCAGGACACCTTTCAGGGCAAACCCGGCAGCCCCCACCTGTGCACCAGGCCTCTATCCTATATAGTAAAAGGGTAATATGCCTCCCAGCACCAGAATCAGCAGAGCTGAGAGGCCTCCCGGCACCGGGATCAGTGTGATGGGGGCAGCACCCAAATCCCCTGATTGCCCTGTGGCTCTGTGTGTGACAGGGGGCGGGGCCACAACCTCCCTATCCGCCCTGCTCTGTTCATGACAGGGAAAGGCGCCCCAACCCCCTGATCAGCCCTGCTCTGTTCCTGAGAGC
>NW_006295391.1:3982550-4003940 GCF_000327345.1 Myotis davidii | reverse complement strand
GTTATCTCCGAGGGGTCCCAGACGGCGAGAGGGCACAGGCCGGGCTGAGGGACCCTCCCCTTCCCCCTAGTGCACAAATTTTTGTGCACCGGTCCTCTAGTATATATATTAAAGCCTAAGAGATCATTACGACCAAATGACCAGAACAACCAGTTGACCAGTCACTATGACGCACACTGACCATGAGAGGGCAGATGCTTAATGCAGGAGCTGCCCTCTGATTGTCTGTGTGCTCCTACAGCCAACCTCCCACAGCCAGCCAACCTCCCCCAGTCCCTCCCCCCAGCTGACAAACCTCCTGCAGTCTCTCCACCCTTGCCAAGCAGGCCCTAGCCAGTGGCCAGCAAGCCCCAGCCACCCCACCTCAATTTGGACTGAATGAGATGGCCCTGATGGGCCATGGACACTGGTCAGGCCTAGGGACCCCACCCTTGCATGAATTTCATGCACCGGGCCTACAGTTCTATTATATCTCCTAATGTGGTTCTAAGAAGGTCTCCATCATTTGTTTCTATTGTTCTCTTACAGGTCTATTCGCTTTGGTTTCCTTTGGTCCTCTCATGCCTGCTTGCATTTTTACTGTATAACTTTCTTCTAATTTCTTGACTCATTTGTTTTTCATCCTCACTACTAGCAGGACATGGTCCTCCTCATTGGCACTGAACATGAACAGGGATTTGACTAATTCCTGTATCAATTATGTCCACCGACCTGACATCCCATTTTCTTTCAATTCTGATACTTGCAATTAACAGGGACACCAGTGTTAAAACACTAGCAATAGTACCAGCAAAGCAATGATATCAAATAAAGTAAAAAAAAAAAAAATTAGACTTAATAGTTTTCACCTTTCAAGAGTTTTCTGCAAAGAAATCTTTTAGCAAAGGTAAATCCTAGGAGCGCTTTCTTTTTATATGTAGTTCTCTTTCTGAATTCTAAACAAATTTATCTATCTTATCTTACCAACATATTTATTACTAAAATTTAAATTAAAAAGTTATTTTTAAATTATGTCAATACAATATTATGCTTTTGATGACATTTAACATATATATTAGCCTTATTATCTTGGGGAAAATGATTTTGACAACTATATTCACACTAAAGCCATATTGGAATTACACACATTCTTTGAGGGGATAACAGCACAGTTTATGAGCCCAAAAGAGGAATACAAAAATGTGCAGCCATTTCTTTTTTTAAAAAAGGATTGTATTCAACCTTACTTACTCTATCAAAATAGTTTTTAATATATTATACAGTTTCTTAAGCTTAAAGGGTGTGATGAGATACTGATTTTCACTCACAGTAGCCTCAACTATCTCTGAATATATATTTTAGAAACAATTTCAAATTTTCCATACATAAGTAAAACCAATTTACATTTTGAAAATAACTGAACACTCTGGAAGCAGAGTTGTGCCTTTTCATTGCGGTTGGATCCAAGTCAAGCAGTCTCTAGGAAGTTTATGATAATTACCCTTTTTATTTTAAAGCAGCTCTACAGTTAATCAGAACATCCAGAGAGATTTCTTTTTTACTTTAAGTTTAGTTATGTAAATAAGCATATTGGACAAAGATCAGAAAATCAAACTATCATTTGAAAATTAAAAATTGAAGTAAATGAAAAGAAAAATGTTTATTGTTTATTTGCCTTTTCAGAGGGCATATCCTATAATTTCCGCTGCATCATTTATTATGAGGCTTAATAATTAGCCCCAAAGTAAGTAACTGTTAAATCAAGAAAATGTAGCCAGTTTTGCTAATTAGAAGTTTAAATAGTGCTGTGTTCTCAAGTAAAAAGCACACCCTTTTCATAAAGTAGACTAACATTCTAATTTTCTTCATTCTTAACTTCAATAATGAGAAGCAATACTTTACAATTAACTAAAGTTCTTGAAATTATTAAGTATTAATAATACTTTTATGGTAGAATATACTTTAATTGTTAAATCTTTTTATAGATAAAGCTTTATGAATAAATACTTAATTAGATATGTGCAGGGGTCCTTTCAAAACTGTATATAGTAATAAAATAAAAATGTGTGATATGTTGTCTTCTAGATATTTTAAAAGAAAGCACCATTTTTAATACTCAGCAAAAAATAAAAATCAAGGGAAAAGAGAGAAAGATTTCTTAAATAGTACAAAAAGGAGAAAATTAATTAGACTACATTAAAATTAAAGATATCAGCTATCAAAAGATACCACTAATAGTGAAAAATGGAGCCATAGAGCAGAAGATTTATGAGAGTTGTATGGTAAGATGTATGTAATGTGAACACAATGCAAAGAACTTATACATGAACATGGAAAGTGTTCCTTCAAGTCAAGAAGAAAAAAGATGATACAATAAAAATTAAAAAAAGACCGAAGATGTCAACAGGCACTTCATAAAAGAGGATATCCAAATGTTCGATAACCATAAAAATGATGCTTATTAGCTATCAGGGAAATTATAATTAAAACCACAGAATCATACATATTCAGCAGAAAGAGAAAATTCCATGTTGTAATTGGAAGACATATACTGCTGGTGGGAATATAAATTAGTACAACACTTTAGAGAAGTGATTGTCACTTTCTACTAAATCATACTAAATGACTCAGCAGCTCCACTCAAAGAACTAAAAAAAAAAATCCATTTACATATGTAAAAATTGTATTCAAGAATGTGTATAGTATTATTCTTTTTTTTAATATATTTTATTGATTTTTTACAGAGAGGAAGGGAGAGAGATAGAGTTAGAAACATCGATGAGAGAGAAACATCGACCAGCTGCCTCCTGCACATCCCCCACTGGGGAAGTGCCCGCAACCCAGGTACATGCCCTTGACCGGAATCGACCCCGGGACCCTTCAGTCCGCAGGCCAACGCCCTATCCACTGAGCCAAACCGGTTTCGGCAGTATTATTCTTCATAATAGCTCAAAATGACTAAGGTTGAAACTATAAATCAAATCAAAAGATTGTTTGGGGTCCTAAAAGATCCGAATCTGGGTGACAAAGATTCAGAAGAATACCTGAAATGTGCTCCAAGGAAGATAGAACCAGCACTCACAGAAGCAAAACCCACAAATCACAATACATTTTTTTCCTATTGAATATCTAAGATGAGTTGATGACTAGTTCAAGGAGGATTAGTTAGTTCTAGGTGGTGAGACTCTGAAGTAAGCAAGTTCCAGGATGTGCTTCTATAGCAAGCATGAAAGTCCAAGAGTTCAAAACTTCTAGGTCCTTTAACCCAATGTATGCTACATGCTTGTAGCATACAAACTGATGAAATGGATTGGCTCCACTCAAGATGAAGAGTGCAGATGGTACGGTTGCCATATTGAGGAGAAAGTAAATATTAAGGTATGGTCTTATGCAGCCATAAGTTCATAGGTGGGATGAACATAAGGCAAACCTTAACATAAATGATTCTATTGTGTCAATTTCCACTCACACTAGCAACTCAAAACAAATCTCAATCAAGATTAAAATAGATAAATAAATTGGACTTCATTTTATCAATGACAGAGTATACAGTTATAAGCACAACCAACACTATTGCTATACAGGAAACATGGATTAATTTTATAAACAGCATTTAGCAAAAGAAGCCAGGCACAAAAGAGAATGTATTCTATGTGTGCTGATATAATTATATTCCTTGATTTGGGGCTGGTTGCATTAGTGTGCTTACTCTGTAAAAAGTTATTGAGCTTATGATTTATATACTTTTCTGCATGCAATTTATACATCATGAAAACATTAATATAGAATAAAATAAAATGGAAAAAGGAAATATTTTCTGCAACAAAAATTAAGTAGCAAAATGGTATTTCAGGGAAAATAGTAAAAAACGTTTATTTAGGGGAGATGTTAAAAATATTGGATGACTCATAATGATGAAGGTAAACCAACTCGTGAAGAAACAATCTTCTTTTGACTTGTCTTTACTTTGATAGGCAATTAAAAGGTACAATAACTTCATGGAAGGTCATAGCTTGAGAGTTAAACATTCCTAGGAAGGAATCCTAATTCCAAATCTTATTAGCTGTACTAGAGGCCTGATGCACGAAGATTCATGCAATAATGGGCCTTCCTTCCCCTGGTTGCCAGCACCGCCTTCCTTCTGGCCCGCAGCTGCCTTTCCGCCTTCCCACACTGCCCAGAGGCCTAGAGGAGCTGGGGCCGTGCGGAACGCCTGTGTCATTGCTATGATGATGATGCAAGTGCCCCACCCCAGCCGTTCAGCACCTGTGTATGCAAATTAACCTGCTATTTTTGTTGGGTTAATTTGCATACACACTCCTGATTGGCTGGTGGGTGTCGTGAAGGTATGGTCAATTTACATCTTTTTTTTATTAGTATAGATGGTTTTAAGCAAGAAACCATTTAGACATTAGTGAAATGGGGATAATAATATCTGCCTTAGAAAACCTTGCTAAGGAATAGAGATGATATAAATATATTTAGTTTAGGGTGCTTGCCACACAATTATGTGCTCAAAATATAATAGCATAAAATACATACATTAGATATACCTTACATATGCACAAATCAAAGTTCATGTGGAAGGATAAGTATACACAAATGAAGTCAAGTAGCAGATAGTTTAAAGAACTAAGGGAATAAAAGGTCAGTGTTTATTTCATTGGACTACAATATCAAAAGAAAATGTTCTTTGTCAGTAAATTTTTGCTACTTTAAGTCCATAGATGATAAGAAAAAATTATATAAATAAAAGTGTATAATTTATTTTACTTATTTTCCTGCTTAAGCACAATAGAAATTATTTTATCATAGACTTTGCCCCCCCCCCCACACACACAACTTAAATATTATTGTTTTAGTTCTGTTGCCTCTTGCAATGTTTATCATTTTTTATAACTTAGTTTTTAAAATCAAGTATTGAAAAGTTCTAAAGCTATTTTTATTCACAATTAGGGCAATGTAAGCAGTGTTTTTATAAGCACTTGCAATATGACATGAATAAATTCCTGAAAATTCATGTGTAATGTAAGAATAGGTAAAGGAAATAAGTTTTTAATAAAGAAATAAATGACTATGTTAGGAAGTGGAACTCACAATGGTAGGTAATATTTATAATTTTCTTATAGTCTACACTGATATAAATAATTAGAGACAATATTAAATTTTATAAAGAAGTAGCTGTAAAAAATATAGGGTTAGTACTTAGAAAACAAAAGAAAGAAAATAAAAGAAAAAAACTAATATTGTGGCACTTGACAGTTCTGCTGTCTTTGTGTAAAAGCAAACATAGACAATATGTAAACAAATGTATATACCTGTGTTCCAATAAAACTTTATTTACAAAAACAGGAGATGGAACATATTTGGTCCAAAGGCCATATTACCAACATGCGTCCTAGGGCATTATGGTCACAGAGCTGAAGCTGGCTTGCTGCCACTTTTGGGTATGGCCAATGAAAGAGGGATAGAATATAAGAAAAGGGATATTGTCTACTGTCTTAGGGACCATACTAGGAGTGCCACACATCACTTCAGGTGAAAATTAGTCAAATCTTCCTGTAATGAAAGCTAGAAAATGATGCAATGTTGGGAAGATTTGTGACTGCTATAACACTATCAATATAAAAAAGTGTAGAAGGAAATTTGCTAGAGATCTGTTAGCCTCTGCCACCTGATGAAAGCTTGATTTTCTCCAACATGCCTGAGTTCTAATGCAAGCTTTGCACTTTACATAATGTAGCACATGCAAATTAACCTCTTCTGTCTTTGATTTCCTCATCCATAAACTGGGGAAAAATAACACAACCCACCTCATAGGTTTCTGGTAAACATTAAACATTACCACATTTGAAGCACTTTGAATATTTTGAGACAATGCCTCAAAATCACTTTTATATCCTTTTAGGTATTGTTACTTTTCATTAACTAGATTAAGAAACAGAGGATTAAAGATGTGAGTGCCATGTTTAAGATCACATAGCTAATATGTAGCAAACCAAAACTGAAACGAGGTCTTTCTGATTCCTTACTTTCACTGCATCTCACACTGAGCGTAGAGAAAGGACATTAGTGAAACAGGAATGAGTGTGGGAAGCCAAGTGCAATTTTTAAAGTTAGGTGATGTTATATCATATTTGTAAAAGGCGAGAGATTTATGCGATCTGAAGAGAAATCAGAGTATTTATATCATATTTGTATATTGATTGGACTGACCCAATAAGAAGGCAAATATTGATGTCACCTTTGCTTTTCGTGTCATAGATGGCCTTTATTATATGTAGGTACATGCCCTCTATACATAGTTTGTTAAAAATTGTTCATGTTGAAAGGACAATGAATTTTATCAAATGGTTTTTTTTATGCATTTTTGAGATGATTGCATTATTTTTAACCTTTGTGGTGATACAATGTATTATATTTGTTGATTTTGAGATGTTGAACCATCCTTGAATCCCTGGAATCAATTTCATTTGATCATCATGTGGGATTTTACTTTCTTAGTCAACTAGATAGCAAGGTCATAGTGAGGAGAAAGGAGGAATGTTAGAGGTGCAAGAAAGGGTTATTCAGATGGTGGAATGATGAAATTCAGATGATGGAAGAGGTTGATTGATAGTATCTGTGGTCTCTCCACAGCATTGAGGACTGATGAAATGTGGCATATAAAATCAAGTGAAGAAGAGATCAAGAAGAAATCAAGTCAAAAGCTTTTGGGAGATGATTTACATGGATATTGAAATTACCAAGAATTATAAAAACAGTGGTGTTGGAGAAAATAGTAAAAAAAAATAAAAGTGCTAAATTAGTCAAGAAATTAGAAGCAGGGATGGCAAGAACTATATTGTAATCAAATTGTTTATCTTGGACTCTCTCTTTTCGTTCATTTCCCAAATATTTAATGGATAACAATAATTAGTATAAATAACAGTAGTTATTACAATTGAAAACAATAGGCAGCAAGATCTATGAAATTCAAGATTTCCTATAGTTCAAAAAGAAAAACAGAAAAAACTTAATGAGAGAAGATGCATTTGAAATGAAGCTTCCTTTAATAAATATTTTTATAATTATAATTGAATTGCTTGAAATTGCAATGTTCTCAACTAAATTTTTCAGCACACAATTCCTAAAGATGCATAGAAATAAAAACAAATGATTATTTGTGGAAAAGCCATATTATGTGCAATCATTTGCAAACATTAGTACTTTGTCACCATAGCTTAGAAATCTGCCACATTTAAAGGCTGTGGAGCTCACTGCAGATCTAAATAGCATAACTACATAAACATTAAGCAACATTATACAAAGAATAAATTTAGTGGCCAGCAAAATTATAAGTTAGAAAAGGCTAACATACCATTTGGGGAAGGAATCTGATTCTGAATTATAACATTTACATGTAGTGTTCCAACACACTTAGGCTCTGTTTATATAATCACTAACACAGGCCATTTTGATGGATGAAACAGCTGGTTTGACTACATTTTAAACTGAATTGATGAATTTCTAAACTTACTTAGTTACAGACTTAACAAAACCATAAAATGGAAAAAGGATTATTATTTCCATCTCTATGGACTTAGGCAGCAAAAAGGCTTAGCAAATCATGTTAATATAATAAAGCAAGCAGAGAGCAAATCTGAGGCTCCCTGACATTTGTAATGTCATGCAAAGACAGAAAAATAAAGAGTAGGGCCTAGAAGCTTGAGTGGGGAGCACAGTAAAGCCTAATTGGCATAGCTACGGCAGGGTGGAATTTATTAAACCAGCCGTGTAAATTGGAGTGTAGCCATGGCCAGAAATGGATCCTGTAAAGTTAAAGGAATTC
The DNA here is from genome assembly GCF_000327345.1 of Myotis davidii. Classification (NCBI taxonomy): domain Eukaryota; kingdom Metazoa; phylum Chordata; class Mammalia; order Chiroptera; family Vespertilionidae; genus Myotis; species Myotis davidii. Next base: position 3,996,130 of record NW_006295391.1, on the reverse strand, counting down.
AGGGATCTCGCTTTGCTGTTCTGTCATATAACATGAAGCTGGTGTGGAATGTATTACAAAAAGTAATCACTATTTTTTCAAGGACTTAGGTGTTTATAGAATCCATCCTTGCTCTATGTGGCTTTTCCTCTAAATGATTACTGGCTCCCTGACACTTATGAGGATGTTAGCTATTTTTCAAGGCTTGCTTTCTCTTAATAGAAAAGGAGAAAAGTCATTAAAATCTACTTTTACCTTAAACCAATATTTTTTTTAAATAGCTTTACTGAGATATAATTCACTACACATTTTATCCATTCAAAGTATATCACTAAGTGGCTTTTTGTGTATTCACAGTGCTGTGCAATGATCACAACAATCTAATATTAGAACATTTAAGTCACCCCCAAACACATCGGGTGCCCATTAGCAGCCAGTCACCATTCTCCCCACCCCCACCTCTACACAAACACTAATCTGCAATGTTTTTCCTCTGTTCCAGGATTCCATCCAGGACATAGCATAACATGTGTCATATATTCTTAGTTTACTCCTTGCTTTCACCATTACTCAGACTTCCCTTGTTTTAATGACCTTGACAATTTTGAGAGGCACATGTCAGACATTTTGTAGAAAGTTCTCCTATTGCAATTTGTCTGGTGTTTCTCTTAGGATTTACCTGGGTTTAAGTGTTTTTGAGAAGACCATGAAGGTAAAGTGCAATTTTCATAGCATTGTATCAAGGGTACATTCTATCAACATGACTTATCATTGTTGACCTTCACCACCTGACTGTTGTCTGACAGGTTTCTCCATTGTAAAGCTAGTTTTGTTTTGTTTTTTCCTTTTTGTGCTATATTCTTTGAAAGGAGGTCACTATGCAAAGCCCATAATTAAGTGCTCTTCTTCTTTGAGGTTGAAGTATCTACATCAAGTATTTGACTCTTCTTCCTCATTTATTTAGTTATGCAATCATTTATTTATACAAAAAGGACTCATGGTTATTTATTTATACTTTATGCTGTATCTAATACTATTTTATTTTGTTGTTCAAATTGTATCAGCTTTGCCCTAACTGGTTTGGCTCAGTGGATAGAGCGTCGGCCTGCAGCCTGAGGGGTCCCAGGTTCAATTCCGGCCAAGGGCATGTACCTTGGTTGTGGGCACATCCCCAGTGGGAAGTGTGCAGGAGGCAGCTTATCGATGTTTCTCTCTCATTGATGTTTCCAACTCTCTATCCCTCTCTCTTCCTCTCTGTAAAAAAATCAATAAAATATATTTTTTAAAAATTGTATCAGCTTTGGTCTTTGGGAGCTATTTTAGTTGGATCTGTGTCCCCTTTCAAATTCTGTCATTAAAAGGTGTATTTGCTTTTGATTTTAGCCCTCTTTTACTTTATGGCCCTTCAAAATGTTCCAGGCTCACCTTGCATGTTTCCCCCCACAGCCCTAAAAGAAACCATCTATCCAAGGACATGGCTCCTTTTGTTGGAGATTCGTATTAGAAATCATGACCTGGATACTAGATGCATTCATTGCTATTGTTATTTCTACACTTTCTCAGCAGATAAAGCAAGGAAATATATGTTTGTGGAATAACCCACAAATATATAAGTACCTATAAATGTTTCTATATGTAACCTTTTATATCTACATTAATCTAAATATGAGTTTATATTAACTCCCCAACTCTAATCCATTACCACGAGAATCATTTTATCTAACCTCTTCTCCTTGCTTATCTGTAAACTCCCACTACAGCAAATAGAATCTGTCTCCCACACTCTATTTGTTTATTTATTATAGATAAATAGCAGTATTAAATATATTATATGTTATAATATATATTTTATTATTAAATTATTAAAATTTCAGTTTCCCTTTAAAGAAAGAATTATCATTCCTATTTTTCAGGTAAAAATATTGAGTCTCAGATGGTTTAATTTGCCCAAATTTGCTCTACTTTTGAAGTTAGAAATGGGATTCCTACCAAGAACTGACTGATTCCAAAATCTACCAAGAGCTTCAAACTCCTGCTCTTGGGAATATAGTTATGATTCTAGTTACTACTTAATGAAACTTCATGCATGTATCATTTTTATAGAGCCTCTACATTAAAAAGCAACAATCTAAGCATTGTTAAAAATGTCTCCCTCTTGGCTACAAACATAAAGTAAGAATCTTTTAGAAGTAAAAAGCAAGTTGAGTTTAGGGGAGATTAGATGAGCCTAAAGGATTAGTAGGGGAGGCAAATAGACCAAGAAAAAATGACTTAAACAAACTGTTGGATGTAAGAAACTAAATAGGTATAGTTCTGTTAGGTAAATTCTATAAAATCATTGGCCTTTGACTCACTTTGACATACAAACAATAATTTCATTTAGTTGAAACTATATATTCCCGCCAAAACTTTGAAAAAAATGTCTTTTCCTTTTTTAATTAATCATTAGATAAAGATAGAGTGAATAGGATTGCTTTCCAGAAAGCAGTACAATCCTATATCTTGCTCCCCTACTCTTATCTAACTTGGAGGATAACAATTACAACATAATCTTTTCTTAAAAATATGAAAATTTTCTTTCAAATGGCATTTGTTCATTTTAATTTGTTTTTGATGAAAATTTTTGAATCTTTTAAAACTTTCCAAATTATGATAATCTTTTGTTCTGATTGTTATTATTATTAGGATTATCATTATTATTAGTATTATCATTATTATTAGTAATAATATTAATACCCATCCTCTTTGTCCTATTGTTATCAGTGTCATTGTTGTTATGATAATACTAGTTTCTCTTTTGCCAACAAGGACATCGTATAGCTATAAGAGTAAAATATGATGCCCTAACCGGTTTGGCTCAGTGGCTAGAGCGTCGGCCTGGGGATTGAAGGGTCCCAGGTTCGATTCTGGTCAAGGGCATGTACCTTGGTTGCAGGCACATCCCCAGTAGGGGGTGTGCAGGAAGCAGCTGATCGATGTTTCTCTCTCATCGATGTTTCTAACTCTCTATCCCAATCCCATCCTCTCTGTAAAAAATCAATAAAACATAATTTTAAAACAGAATAAAATATGAGTAAAATATAGACCAATATTTATCTTGGCTATCCTTGCTATGGTACTATGACTTTAACCTCTCCGTTGCTTAGTTTCTTCAGCTGAAAAATGTGGATTGGGCCAATTTTATAAGGTTACTAGAAAGGTTAATGTCTGTACCTTATAAGAACCATTGGTAACGGGCTCAGAGAAGAAAAATGTATTACCCTACACTATTTGGTACCTTCTGTCTCAGGGCTAAGCTATGAATTTAGAATCTGATTAAAACATCATGTTTTCCTCTTTACCCATCAATTGTCCTTTTATTTAATAAATAAATTGAATACTGTAGTTGGCATTTATTTAAATATTAAATCAGATTCAGCCTATTTTCACTGATGGTTCCAATTTCATTTATTTTTAAAAATGCATTTTTTTAGTGTGTCTGGGTTACAAAAATACTGAATAAAATTACTATGAAAAATAAGTATTCTCTGCATTAGATTGAAGAAATAATTGAATGATTGCAGTGAACTTAAAATATGTTCTGATGAGTGTAGAGTAATGGTCATTATAAAAACAAAACTCAAAAAAGAATTTTGCAAGCTAAATTTAAAATCTAATTTAAAAAAATAGAAATCAATAATATGTATTTACTCTACTGGAATAGAGAGGGTGACACCTTGACTTACTCTCTAGGTAACTTAAAAATAACATTTAACTGGATCTAAGCCAGTTTCATTATACACCAAATATTTTCTTTTCCTGTTGAAAGTATCTGTGGGTCTTTGAAAATTCGGAAGAGTTTTAAAAGTAGTTGAGAATCCTTCAGGTATTGAAATAAGCTTATTTTCTATAAAATGGAAACTTCTAAAGTTCATTTCAATATGGATTCTTCACATATATGTCCACATATCTGAGGATGGTTAAAGAAATTATGGTATATTCATATCATAAAATACAATTATTTTTAAAATTACATTTTTATATAACCACTTAATATTTTCTTAGAAAATATCATCATGGAATAAGCATGAATAGAAAATTATATATACAATATAATCCAAATCCTGGTATTGGGTGGTATATGTTAAAAAAATATGCCTCTATATAAGTGGAAAAAAATCATATGATCTATTAATTGTGTTTATCATTGGGTGGGATAAATGCAGGTGGTTTTTATTTATCTGTTTCATCTTTGTGTATTTATTCACTTAAAATTTAAAATTAGAAATACTAAGAATTTAATAATTTATACAATTATTAACACATGAGTATTTACAATCATATGCTCCTGATTCCTACTTAATTAGACTAGGGGAGGAAGGCAGATAGAGCTAATTCTAGTAAAAGAGGCAGCAATGATGATAGTCCACTCCTCCCAGAAATGAGCAGGCAAGAACTGAATGGATTATCATTACGGGGACTATGAAGGTGTGGCATGGGTATGATTAGGGATTCTGGTGGGGACAAAAGTTGTCAAGAAAATAAAATTATCCAAGAAAAATAAGCAAAGGCATAAATGTGAAGCAATGTTGTGGTTTGTGGAGTGAGAACTTTCAGAGGGTTTTAGAACTAAAGAATGAAGGGTAATAGAAATAAAAAAAATTTGATTATGTGGATTTTGACTTTTGATCCTCTTTTAATGTGCTTCGAGGATGAAAGCAAAGGACTTGAGTTATTTTAATATTACTTTTAGAGACTGACCTATGATTTTACACATGTAGCCTGCTCTGAACTGGTACACATGGATCGCCAAGGTTCATAGACATAATGGAGATATGGACATAGATGCTTACTTGCGTACCTTTATATTCCTCAATTATAAAAAGTATTTGTAACTGTGTGGTTAGGGAAGATGTCTTATAAAAACATTTCCTAAGTCAAGCAGTCTACCAACTGCTTCATTTCAATGCCACCTCTGGCACATCTGAAAGCTACAGACATTTCTTAATTCCCTCCCCACATTCCAAGTAGCCCTTTGACACTTGTGAATGGCTTACCCTGCCCCTAGTGGGCACCTCATAAAATGACTTATAAGAGTGCATTTCTAGTCCAAAGGAAGGGTGATATACTTTGGTAGGAAGAGAGTAATAATAGATTGTCCAATACACATCCAGGGTGAAGAAAAAAGTGTCCATCCACAACGATCTTCCCATGAAACTACATATTTATTAAGCAATTATAGGACAATATGTGCTTAATTACTGAAGAGTGGGCATCATTTGATAGGCACTATGGGATTCTGATGATCAAGTTTGTGAAGTTGGTAGACGATGATGAACTAGCAAAGCATTTTAAACAGAAGAATGCCATGTTCAAATATGCATATTATGGTAATCTGGAGGATAGTGCAGAAAGGAAAAATTTGGACAAATCTCCCTCCACAACCTTGTTATATTCTCATTTTAAATATGTAAACATACTTTAACATGCATTAAACACAGTTGGCCTAGGAAAATACTCTGTGATTGTAATTTTTCTCCTGCCAAACTCGGTGAGTCTTTTCCTCTCTTTTGGTCTTTGTGACAACATCTATAGAATAAGGTGGATAGTCTCAGTAATCTCTAATATCCCTTTTAAATTTCAAATTCACTGAGATAACAAAACTAAATGGTTAATGTGAACTATTAAAGGTTTGTTTTCATAGGAAATCTGCTTCTTGGTTTATGAGAAAAGTTGCCATTTATACTTAGACATACACTAAAAATATATTCAGAACTTCAGACTATTTCTTTTGGTTTTCTGCCCATTTTTATGATCTGTTCTATATAATAAAAGGCTAATATGCAAATAGACTGAACGGCAGAACAACCAAACAGCGGAACAACCAAACAGCGGAACAGCCAAACAAGCAGTTACTATGACGTGCACTGACCACCAGGGGGCACACGTGGAACATGGCAACGGGATGGTGGAGCAGGTGAGCAGGGGTGCCAGACCAAGGCAGGGCATTGGTTGTTGTCATTGGGGCGAGCCTCTGGTGGTTACTGAAGATTGTTTGCTCCCGCACACTGTGGTCCCGCCTGGTGCTTGCACCTGCTGTGGCGCCGCTTCGATCTCCCCTGAGGGCTTCTCCAGCTCCCCCTACTCCTGAGGGGAGACTGGGGCAGCAGCCACCGCTCGCACCTGCTGATGGCACTGGCCCCACTCACACCCCCTGCTGGCACCAGCTCTAATCACTTCATGCCACCGTCAGCGGGTGCAAGCAGGGACGGCGTCGTCAGTGTGTGGGAGTGGCAGTGGCAGGAGCGCAGAAGCGGGCCTGCTGGCAAACAGGGGACCAGGGACCATGGCAGGAGGGGCCAGGTGGGGGCACAGAGGATGGGCCAAGACCCGCCCGTGTGCCTACTGCAGCCTCTCAGCCCACAGTTCTTTTCAAGTTTCACGAATTCATGCACTGGGCCCCTAGTAATAGTATGAGATTGCAGATAGAAATGAAGGGAGAAGGAAATAAGAATTTGAGACAACTCTTCATTATGAGGGTGTTCTATACGGCAATAGCCATAAAAGTTAATGAGGATGTCAAGTTATTTTGAGGTTCAACCCCCAAAGGACAGTCTCAATTCTGCCAAAAAGCAAAAACTATTCATGATAATGAGCATCGCTGAGGGAGATAAAACAATGATGATGGTAGAAGATGCATGGCTCAATTTTGTGCAGAATAAAGATAAGCCTGTATACTTTCCTAATTGGATAACAGATAATCCTGAGTACTACACATAGTGTCAAGCACTCATTAAGGCAGAGAGAAAAACAGAAGTACCTTGTCTTACTTCTCAAACACTGCAAATTCAGAAGCAAGAAATACTATTATCTAATATAAATAGCTTTACAAATTTTTTCATAAAGGTTTCATCTTGACAAGCTACCAGACCTGAGGTGAGTTTAATTAGTTCAATGCATCATGATAAATTGTAAAAAGGAGGAAAACTGTGGTGTAGGGGCATGGAATGAATAAAAAAGTATTTTTCTTAATTTAATCATACTAGTAACTCTATCTATAAAGCCCTACCCTCAAATGCAAGAACAATAGGAATCTTTGACTTTTCTCCAGTACCATAGAAATCTATCTATACATGAAAGTGCTGGTAAAGGAGCCACCCAACTTTTCTTTCAAATGTGATTTCCTGTCTCATATCGTTTTCTGCCAACAAATAGCTCTCCGATCAACAAAATGGTTGTTAAGAGGGACACACCACTTACTCATAACTATGAGATATTAATGAGGAAAGGAGAACTGGATTAAGAAGCCATCAATATTTACACATTCTAGGCAATTGTCAGGCATTGTCTATAAATAAATGGGGAATATATTAAAATAAGAGGAGGAAATGAAAATAAATGAAGGGGAAGAAAATGGAACAGGCAAAAAGAAAAGGAGGGAGAAAGGGGAAAGGAAGGGAATCATGGCCCACTTAGAAGAATTAATAACTTCTGGATATAGAAAAATGATCAAAAGGCGAGAAAAAGATAAATATTTCAAAGTCTTAAAGTAGTTTTATAGGGCTCTAAAACTAGGACTTCTTAAGAAAAATATTAGAGGAATAGCAACAGCTAATGCTCAAATGTAATGTGCCAAAGGATTCTGTCTAATGGAAATATATTCTTACTATCATTCAGGGACTCCTACAGAAACATATCCTTTTCTCATTGATACGTCACTCCACTATCCAAGGACTGATAAAGTTGAGAACCATATGTGGTGTTTAGTTTTGTTTTGTTTTTCCCTTCACACTCCTTCATGTACATAAACTATAAGTCACACCCTAAACCTAGGCCACAGAGTATATTAAGTTTCACTAGAACCAGATCTGCCCTGCTGTTTGCTTCAAGGGTAGAAAGATTCCAGAACAGCAAGAAACATTCCCATCTACTCTTAAGTTTCTGACCTGATTTTTATCAAGTCACTGTCATTAAATTTTCCTAAAATAGGATAAGCATTACTTCAAAGACTCCCACTGCCCTTCACTCCCAGTTAGATCAATTTTGTGCATTTATTATTCTTCAAAAGTTTAAAAATTATTTTGGATTCAAAGAATTACTTGGTATTATCAAAGTCTTATGTATAGAGGGGCAATACTATACCAGGTGAAGTTGTATCCTCACCACAATATATAAATGAGTTTAATTATTTCATTTAGAAGTAGCTTTATATAAACCACCTTAGCCTAAAATCTGTTGCTTGGGCTGTGAGTGAGATTTCATATACTACCAAGTAACTTCAGAATTATGTCCAAGTTCCTGACATAGAATAGTATAAACTGTGGAAGCCTAGGCTATCCATCACCATTACAGTTAATATTTTACCAAGAAATAATCATTACCTTCTCTGATGCAAACTTTATCCCTATCATGCCCTTTGGCATAGACTTTTCTCGGTGCATTCTAGTTTAGGACCAAAGTATCCAGAAGAGCTGGGCTTTATCAAAACAATTGATTTCCTTTGGCCATAGATTATGACTATGATTCCACTTTGGTATTGACTCCCAGAAAACTCAAAGCCAAACTGGTGGGCTTCTTCTAACAAAGTATATGGAAACGTGCAGCCTATTCTTTTTTCCTGAACTAACCTTATGTGAATCTCCATCACGTCTCCAATATTATTATTTTATGCCACCCTTTGAAACTTTTTATCTTACAGTTTTAAATAACTCTATGCTCCCGAATCTCTTCTGAACAGGAGGGGCTAATATGTCAGATAAGATCATTCAACTGCAGGTTACAAAACCCTGGTATTCCCTTATCCAAATTAAAGTGTTGTTGTTTTTTTCATATAAAAGAAGTCCAGAGATAGGCAATACTGGTATAGAGTTTTAAATCCATGTCTCCCTCATGAATCCAGGGTTTTTTTCACCTTATGTGTGGATTCTGTGCTCATACATGCAAAATGGCTCTACAACACTAGGAAGCAAGAAGGCAAAAGGCATATTGGCTGAATCCATTTTTATCTGGTTTGCATGATGACTACAAATTGTAAGACATCCTGAGAACGTGAGGGTCACTTAGTTAGTTGTAAAAGATGGAAAGAATGGGTATTGGATAGACCGCTAATTAAGTCTGCTATAATAGGTCTATCAAACAAATACATTTGCATATGTACAGATACACACACAAACAACTACACACAAATGTAATTATTTAATTTCTTATTTTTTTCTCTTTTTTCTCGTGATAGACCCACACTTAGGATCATAAAAAAGTACTTCACCCCCAAGAACAACCTAACATTTACATATCTGTATATAGTACCCAGTTTGCATTAATCAGAGTAAAAATTAAACTAAACAAAAAATCTGTTTCATTTTCATCACACCAACATTTATTTGGCATTATTGCATGTAAAACAACATGCTAGTATTCATTAGGAATTAAGATATTCAGATTCATGCCCCTTAGGGGCTCATAAATTAGAGACGGGATGAGGCTCAAAGTATTTGTCCCACTTGTCATCTTTATAGAATTCTAATTTCTAAAACAGTGATTTCTGAATTTAGTTTTATTTATTACCTTAAGGAATTTTTTTTTTAAAAAAAAGCTTTCAAATGTAAATAGGTGGTTATAGCTCCAACAGGATTGCATATTACTGCCGCAAAAATAACATACCTATTTTGCTTTGTGGAAAATGAGGGTCTGAAATGCAGAAAATTATAAATTTCCACATATCTGATTCTCCTTTCACATATGCTTTCCCTCTTCACAGAGTGAATTGTGTTATGTAAATGCAGCATTCCTACACAACTGTCAGCCAGCATAACTTTGGGTAAATTTGTGGAAAATATGCATGTCATAAATGTGAAGGAATCTCATTAGTATTTCTGGTTACTGTGACACCCATTGAAGTTTGTTAGTCCTCTACCATTTATACAAAAGTTATATAATTATTTTCCCTTTGTTGTTGTTTATCAACTATTTATTTTATAAATTTTGTATTCTAATAATTTTCTAGCCATCTCAAATTCATGTTCTAATAATGTGAGAAAGAGTAAGATGAAGAAAAAGAATGAACAAAAGAGAGAAAGAAAGTGATTGAGCATAAAAGATTTACTAGTTATAATCTCCTCCACATCCACTAAGAGAATTGCTCTTCACTAGTAGTATTCTGATTCTGACTTTTAAGTACAGAGAACCTCATTTTTGGTATTAAGTAAAAATGAGCTTTATACACTTGTATTTTATACACTTGTACACACTTGTACTTTTAAAAGAGGCTATTGGATTTTCAATGGGCCGGGACAGGCAAATTTTGCAACCTTGACCATACATATGGCTCCCACATATCCCAAAACATGGCTAATTCTAACTTCTATCTGATATATGAAGACACTGGAAACATTATATGTACACAGCAACAGAGTGGACAAAATAGAAATCATGAATAACATACATAATAATCATGGCTTCAAATGTAACTACTAAAACAAATAATACGCACTTCTGAATTTTATTCCATGATTAGAGGCCCAGTGCACAACATTCGTGCATGGTGGGGGGGATGTCCCTCAGCCCAGCCTCCACCCTCTCCAATCTGGAACATCCCTCTCACAATCCAGGACTGCTGGCTCCCAACCACTCACCTGCCTGCCTGCCTGATTGCCCCTAACTGTCCTCCCCTATAGGCCTGATCACCCCCCCAACTGCTCTCCCCGGCTGGCCTGATCACGCCCAACTGCCCTCCCCTGCAGGTCTGGTCCCCCTGAACTGCCCTCCCATGCCGGCCATCCTATGTTCACATGGGGGCGACCATCTTTGTGTGTTGGAGTGATGGCCAATTTGCACATTACCTCTTTATTAGGTAGGATTCTTACCTATTGGTAAAATTCTTCACGTTCTGTTTTAGGGAGGAGATTATTATTTCAAACTGTTGATTATCTTTTAAATTTATCTCAATAACTTGAGATTAATAAAATTAAAACTATATTCTAAACATGCAACTTATTCTATTAAAAGATGTTCTATCAGCACAAACATAAAAAAAAAAATTGGGTCCAAAATTTCAAAATTAATTAAGTACTAGAGTACTTCAATAAACAGACATGAGTGGTAAATTGCTTTCAAGAGGCAAATGTATCCATTATTGAATCTTATATTTTCTCTTTGATTCCAAAATTCTCTCTGAATATAACATTCAAAATAGTTAACTTGAACACCAAGAATTTTTTTGCCTCATTGTTTTGGGCTCACTGCTTTTAATTTTATTTCTTTGAAAATATGATGGTCTGATAAAAAGATCCTCTATTATTTGCTTGTTTTAATTCACTGTTTTGACTTTATAATCACTTTGTTTCTATACTTAACAAGTGACTATACTGTTATAGTTGTAGTACTAGCACTAACATTCAATTAACTCTCATGCTGTCAGCTAAAATTATATGTCACTAACACCTAACTTCTACCTTCTGTTCTCTTGCTAACTGGTCACAAATGTAACAGCTATTTTTTTTTTCTTTGGACTTAATAATGTTTCTAAATTAAAAAAATAACATTTGTAAAAAGAAGTATGAAATTCTTGGGGGAGAAGAATAGTATGTAAGGCAAATTACTATGTCAACTGACAAGTATTTATTGATCATCAATATCAGTATGGGATTATTAAGGCAGGTGAGTGGAAGATGAGAAAAATATACATTAAGTTTTTGTATTCTCAAGAAACTGACAATTTTCAAAACTGATGTTAAAAACATATATTGAAACACTCATGGAAGGAAAAGTAAGGAAATAAGATTTGTGAAACTATTGCATGTATATTTTCTTGTTAAAATTTTATATTTTTACTTTTTACCTTTAGATGGATTATCCATTTTGAGTTAATTTTTGTATTAGGTGTAAAGTAAGTGAGAATGTGAACTGATTTTTGTTATTTTTGTCTTGTTTTGCATTTAGACTATTCATGTTTTACTAATCTTTGCTTTAAAGGCTAAATTTTCTTCTTTACTTTGCAGTTTTGTCAAAGTCAGTTGACCATGGTAAAGGTGATATGTCTGAACTCTATTCTCCATTGAACTATGTGCCTATCCAACTCTTTCACCAATGACAAAGTATATTATTTCCATAACTTTGGAAACCAGGTATTGTAACTACAACCTGGTTCATCTTTTTCATAATAGTTTTAGTTACTCTAACTCTTTTGCCTACACATTTACTTTAGAATCAGTTTCCTGATGTCTCAAAAGAAATCTCTGCTGGAATTCCAGTGGGAATTGTGTTTAATCTATAGATCAATCTTGAAAAACTTGATACCATAACAATATTGATTCTTTCACATTATGAATGAATTTAACTAACAAATAAACAAAGCCTATTCTATTTAATTTTTCATCTATGTTTTATAGTTCTCATACATATTTATTTTTTTAGTACTCAGAAGTGGTTCTTTGTAAGATTTTAAAGTTAAATATTTTATTACTAGTTTATATTAAACAATTCCTTTTGAACATTAACTTTTATAAAATTTTGACTTTGTAAAATATATTTACTGATACTAGGAGCTTTTATTATCTATAGAAAGAATTGTGTTTTCTCTAACTAAAGACAGATTTTTTTTTTCCAATCTGAACACACTTTATTTATTTTTCTTGTTTTACTAGAGGCCTGGTGAATGAATGTGGGCATGGGTGGGGTCTGGCGGCCCACCCCAATGGGGGCCGACTGGGGGAAGGGTCGGGGGTTTATTGGGGGCGGAGCTGGCCAGGGGTGCCCACAGGAGGGGCGGTGGGGGGGCTGTGTCATCCAGGCCCAGATCAGGCTGGTTGGCCACTGCAGTGCGCATCATAGCAACTGGTAATTCTGGTTGTTCTGTCATTTCAGTTGCTTAGCTTTTTGTATATATAGATTCCCATTGCTTGGTTGTTATATAGATTGCACTCACTAGGACTTCCAATATAATTTTGTATAAAAGTGTTGAAAGGAAATCTTTGCTTTGTTCCTAATTTTAGTTAAAAAGTATTCAGTTTGGCCAGTTTGGCTCAGTGGATAGAGCGTCGACCTGCAAACTAACAAGTCACACAGGTTTGCTTCCAATCAAGGGCACATACCCGGGTTGTGGGCTCAATCCCCAGTGGGGGGATTGCAGGAGGCAGCAGATCAATGATTCTCTCTCATCATTGATGTTTCTATCTCTCTCTCCTTCTTCCTTTCTCTCTGAAATCAATAAAAATATATTTAAAAAATAAAATAAAATAAAAAGTATTCAGTCACTGACCCTTAAATATGATATTAGATGTAGACTTTTTGGTAGATAAAATTTGTCAGGTTAGATAATTTTTCTTTAATTTTTAGTGGTTTTCCTTTTTAACTCTGTTAATATGGTGAATTACCATTTTTTGGTTTTCAAGTATTGAATCTTGCCGGGGTCCAGCCCCAGCAGGTCCAGGGGTCCCCAAAGGTGTAGACGGAGTCGGCAAAGAAGGAATGACACGGAGACAGCGTTCAGTTGATCAGCAGCCTAGCCAGGATCTCCAGCCAAGTTCTGGTCTGGATCTCCAGAGAAGTTCTGGCTAGGATCTCCAGCCAAGTTCTGTAGCCATGTTCTCTCGCTAGGTTCTCCAGCCAGGTTCGGGTTAGGTTCT
>NW_006295391.1:3966203-3982411 GCF_000327345.1 Myotis davidii | reverse complement strand
TTACCCGCCTGGCACTTAGTGAAGGGGTTTTATTCCCTCCCTAACTTCAGGGGAAAATCTCTACCTGGGGAAACAACCTTTCTCAGAGAGGTGACCTTGTTTAAAACACAGTGCCAAGAAGGTGAGCAAACATATTAAGAACAGTATGCCATATATGCCAGGTCCCTTGAAACAGCAAGGATGGACTGGCTCCCAGCAGAATCTGTCTTACATTACTGGTATAAGCCACAAGTAAGCATAATATATTATCCTTTTTAAAGATTCTATTTACTAATATTTTATTATAGATTTTATTTACTCTGTCAATTCTTATTTATTGTTTGTAGTTTTGTTATTTGTAATGTATTTGCCTGATTTTGGTATGAAAGTAATGCCAGCTTCAGAATATGCTTTATTCTGTATGATTTTCTTAAGAATTAGTATAGAATTGGTAGTATTTCTTCCTGAAATGTTTGGTAGAAATCACTATTAAAATAATCTCTGCCTGAAGTGTTTTGTATTGTTTTAAGATATTTAACTATGAATTCAATTTTTTAAAAATATGTATTATTCATGGTATCTGTTAATAAGCATGTTTTGTTAATTTGTGTCTTTCAAGGAATTGGTCCATTTCTTCAAAGATGCTGAATTTGGGGCCATGGTGTTTTTCATAATATTTTCTTATGATTTTTTTAAATGTCTGTGGGGTCTTCAGTGATGTCCCTCCTTTTGTTTCTGGTATTTATAAATTATATGTTCTCTCTTTTCATATAAATCTGGTGAAATATTTATCAATTTTTGTTAACCTTTAAAAAACAGCTTTTAGTTGGATTGATTTTATCTCTATTTTAAAAATATTAATTTATATTCTTGCTAATATTGTTCTATATTTACTGCTTGTTTTGGTTTTAGTCACTTTTTGTTTGTTTCTTAATTTCCAAGTTTAGATTCCTACTTCCATGTTTTTTTCATTTTTTTAAATATAGGAATTACAATTATACATTTTCTCTAAGCACCACTTTAGTTGAATCCTACAAATTTCAATATGTTAAAAATGTCTATGTGTTTTAAAAAATTTACCCTTGAGATTTACCCTTTGATCAGCTATTTATAGGTTCTGTAATTTCCAAATATTTCTAAAATTTCTAAATATTTTTATTAATGTAATATGGTACAATTTATTCATACATGCAGTTTCAGATTAACATTTAAATTTTCCCAGTTTTAAATTTTGGGAATAAAGATGCCATGGACATTGATACACAAATATTTGTGTGATACATGTTTTTACTTCTCTTCTTTGAGTAGAAGAGAATTGGTGGGTCTATTGTAAGTATACGTAACTAGATTCCAGTGTTCTTCAAAGCACTTTTACCATTTTACACTCCTCAACAATATAACATAGCTCCAAATGCTCCATGTTCTTATTAACACCTGATTTCATCAGACTTTTAATCTGAGCTTTTCTCATAGAAGTTGTGATAACTATTTTAATTTGCATTTTTTACAAAAATGATACTGAATATATTTGATATGTTCATTGGACATTTTCTTTCCTGAAAGGTTTAATTGTTTTACCCATTTTTATTGCATTGTTGTTTATTATCAAATTGCAAATGTTCTTTATATATTCAGATACTAGATTCTTTGTTAAATATAACTATTACAAATATATGTGTCAATTTGTAGCTTGTTTTTCCACTGTATTAATAAAGTATTTAAGAAGCAAATGTTCTTAATTTTTATGTTTAAGTAATCAATTTTTATGATTGTGTCTTTTATGTTTTATATAAAAATCTATGCTTATCTCTAGACATTTTATTTAGATATTTCATAATTTTAGCTTTTATGTTTAAGTTTATGATTCATTTTGATATAATTTTTGTGTATGATGTGAACAAATGGTTTAGATTCATTTTTATCCCAATGGCTATTGTTACCAAAATATCTCTTGAAAAAAACTTTTTCTAATTAAATTGCCTTTGCAACTATGTCAAATATGAATTGAGCAGCACAGCCCTATTTAGCTCCACCCCTAAGTAGGGCTATAGTTCACTTTCAGCTTATATTCACTTATTAAACTAGTTAGTCCCCATGAGACAAGTTCAGCTTTTTCCTTCTCCTTTAGCTGATCATAAGAAATTTCCCTTGTGACCATAAGGATGAACTAAGAGAGAAGTTCAAAAGAATAGTGGCGAATGATATATGGTTTGAAATATAAGTTCATGCAGTGTATTTATGTTCTTTGACCCTGCATGCACCTGATCATAGATGTATCTTATGACTTTGTGAGTCTGATGGACCCAGAACATAAAAGGAAGCTTTGGCTACATGGTGGCTTGATGTTTTATGGTTAGATTCTTAATCTTTGTCAGGGCCAATACCATATTGGAACATTTTTAATGGTGTATATCTTTTTTGCAGATGACATATCTTTGTCCCAGAACTCCATAAATCTATGTTGCAATTTGATGGTGTTGTTTGCCCTAAACCTACATAGTATTTTCCCCCACTATAGATAACTCTAAAGCTATGGTTTTCAATCACAGAAAATGTTGTCCCTTGGGAGACATTCGGGCATGTCTGGACACATGTTTGATTGTTATGACTAGGAATGGGAGGGGGGAGCTACTGACATCTGGTAGATGAAGATCAATGATACTGGTAAACATTCTACAATGCAGAGAACAGTCCCACAATAAATAATTATCTGGTCTGAAATGTTGAGAGTTCTGAGGTTGAGAAATACTGCTCTCACACTGTATTAGTCAGAGTTCTCCAGATAAACAGAACCAATGGGAGATTAGATAGATAAATAGGTAGTTACATACATACATAGATACAGAGAGAGCTGTTGATTTATAGATTTATTTATTATAGGAATTGGCTCATGCAGTTTTGGAGAAGTCCCATCTTTTGCCATCTGAAAGTAGAGAGAATAAGAAAAACTGGTGACAATTATTTTTTAATCAATGGCCTGAAAAGGGAATGGGGAGTGGGGGGTGGTGTATGTATGTATGTCCAAGGGTAGGAGAAGATGCATGTCTCAGCTCACGCAGAGAGAACAAATGTGCCCTTCCTCTAACTTTTTGTTGTATTTATGTCCTCAAAGGATGGGATGATGTCCAAACACAAGGTAAAGACAATCTTCTTTACTCAGTCTACTGATTTAAATGCTAATCTGTTCCTGAGATTATCCTCACAGACACACCCAGAAAGAACATTTATCAGCTACCTGGACATCCCTTAGCCCTGTCAGGTTGAAACATAAATTTGACTATCACAAGTACTAAAAGGACTACTGGTCATTTTGCTCAAGTATAGCATCATTTGTACTGATTTGGACAAACTAAAGAGCCTTTTCATGTTATGAGTCCAACTGAAATTTTTAAGTGTTTTATGTCACTTAGTAAATGAATCAGAGCAGTTTCCACATATTCTGAAGTGAGGACTATTCTGCTTCCAGAACCTGAAGAGGCCTCCAAAATGTTTTCCTTCCTTCTTAGGTGTGAAAAGTGTGAGGTGCCATAATGTTGTTCTTTATTTTGGAGAGGTTTCCCTGGCATGCCTCTCTCTGATCACTAGACCTCTGAACACTTCAGGCCCCTGATACATAGGGTTTATCTCTAACTTCTGGAGCATATGTGTCTTATAGAGACCTCCAATGTGCTTGCCATATCTTGCTCATCTGGTTTAATTAACTTAATGTCATTATAGTGGACCAATTTTATCTTCTATCAAATATCCAGAAGGTCTAGGCCCCTTCTGAGTTTATTAAGGTGAACAATTAAGATGTCTTGGAGCGTATTGTTAAATGCATTCTCTTATTTTCCCCACACACTGTAAATGTGAAGTGCTTTCTATCAATTATCTTGAAAGAGATAAAATTAACCCTTTTTCATATGTATCACTGGTAACTATGTTCTCCCATACAGTGGGCTCCCTTTTCATTTTGATGCTCATTTCTTTTTCTGTGCAGAAGCTTTTCAGTTCGGTGTAGTACCATTCGTTTATTTCTTCCTTTGTTTCTCTTGCCCTAGGAAATGTATCGGTGAAAATTGTGCTACTTGAGATGTATGAGATTTTCCTGTCTATGTTCTCTTCTAGGATTTTTATGGTTTCACAACTTACATCTAAGTCTTTTATCCATTTTTTAGTTTATTCTTGTTTATAGTGAATACCTATGGGAGGGCAGGAGCTGAGTGGAGGGGGCAATGAAGGGGACTTCAATAATTCTCTCAACCATAAAGATAAATAAAAAAATAATCAAAATAAAGGAATGAAAATAATGTTTTCACCTGATCATGGCTGGCTGCATGCCTGAGGCTGAGTTAATCTGCTCTCATAAAAAAGTTCTAGTTGGCATAGCAGCTACAAGTGGGGCTACTCTCTGGTTGAGTTTGTGAAAGTCAACTGTCATTTGCCAGAAACCATCTTTTTTTTTTTTTTTTGTAGGTTCTCTATTAAGATGTCTTGGAGCTAGCCCCTGGCAACCTTTAGATATTTAAGGATGGAACAAATCTCTGTTATTTTCCCTGGAGGTTGACAGAGCTTTGTACAATCTTGGCCAGGGGGGTGAACAGTTTCAGACCCTTTCTCTTGGCTCATTGTACTAAAAGAGCTCTCAAAGGCTAGCAAGCCATTGTGGGGGTTCTGTCAACTACCACTGAACTATATGTTTATATCCACGGAACAGCACATTTGAAGACCAGGAAAAAGTCTACAATGTGAACTCATTGAGAACCAGGCCAGGGTCGGGACTCTGATTATACCTGAACCCCATTCACCTACACTCTAATAGGGGTAGGAGATCATACTGATGCCTCCAGTTCAGGTATTAATGTCACATAGACCCTTTATAAACATTTCCTTGACTCCTATTGCACTGTTACCTGTGTAAATGGTCATAGGTCCCTTGGGAAAAGACCTAGGGGTATTATTACTAAACACGCTGTTGTGGTATTATAGATTCCTTACGCAGTAGGACTCTGCCTCTTCTTCAGACAGCAGTTTCCGGGCCACAGAACCATATTAGTCTGAGAAACTAGAGAAGTGCTTATACATTTCTATTGGAGTGGCTGTCCTCAGATCTCTGATCATGTAATATCCTTATTGGCTGCCCGACTATTTTGTTCTTAAGAGCGCCATGCCCTATTAATTCTATCTATATCCATAGCTTTCTGAAAAATCACCATTCCTCCACTCAATGCCACTCTGTTACCCACTACTGTAATTTGACTACCTTGCTTCTGATGATTAAGTAGCACAATATGGTCTCTCTTATTTCTAAATCTGATCACCCCCATTGCTGTTAGAATGCCCAATTCTGTGACAGTATCTCCTATAGTCAAACCTGGCTTATAGAGAAGAGGTGCTCGTGAGCATCTCAACAATGCTGCTTTCCTTATCACATTGGTAAATGAAGTGTCCTCTGGATCCTCCCAGACACCAGACACAAATGATGAATTTTCCATTTTTTTAGCAGTATATCCACTCTGCCCACTATTCTGAGCCTTCTGGCCTCATCTTTAGCTGCCACAATAATACTGGCATTTCTATTTCACTTAATTTAGCCCCTTCCATTTTTTCAAGCTCCCAAGAGTCAGTTCAATAGCATGTTAGCCACATTTTATAAGGTCCTTTGAAACTGAAAGTATGAACTCCCATATGGTGAGAGTGTTCTCACCATACTTAATATAAAGTTTGTAATCATTTTTATATCTAAAGATAAAGAATAACCTGATTTTTCCATTTAAATAATAAAAATCTAATAAACATGAATATAACTTAGACCATAGAAGGAATGAAAGTTGTGATAACTTTAAATTGTGCCTAAATTTTATTTTAGGCCTTAACCTGGAGCCAGCAGAGTCAGCATTGGGACCTTTGTGATGGAATATCTCATTTCAAACACAAGTGGACGGCTTATTCAGTTTAGAATGGGTTATGTTTTACTCTCAATGTCATTTTTTGTTTTGGTTAGTCTCATTTCTAATGCCTAGGTTGAGACAAAGTCTTGTTGTTTGTTTTTCTTCCATCAGCTCATATTTAAGACAATTGCAGCACAGTTGGACAAATATGCTGGCCTACAAGTGCCTTTTGTTTCAAAGCTCCATTATGAAGAAGAAGCCCTGAGAGTC
This sequence comes from Myotis davidii, assembly GCF_000327345.1. NCBI lineage: Eukaryota > Metazoa > Chordata > Mammalia > Chiroptera > Vespertilionidae > Myotis > Myotis davidii. The sequence continues at coordinate 3,976,292 of NW_006295391.1, read as the reverse complement.
AACAGGAAAATTAAAGATGATTGAAGAGGGCAATCTACATCCTATCCAACATGATTTTCACATACAGACAAAAATAAGACATTTATGGTTAATTATTTAATATTGTTAGATTAATTTTGAACATTTTTTAAAAATATATTTTATTGATTTTTTACAGAGAGGAAGGGAGAGAGATAGAGAATTAGAAACATCAATGAGAGGGAAACATTGATCAGCTGCCTCCAGCACACCCCCTACTGAGGATGTGCCCACAACCCAGGTACATGCCCTTGACCAGAATCGAACCCGGGACCCTTCAGTCCACAGGTCGACGCTCTATCCACCGAGCCAAACCAGCCAGGGAAATTTTGAACATTTTTGGTATAATAAAACTCTAGATCAGCCGTGGGCAATCTACGGCCCACGGGCCGGATCTGGCCCGTTTGAAATGAATAAAACTAAAAAAAAAAAAAAAAAGAAAAAAAAAAAAAAAAAGAAAAAAAAAAAAAAAAAGAAAAAAAAAAAAAAAAAGACCGTACCCTTTTATGTAATGATGTTTACTTTGAATTTATATTAGTTCACACAAACACTCCATCCATGCTTTTGTTCCGGCCCTCCGGTCCAGTTTAAGAACCCATTGTGGCCCTTGAGTCAAAAGTTTGCCCACCCCTGCTCTAGATCTATAGGTCCATTATTCTAAGCTAAATCTCCTCAGTTCTGTGGCTAGTTTAACCTTAGGCTCAGGAAATTGAATGTCAACAAAATCAGGGTAGAAACGTGTGTGTGTGTCTGTGTGTGTGTGTGTTTGATCATATTGATTTACCCTGGGCTAATGCATGTACCAGAACAGTATTTTTTGAGCCAGGAAAGAGCTTGTAGTGAGATATGATCCAGGCCCTCTTTATGTGATGTGAAGCCCAGAACTGAGCTGTGTAGTGAATTGAACTCCATAGTGTAGGTCAGGAGCACACAGGTATTAATAATGCATGCTTATTACAGGCTTGCTTCCTAATTCGTGGCCAGGACTTCTTAGTGAGGGCTTAGTGATGGCACAATTAGTGATGGCACTAATTGTGTGACTAGAAATGCTCACGATTTCATTATCAACTGCATTGTGGAAGTGAGTGATAGCTAGGTGAGTGGATGGGACAAAAGTAACAAGGACAAAGATGAGAATAAAGGTGTTTCTGGGACTTATTCACAGAGGACTATTCTTATGTAAGGTTGTTGGAGTTTTGTATATTACTAAATAGAGTTTTTATCTCAAAATTAAAATCCTGAAGAATGAAATTTTTCAAGAGTGAAGGTTGTAAATGGTAAAGTCTTGAAATAGGGGCTGCTTTGGGGAGAAAGATCTAGAAATGTTAGGGACTTATTCACAGAGGATTAGCATGCTCTTTAAATTCTGATGTTAACTTTTTTTTTCCTTTATTGATTAAGTTTTACATATGTGTCCTTATTGCCCCATGGCCCACCCATCCCCCGACTCATGCCCTCACCCCCACACCCATTGTCTGTGTCCATTGGTTAGGTTTATATGCATGCATACAAGTCCTTTGGTTGATCTCTCCCCTTTGCCCCCACCCACCCCCACTTTCCTTCTGAGGTTTGATGGTCTGATCAATGCTTTTATGTCTAGCTGGAAATGAGCTATCTTTCCAGAGCAATGAGTCAAAGGGACAATGTAGTCATTGTCTGTCAATATCTTACTTTATAAATATGTATGAAACTTGTCAATAGCCTGGATAACCTAAAACATTTGGTTTAAAATCACATTCTATTGGCTCATCTTAAAATGGTTCTAATAGGCAACTCCTAAATAGGGTAGAACTAAAATTAGGCATAAATCTCATGCAACGATTCTTGTTTCTTTTCAAAATTTAATAGAGTTACTTTCACCAGACTGAAAAAAAAGTGTGTTTGAAAGTAAATAGTAGTTTTTCTTATTCTTTTTTCTCTCCCCCTTCCACTTGCATATAAAATTTATGAAGTATTTGTCATTTCCACATCAGAACAACAACAAATTCATTATTCTATTTTTTAAAAAAACTAAATTAAAATTAACCTCGCCATAACCGGTTTGGCTCAGTGGATAGAGCATCAGCCTACAGACTGAAGGGTCCCAGGTTCGATTCTGGTCAAGGGCATGTACCTTGGTTGCGGGCACATCTTCAGTGGGGGGTGTGCAGGAGGCAGCTGATCGATGTTTCCCTCTCATCAATGTTTCCAACTCTCTATTCCTCTCCTTTCCTCTCTGTAAAAAATCAATAAAAATATATTTAAAATTAACCTTGATTTTACTCAGATTTCTTCACTTTTAAACAGAGAAAAAGTGATTGATTTTGTTTGGGTGTTCATTTTCTCTTAAAACCACAAGATGTTATTACTACATACATGACTGTATGCAGACCAAGTAAAATGAAACCATGGTGAGGAAGAGATGTGAGACATGAGCTAAGATTCCTCACACCCATTCATTCGAACAAGCCCGCCCACAGTGGATGAGATGAAGTTTCTCATGACTTTCACAAACTATTCAATATCATGGAAGTGCATCATGCATCTGGAGTACCAAAATGTTTTAATAAGACTAATCAAAGGATCTACTATATCTGCAACGAGGAACAGAACCAGCAGGGATAAAGGAAACAAATACTGTCTCAGCAGTGTTTTAACAGTTGCTACCAACTATCTTCCCAGGCAGTCAGTGGAAAAGGAAGATTCTAGATAATATACCAACTTTCTGTTTTTCTGCTTGGTCTCCCCTATCACTGTTTATGTGATTTAGTTAAATTGTTTTTCCATAACAGTAGTTTCACATAGATTTTCAAGTTAAGTTTGGATTGTATATACAAAATTTCTGTTTTAAGTATCAAGTAGAGTTAATTGCTGTTGGAGTTCTCAAGTTTCTATTTAGGGAGGAGCAGGGAAAACAACTCTTGATTAAGGTTCTTTTGTTTCCCTCAATGGAAAAATACACTTCCTTCTTTCTCAGAACCAAATTCTAAGTATAGTAAATTAAAATTTCCTGCCTCAATATTATCATAATCAGCCATTGAAAACTAATTTTAATAGATGTCCCAGAGTGCATCTGATTATCAAGATAAAACTAGGATCAGATTTCTTACCTCTAATCCTATATAATAAAAGCCTAATATGCTAAATGTCCAACCATTCATTCAACCAGTCGCTAAGATGCTCACTGACCACCAGGGGGCAGATGCTCCGACCAATAAGTTAGCTTGCTGCTGGGGTCCAGCCAATCAGGACTAAGCAAGACAGGCCAGACACACCCTGGAGCCCTCCCACAGTCCCTCCCTGGCCCCAGTCATGCACTTATGGAGTCCTTTGGCCTGGCCTGTGCACCCTGGCAATCTGGGACCCTTTGGGGGATATCAGAGAGCCAGTTTCTGCCCAATCCCCATAGGCCAGACAAAGGGACCCCACCAGTGCATGAATGTGTGCACCAGGCCTCTAGTTAATAATAACATTGCTGCCTTCTGAAGAGGAGGCATGAGGAATTGTTGCAATCTAGTTTACCAATCAGAAATTTAAGAAAACAGGGAAGTTTGATTATCAGCAGCTCCATTTTACACACAAAGCAAAGCTATGTTCCTTTCCTCTCTCATTAAACAAACATATTGGGTGAAATCAAACAGTTTGGGATTACCTGATGGGGAAAATAAGACATTTTTGGGAGGGCTAGCAATCTGAATCTGTGCCAGTAACCGAATGCACATTCTTGATAGTCTATAATCAAGTCACTGCCCCTTTCTCCACAATCTGATCTTGTAAGACCAGTTTACCGAAGTACAACTCCCATTTTACAGAGGCCATAAACCATGAACAACCTCCGGAGGGGGTTATCAGCACTGGCACCAGGCCAGGTCTTTAGGTGTGATCTCACGGCCCCCACCCCAATACACAGGCCTTTTTGCAAAGCCCGCAAAAGGTCCGGAAGTCCTATCCCATATTTGGGGGACAAAGAAACCAAAGGGTATAAAGGGAAAGCTTCCTCCATATTGGTTTGCTCAGGATTTGGAGAAAAACAGTCTTCCCTAATCACTGTACCATCTGAATATAAATGGATTTTTCCTGTGTCTCCGAAAACTCCTGTGTGTTCTTTGGTCACTTGGTAAATTCTGTAACATACCAAATATGAAAAGAAAAGTAGGAAAATAAAGATGCATGTTAAATTTAGAGTTCTGATATTTAGGTAGCTGTCCATCATAACAGTTTATGAAATGAACTTTTGAGATTTATCTCACAGGAACTCACTGTAGAACTTTCCAGAGATTTTTTTTTGTTGCTCCTTTACAGTTACTTCTAAAAGTTTTGGGCTAAGTCATTATTACTTCTAAAGCAGAGTTCAGATCTCTAAGTGCAGCCATCCCATTAACTCAGACATTTTCATGCAATAAAAGTAGATAAAAAGGACTTCAGAGGTAGCTTATAAGTCATTCCCTTTACCTAACCAAACATTTCTCCAGATCCTGAAGCAGAAAGGACACCATGTGTTAATTGCTAGCACAACTTCACCTTCTCTCCGTTCCGAGCTTGGTCTTTCTTCTCAGCATGGCCTTTTCTTTACTCCTTCCTTTCTGTTCCTTACCTTTCCAAACAGTCACCTGATTGCAACCTCACTTTATTTAAGGAAAACTCAAAAAGTTAAAACCTTCAGGTCTAATCCTGCACAGAAGATACCATTTAACAAGGAGAAAGATGAAAGGAAAACAGAAAGGGCTGGAAAAAGAAAGAAAGGAAGAAAGAAAGAAAGGCACAACACAGGAGCAGGTCGGAGTCTGACACAGAAAGGAGATGTGATTCACGTGAAAAAAAAAAACACCTCATACTTTTAAAAATAAATTTTTCTTTAAAAATATTCTACAAAAAAGTTTGTTTCTTTTATCTTCTAGTTCTTCAGTGAATCTGAAATATTTCCTCAAGAGAGAAATCAAAAAGAATGGATGTTTTATTTTATATTAAGAGTTATAGCGAGAAAGGAAATTTTTCATACACTTTAAACTGTAGTATAATTGAAAATTCTTTTCTTACCAAATCTTTGTGGGGAGTAGGAACATATGTGCTGTTAATTGCATGTTTTAAGATTTACAAACAATGTCATGTAGCAAGACTGTATATAGTATGTTGACGTAAAATTTTATACAAACGACTTATTCAGATAACTTCTTAAAATATATTTACAAAGTCAGTGCATTTGTACCTAACATAAAAATGCTGAAGTCAGTTTCTTTAATTGCAAGATTTTAATAACCCTTTTTGCAAGGTCATTCCTAATTTGGCCAGTATCGTCATATTGTTTTCCACCCTTTCCCCTTCCAACACAACCCCCTATACTCTTAATCAGGTTGACTTATTTGCCTTAGTGCTAATATGATGATTTGCTCCTTTCCATTGTTAATGTATTCTTTCATTATTCATTCATTCTTGACTTCGTATGAGTCAGAATACTTTCGTTGTGCCCACATTCTCTACTTGCCAATGAGTTAGGAGCCAGCTCAATAGAAATGGCTATGGCAGATCTCTGCCCAAGTAAATAATAGTTTAATGAGAGTGACACATGAACTAAATTTACATAATAAAAATGTGAATAAAATACCATAAGATTGCAATAAAAAAATTATTTTTTTAGTTTCAGTTTGCTGGGAATAAAACAAAACTTAAAAGAAACAATATTTGGATGGGTCTTGAAGATGAGGAGAGGCATAGTAGATAAAGTGTTTAATAAGGCTCACGCATTAACTAGGTACTGGTAGAACACAGAAAGCAACCTTCATAGACTTCATCATTTTGCTGAGTGTTACTTAATGTTATCATGGGAAACCCATGGACTCTGGAGTACTGGCTTCCAAATGTGGAAGCCTGTGATGTGGCCCAGATATCCACATATTTCAAATGCTATTCTTAAATTAAAACTTACAAATGGCTTAACCTAATGACTCAGAAAAAATAAAGAAAAAAATGTTAAAATTTTATTTAACTCATTAATTCATGAGAATAAATGATAATATGGTTGATTCAAAACAACAGCTGAGGAGCTAGGATATTTGTATAATAATCCTACATAATAAAGAGGTAACATGCAAATGAACCCTCAACACTATCACAAGATGGCTGCCTGTGATCAGGGCGAGAGGGGATTAGTGAGGGACAATCAAACGACTGAACAGCAGGCTTCATGAAGCAACAAGGCTGGCAGGGGGGTTAGTGAGGGATGACCAAACGACTGAACAGCAGGCTGTGTGGGGCAACGAGGCAAGCTGGGGGGCGGAGAGCTTTGAGAGGCAACCAGGCCAGTGGGGAGGCAGTTGGGGGTGACCAGGCAGGCAGGTAGTTGAGTGATTGGGGGCCAGCTGTCTAATATTGTGAGAGGGATGTCCAACTGGCAGTTTAGGACCGATCCCTGGGATCAGGCCTAAATCAGCAGTCGGACATCCCCCTAGGGGTCCCAGATTGGAGAGGGTGCTGGCTGGCTGGGGTGAGGAGACACCCCCCCACCCATACACAAATTTTGTGCACTGGGCCTCTAGTAGGTTATAAAATTGGCTAATATCTACCAGGGCTAACACAATCTTTGGGTAATGTGTCCCCAAGACAGAAATTTCTATTTCTCCAAGACAAAAATCTACACACTAACTTCTAACTTTAATATGTCTGAGAGTTTAATCAAATACTTAGTAAATAGTAAAACTGAATATATTCCCCTACATAATTTTCAGTAGTGTTTGCCCTAGTATAATACTGAATGTATATAGCACGCATTTTTGCCCTATTTATTATTTTTGATGATTTTTCAGACACTGTACATATGATTCTGATTTACAGTCAATGTTGTAAAAACCTGAACTAGGAGTTCCTATGACTCCCAAGAGTCAACACATTTCATATTTCTCATTTTGTCATGTGATTTAGGTTGTATTAGGAAAGGTATGCAGAAGATGGTTGATGCTAGGATTGGAGTTATGGAGACATTAAATAAGGGGCTTCAGGAATGTGGCAAAGGTGAGAAAAATGTCTTTCTGGAAGAGATAAATAGCTAATTTTACACCTGCCCACTTGTTTTAAATAGGATGACAATATTGTTTTTACTGACAAACCTTATGGCATAATTTTTAAATTCAATCAAATAATGAATTATTTTAGGTTGTCAGGTTTAAACAACTTTTATTTTTAGAAGTATTAAATTACTGAAAAATGCCTTTGATTAATACTTTTATTGGTTAACATAAATTACATATATGTCTCTACCATGATATATATGTATATACCACCTATATATGAAAAATTCAACAAAATGATTATAGAAGCTTAAGGGTGCAACAAAAGTCATTTAATTAGCAGTGTGAGCCATGAGTATTTAAAATTGCCCATGGAAAATGATCAAGCAAGTTTTCAAAGTTCCCAAGGTGACCTTGAATCCTTTTCACTTCTTCCTAATTGTAACATCAGCAATTTGTAGAGAGCAATATCTATCTGAGATATTAAATAAGAATAAATGAGAATTAACCAACTACACATTTCCAAATTGGAACAGCTTCTTATGGCAAAGGTCAGATTCAAATATGAACTAATAATCAGAATCTCAAAAATAACTTGGCAGTCACACAGAGTCAACTTTGAAATATGTTTAGTAAGATAACAGGACAACTGGTAGCTATAGTTTTGTAACTAATGTAAAGTGCAGATGTATTAAAATCATAGTAATGATTTATGCTACAGAAATGTAGTGATATATTAAAGGAATAGAAATCATTTTAAATTGTAGACTACATGCTTACAGAAAGTAGCTGGATATACAATGATTTCTTAAGCATGTTGTTACATGTCAAAACCACCAAATTTTTTTTCTTTTTTCACACCTTCTATCCATCAAATTGTAGCATATTTCCAACAAAAACAGCATCAACACCAACAGCATTTGACCAAATTGAAAAACTAGATTGTTTTCAACCTATGTGAGATGACCATGGTATCATAGAACGCTCAAAGACACAGATTAGTTTTCTTGGAGGTTTGGTACAGTGTCTAATTTCTTCTCACTTCCCCACCACAATAAGATGAAAGAGACTCAACATACTTCACTTCTCATGCACAATTTTTAATAAAGTTTGATACCTGATAAATTTATCTTTGTTAACTATGAAAAGGTCTCTTATATTTTGCCTAGAAGGGAGATCATGGAGTCCTCCCTTCCCAGCTCTGCAGTGGGTATATACAGGAGCCCCCAGCTGGATTATGGGGCTCTGCAAGAGGGAGAATGTAGTTAGTTGAGGGAGGAACCTTGGGTTGCCTTGATGTATACCTAGTCAAGTCTGAATACTGCACCTAGGAAGGTGATGAGGCATGTGGGAACACTGGCAGGGGATGAAGGGAAATGAGTCTGCCTCCTGTGGGTCCCAATGGGCTGGTGAAGTAAAACTAGTTGCTGCCCAACAAAACCACATCGCCCAGATATGCCAAAATGACCTGACAGCTGTTACTGGTACCAAATGGAAGATAAACAATAGAGAAGATACCTCCTCTAATGGCACCCAGTACCAGGGGTGAGTAAGATGATTATACTGGCAGTGACAGAGAGCAGGGGTGGGGGACCCAAACAGTAACTAGCTTCACAACATTTCCTTTTGCTAAACAGGCCATCATTCGAGAAAGCAGAGGCACTGTTAATGTGGGAAACAGCAATAAAACAAAGGAAATACCCATTAGGATAGAAAATTCTAAGATCGAGGTTCCAAATTGGACCATAACTGTAATTTTCTTAGAATATTAGAGCACACAACTGCTAGGCTAAGTTTACTAAAATAAGACAGAACAATCTCATTTTAGGAATTAACAATGTAAGCTATAGTTAGAGAGTAAGTTGTAAAGCAAAGAAGAGTGCTTATGGTTATAAAACCAAAGCAAATCTCATGATTGCATGCAACATGCAAATATTAAATATATATGATTTCATATTCATTAAGTACCACTGTCTCTAAGATTAGTAGGGATAATCACTTCACTTTTCTGGGCTCGCCACAATCCATATGACAGGTAAATACAAAAGAGGAAACAAAGGCACAGAGTACGTCGTACATTTGTTTCTTTCAGTCACATTGAAATATTTGCGTTGCCATTTATGCGCAGGTTAATTGTCACATATTTAAAAGTTGGTATATAAAAATGTTCAGCTTCTTATATTGGTCAATAGAATAATATAAATAATTAATTTTGTACATGGTTTGGTGTGGAAAGGTTGGCGTGTTCATTCTGTCATCACAGTTTATCCATTTTATGTAATTGAAAAATTCTCTTCAGGGTATCATGTACTTAATTTGTATTCAACCATAAATTGAAGCAGTCAGAAGCAGCAGCTGTTTTACTAAGTAGGGAGAAATTTTATGTGGATTTTTTTTAAGATTAATTTTTTCTTCCCTTTTAAGCCAGTAAGAACTATTAATACTAAATATATATAGATATTGTCTTTGTAAGTAGAGAGGAAATAGGAGATATCAATAATAACTCAAAATTTTATAAATGCCAGAGGAAATTTGGATGTTTTGAATAGACTTTTCAATATACAGGCCCCTAACCTATATGAGTTTTAAAAAATATGTATGTTTTTATTGATTTTAGAAAGAGAGAGAGAGAGAGAGAGAGAGAGAGACATACATCAATCAGCTGCCTCCTTCATGACCCTCACTGGAGATAGAGCTGGAATTCCGGCATGTACCCTCACCAGGAATCGATCCAGTGACCTGGTACATGTGAGATGCTCAACCAACTGTGCCACACTGGCCAGGACTAACCTATATTTCTTTATGTTTGTATGCCCTTAGTGTTGGCTAACAAACTAATGATTAAGTAAAAGGAAGGAACATCAAATTAAAATACTTTGTTCATCTTCATGCTGAAATGTATTACACACCGAGTGGCCAGATTATTATTACCACCTGACGTTTGTAGGCAAATTCGCTATAATTTGGCGCTGAAGTTGCTACAGGGCCAGACCATTATAAATAGGGAAGCAGGTTGTTTACCACGACAGTAGAAGTGATTTTTTTCTGAAGATATGGATAAACAATGCAATTTAACAGCCATTGAATGTAG
>NW_006295391.1:3950566-3965917 GCF_000327345.1 Myotis davidii | reverse complement strand
TCTTCCTGTGCAAATTGGAGATGTTTGATCTTGGTAACTCCAGATAGCAAAGGTGTTTGAACAGGCCTTCAGCTTCCGTATCCTATATGATGCAGTATATGGCTAATTTGCCTACAAACGTCAGGTGGTCATAATAATTTGGCCACTCAGTTTAGATATAGATATGGATATAGATAGAGATAGAGATAGAGATAGAGATAGAGATAGAGATAGAGCCAGAGATAGAGCTAGAGATAGATATTTCAGAGAGGAAGGGAGAGGGAGAGATAGAAACATAATAATGAGAAAAAAATCATTGATTCGCTGCTTCCTGGATACCCCCTACCAGGCCACATGGGTGGGGTTGACATTTCACTTTTTATGAATTAAAAATAGTAGGAACAAGAAGGAACTGACTAGGGCATATATTACATAGTGCCTTCGTAATGATACCTCTTATAAAGCTGGAATCCCATCATAAATACCCTTCATCCCCACTCCAAGAATTGGAAGAAAAATGTTCTGTGTTAAAATTTAGTATTGAATAAAGTGCTATAAGAGGTGCAAATCATATTGCATAACAAGCTGATCCATACAAGAATCTATAGCCCAAATTTATAATAAATAATTGCTATTGTATAATTTTATATGCAAACTTTTCTCTTTTTTTCTCCAAACATGAAATCTGTGCTCAAAAATAAATTTTCCATCAGTTCCATGGCTTAAGTATACATTCCTATTACTATCAATTAAACAAAAAAAGTTACCTGTATAGGAAACACCAATAACAGTACTAGAATGGTGTTTATTGGTGGGGTGGGGAGAACTTAAGGAGATGGAGCAGATGCATGTCATCCAAAGCCTATTGCATTCTGTGGCAGCACATGGTGATTTGATATGGCTGAGTGTCACGGCTTTATAATTTACAATAGATGGGAAGTATCAGTTTCTTCTCTGATGTAATCGGGAACCAGAGAGAAATCGTCTCATGATAATTCAACACTATTCTGTCAACACATCATTTATGTCTGGAGTGACAATCCCTTCTCTGGTTTGGTCAAGGTCTTCAGTCCAAACTTTGTGGTTGTAGGCACTCAACATGGTTTAAGAGTGATTTCTAGCATTGATCAGATCCCTCAATATTTTACCAAGTTGGTAGCCTTATGTACTTAGTTGTATAGTTTCCTATACAAGTTGTTTTCATTTAACAAAAGATTCTTTACTGTCTGAGGCCATCTCTCTCTCTGGAGTGGGGGTAGGGTCAGCCCATAAGATATCAACATTGAGCAAGTTAATACTTATCCTCACTATTTACATAATTTGTAAAAGCAGAACTTGTTTGCAGAAAATCACACCCACTCTTTCTGATTCACCAAAATCTTACCCAATATAAATTATGTCCACAATATTAAACCTTCCAAAACCTTTCATTCTACCCAATTAGCCACCGAGAGCTGTGGTTTCCAATGATGGAATCCTGATGCACTTACATATAAAGAATCATGGTAGAGAGAAAAAATAAACAAATGGATAAATTACACATGACTTTCTCTAAGATGTAATCTGTTAAAATCTAGTCTTATGCATAGTTAGAAACATATATATTTTTGCAATTACCTGATGGGGTAAAATGTAGCCTTCTATCATACCATTTTATGATATTTTTGTCTGAAATATTTATTTTGGTACTTAGCTCATACTACCTTCAGTTAAGGAGTTTCAATATATTTTTTATTTTGAATCAGCTAAAATATATTATTTCAAAATAGATTATCTTTATGTCCTCTCTATGGACATAATGTTCTTAATACATTTTTATTGAAAAACCTCAATGAATTTCAAAGTACTACATGAGACTTTAGAAGATGGGATACTATAGATTGTTTGTGAATAACTCATGCTTTCAGTGAATATTGTTTATCAGTTCTTGGTATTACAATATATTGGCTAATTTTTATCAGGTTAATAGCTCAAGTTAAGTTTGTGGTCTACTGTAGACTAACAAATGAATACTTGAGATTTTACTAATCCAAAGGTAGATTAAAAACATGGTTATCAATCTATCAAATAATTGATTGACCCTAACTAATTAATATATTTTTCCTGTTTCAGCTTAATTTAGAAGAGTGATTATAAAGACTAAATTCAAGTACTCTGTACATTGTAAAATTATTATGTCAATGTGTTTTTATCATTACTGCAATAGTACAAATATGGTATTATATTTGAAGGTTATAGTGCTTCCCCAGTATCATTTATATCCCAACCTTGATTGTTAATGGATTTACAAATTATAAAAGTAAAAGCAAATGCAAATTAAATAATAGGAATGAAAAATAAAGCAACAGATACAAAATGTTGGTTAGGTACCATATAATATTTCATAGTCTTTGCATATTTACTCTTCTGCAATGAATGGTAAAGATGGCACTTATGAAGAGTACATTTGCATAGATAAATCAAATCTACCAAGTAAGTTTATATATTGATTGTGCTGTACAGATATCTGGTTGGATTTCAACTTGTGAAATAAATATTTGATTGTTAAAATACATGATAACAAATGTAATTTGAGTCTCATATATAATCATTTAGATTTTATACACATTGCAATTTACAGTGTATTCATATACCTCAGGAATTGTGTGAGGTAGACAGGGCTGAAATTAACATGCAAGTTTTTACAAAATGTATGTGGCTTGACCGAAAGCTCACTTACTATAATGGTGGAGGCGGAATAACCAAAGTCTTCTCAATTTAAATGGAATGTTCTTTCTCTATTTTCCATGATGCCAAGTCAAGTGAGATAAATCTCGTGCTTTTTTCTACTCTGAAATATGTCAAAAACCTCACTCAAGAATAATTAATTCTCATTAATTTATCATTAATTTTTAATTTAAAATTCACTTAAAGTATCATTAAAATCATTGATAAAGCCAAAGCTGATTAAATATACTGGCATAGGTTAAGTAGCTGAATTTTATAAGTTTTAAAAATTTTACTTTCAGTAGAGCAATTCAGTGATAACTAAGTGAATGAGATGTCATAATCTGACTGTCTTCAATGAGGACAGAAAAGAACTGAACCTGAAATATTATTTTTCTAATCCAAAAATAAATCTTTAAATAAAAATGTTATAAATTTTAAAATACAAAACTCAATATTTTTGTGGTGTTTTTTTAAAAAATAAAAAAATTGGATTAAACTGACTGTTACCTTCTCTTTCCTGTGTTCCTTGAAGGAGTGCAAAAGAATACACTCCTTTAGTGTTATTTTATTTTGTGTTTGATGATAAAGAGTTCTTGGCACACACAAAATTGTCACTTCTGGGTCACTGGTTCAAATAAAAACCATACTCAGCATCAAATTGTGCAGTGTTTAGAGATTCTTTGTTATGTTTGACCCAGTTAGCTTTCTACAAGTTTAGTAGAGAGATGCATACCTAGAAAGAAAGGAAAATAGAAATGAGAGAACTTGTTATTTTAACCTGCTGCCAGTTACAAAATTAGCAATATTGTACTCAGGTTAAATTTTTACTAGCACATTCAAGTCACTTGGAAGCAAAATAACAAAACAAAAGGATTTTCCCAGTCCTCCATCAGTCCCAAAAATATAAATGTAAACAGAAATAGAGAGTATTATGCTGAGCGAAATAAACCAGTCACAGAAAGATAAGTCTCACATGATCTCACTCATATATGGAATCTAATGAACAAAATAAACTGATGAACAAAAATAGATCAAAGAAGCTTGGAACAGACTGAAGAATTTCAGAGGGGAGGCACGGGTGAGTGGGTGGCTGGGGAGTGATTTAACAGGGAAATTTTATGCATATATGGATACAGACAATAGTGTGGTGAACGCTTGGGAGGGGCGGGTATAGGATACAGAGGGTCAATGAGATAAAAACAACAACTAAAAAAACCCAAAGGGGACATCTGTAATACCTTCAACAATAAAGATTTTTTTCTTTTAAAGAAATGTTTAAAGAAGACAGCTCAGCCCTATGCTGCATGCATGGGAGCAGGGTTACCCTGAACATTTGAGGCCAAGACTTTTATACATTTTTAGTTTTAGTAGTAAACTCCAGTGTCAATGCAATTCTCTCAAGTACCTAGTATCCACGGAAGGAAGATCTAGCAGATACTAGTATATTTGGAGCATCTAATACTTCCGAGACTATGTTAGGCTTATTTCATATTCAAGCTATCAGGTGTCCACTAATAGCCACAGTATAGGAAGTAATTATTATTATATTTCATATGAGAATGATGAAATTTAAAGTCTCTTAAAACTTGCCCAGAATAATACATCCAACAAGTTAAGGGACTCAGAAGTGATTATTTTGGCTGAGGCTTTAGAATCAATAGGAGTCTCTGTGTTCATTCCAGAATTAAAGAAGAGAGATAATCCTCTCAGAAAAATAGCAAGCATTTTAGAGTTTTCTACCTCAGCAAAGCTTATGCTGATGTTAATTGGTTCTATAGAACTTCCAACAGAAATGTTGGGGGAATATGATTGAAAATTTAGAGAATGAAGACTTAGCAAAATTCTGGGAGGTGCTAGCCATACCTTACTTTGTTTGTAAAAATGATTTACAATCCTTAAGATGAGATTTGCCCAGATATTAAAATGGTATATTGATTATGTCATTCTTTTACTTTACTTTCAATGAAAAATTTCTTATATCTTGGAGAGATCAACACCCATGGTTCAAATATATTAGCCTTTAGTCTTTACATGATTTTCATTATTATGTCTAACATCTTGATATACTGATAGAATTATATCCTCTTCCCTAGAGTCTACTTTCACTTCCTGCAATGAATTTATATTACATTATTATATTGACAAGTCATTCTAAGGGTAACCTACCCTTAACCCTACAGTACTTTGGTAGCTAGTCCATTGCAGAACACTAAGTTATATGATTAATTGAAAGTGAGCTTTTCATTTCTTTGGTTTGATTCTCAATAGATAGCCTTATTAAAAAAAAAAACAATTATATACATTTCTCTGTCAGATTTTAAGTTGGCTCATTTTCTTCTTCATCTTAAGGTTATGATTCTATGTATTTATTTAAATCTTCTCTAAGCATCATATAATTGTGAAATGGAATTGCCAGCCTCTAAATGTTATCAGCAAAATCCATTAGGTAATTCTCTAGCCTGAATTGCCCCTATCTTATTAAAGCAGCCTACTGTCTACAATGATTCTTTTCCAGCTTAGATAATGTTGTTACAAATATAAGTAATTATGCACAGTAATTAAAAACTGATTGTGCCTATGATGTGCCAAACACTGAAATCCTATACTATGGGAATTCCAATTCAGTTCGATTCAACTTAGCAACATTTATTGGATGCCAGATACATGTCAAATCACTACTCCAGGTTCTGGGGATATAAAGATAAATAATACAAAGTGCTCATTTTCAGGGAACTCGCAATATAATAAGAAACACAAAAACAAACAAACAAAAATTGACCCTGAGACAGCATGATCAGCACAGTTAGGTGGGTATGGAGAAACTGTTATAAGAATAAACAAGCAAAGTTAAAAATAAAAAGGAGTAATAAAGTTGACCTTGAGGGGCCATGGGTGGTAGGTGCTTTTACAGATAGCACAGAGTTGGTTATTGCATTTGGTTTTCAAAGGAAAATGGTTGCTCTCTTAGTTAAATGGGAAGGTCATTCCAAGCACAGGGAAAATATGAGCAAGGGCATTGAAGGTGAGTGTAAATGTACACAGGACTTTTTGCAGGTCCTTGGATCAGTTGACTGGCAGGAGAGGAAGTAGAAAGAGATGTTAGGGTCAACCATTTAGAACTTTAGATGTCATACTGAAGAGTCGGACATTATTATTATTTTAAAGGTGGCTGTATTAGTTTTCTATGCCGAATAACAAATCACTACGAACTTAGTAGGTTAAAGTAACATTTATATATTATGTCAGAAATCTATGTGTTGTCAGAGGTGAGAAGGGCACCAGGTGTTAGACCAGTCAGGTCAGGCCAGACCTCAGTTCAGCAACCTCAGAACTGGAGTTCTGGCTAGGAAAGAATTCAGAGGTAAGACTCCAACTATAGGAGCAAGTTTATTCAGAGAGTCACAGAGGTAGAGGAAGTGAGTGTTAGAAAAAATGGGCTCAGAAAACAAGTTACAGAGACAAAAGAAGGGCCCTTGAAGCTTAGGGGGTAGGAAGGTAAATGTAATGTGCCCAGGAGAGAAAGGAGCGGGAGGGGAAAGGCTCAGGCATGCTCCCAGGAAGGACAGTCAGGGTCTTCCATCCTAGGGCTGTGAAGGGCAGGGATTTTAGGGTAGGTCTCAATTGAATATTAATCAGCTTTACAGGTGTGTCCTTTTAGGGTCACGGTCTCACCACTGATTGATCAGCACAAGGAAAGGGGATCATTAGTCAATGAAGCTTTTCTGGTTTTGCTAATTTTCTGGGCCTGGAGCTGAAATACAACTGAATCTCTAGAGAGGAAAGGTTAGGGGTCTAAACCACATGACCAGCCATATGTTAGGAGAGGAAAAGTTACTCTAGGGCTGTGGTCAGTAAACTGTGGCTCTCGAGCCACATGTGGCTCTTTGGCCCCTTGAGTGTGGCTCTTCCTAAGCCTTAGGAGAACTCTAATTAAGGTAATAACAATGTACCTACCTATATAGTTTAAGTTTAAAAAATTTGGTTCTCAAAAGAAATTTCAATTGTTGTACTGTTGATATTTGGCTCTGTTGACTAATGAGTTTGCCAACAACTGCCCTAAGGTGAGATCCTTGTTTTCTCAGTTTTCCCCATTGCTAGGCACCTGGAGCTTCTGCCCTGATGACCTTCTGTACCTGGCTCAGCATCCTTGCTCTCCTCATCTCTTTCTGTCTACCATGTTCATGGTTTAGCTGGATCCTCTGCTTAGAGTCTTAAAAGGCTGCAATGTGTCAACTAGGGATGGGTTTTCATCTGCAGACTTCACTTAGGGTAGCAGATGTTTTCCCACATGGGTGGTTGTTGGTAGCATTCAGTCCTTTGACTCTTCAAAATGCACAAGGAGAGAGAGGGAGATGACAGCAAGTCCACTAGCATGGTGGAGTTTTAAGTAATACTAGAGAACCAATGCATGAAATTCGTGCGGGGGGGGGGGGGCCTCAGCCTGGTCTACACCCTCTTGTAATTCAGGACCCCTCAGGGGATGTCCGACTGCTGGTTTAGGCCTGATCCTCTCACAATCCAGGACTGCTGGCTCCTAACTGCTTGCCTGCATGCCTGCCTGATAACCACTCACCTGCCTGCCTGATCACCCCTAACCACTCGATCGCCCCTAACTGCCTCTGCCTGCCTACCTGATCGCCCCTAACTGCCTCTGCCTCAGCCCCCGCCACCGCGGTTTCATTGGAAGGACTTCCGGAATGACATCAGGAAGGTCATTCGGCTGTCTAGTCTAATTAGCATAGTACCCTTTTATTATTATAGATAATGTAATTACAAGTATGACATCTCATCACTTTTGCCACATTCTATTTGTTAAAAGTAAGTCACCAACACTCAAGGGGATAGCATTAGATAACATTGTAAATACCAGGGGCAGGGATATGAGGGTCTCCTTAGAGTTTGTGTCCCCAAGGAGACAGATTTCTTTTTTTAGTGGTGATATGTGTATGCATAAGAAAGAAACTAGTATGGTAGTGTGAATGGTGGTCTGAAGGTGGAGAGACACAGACACATAAATATGTCTCTTTTCTATTTTCTACCTTGTGAAAAACTCTCTTTATAAAGATTAGTTTGTGTTATTTTATTCCAAAGAAGAAAAAAGTTCTTAAAGCTTTCTGGGTTTCGCCAAAAACATTTCCCCTTAGAAAGAACAAAAGGGCAGTGCCTTGGAATGACTAAAGGTAGCTTTCTTTAGAAATGAGAGGACCAGAGGAGGGGGCCCCTGATGAGTGGGATAAAACTAGTTTCTTTTGTGTTTTAAAGGCTTAAAATAGATTCCCTGAAAGAAGCAAAGAAAGATGATAAGTCTTTGAGGAAACAGGCCACAAAATGATTTCTGACCTGGTTGCCCTTATTAAGTTTCCGGCCTAGGGAGCATCAGTGGGCAGGAACTTGAACAAAGAGGTGCTGTGAAAGGGCATTATTTCAGGCTGAGGGAAGTGAGGTTGATGGGACAGTAAGCAGAAAACCCTGATCTCACCCTGTTTTTAAAGCTTGACCCCTGGTTTTCTTTCTAGCAGCCACCTGCTTTTCCCCCATGCTTACTTTGTGGGAGGTGAAATCTATTCATTCTCTCCTAGCAACAAAACATGACTCATGCTAGCAACACTCCTATGACTTGTGAGTTCCGGTGCAGTTTCTCAGCCTTGGCTGCACAAATACAATCACCTTGGAAATACACATATTTTTAAAAACATAGTTGCCCATGCCGAAACCAGTTTGGCTCAGTGGATAGAGCATCAGCCTGCGGACTGAAAGGTCCTAGGTTCGATTCTGGTCAAGGGCATGTACCTGGGTTGTGGGCCCAAGCCCAGTAGATGTGCAGGAGGCAGCTGATCGATGTTTCTCTCTCATCGATGTTTCTAACTCTCTATCTCTCTCCCTAAAAATCAATAAAATATATATATAAAAAAAACATGGTTGCCCAGTTCTCACTGGTAGATAATCTGATACAAATAAAGATAGACTCAGGCATTGGAAACATTTCCACGCTCATTAGATGATTGCAATCTGCAGCCAGGGCTGAGAGCTGCTGAGCCAGAAAACTAAGAATATAAGGTAGGGTGGGAGGTAGAGGTTATTTTAGAATTGCTGATGTTACTTGTAGATGGAGAGCAGTTTGAGCCTTTAATTTATGAGGAGAGGCTGGAGTACTGCTAAACCCCTATTGGGGCGGTAAGAACACACGGTGATGCACTTTGTACTGACATTTTACGAATGAGCTGCGGTGTGCTGGTAAATGTTCAACAATCAGATCCTCGGGGGGAAAAACAAAATCCTGATTTATAGATTTGATGATTTTCATGATGTAAATATCCCTAGTATGGCGATTTTTAGATCTCAAACTGAGCATTGAATGTGAAGTTGGAAAGCGATATATGACTAAATGCAATTACATATAACAGATAATAACTTCAAGAGCATAGAAGATGGTAAAATATATTTTAAAAATTATGAGTTTTGAGTGTTTATCTTTCTTTTGAACATAACATATTTAATTGTACATTTCTAATACTGATTATGTTCAATAATGTTTTATTTAACAACTTGATTCATAATTCTTAAAAATATACATATAGCCCATTATTATATTCAGAGGAGAGATGTTAGCATCCCACTGTATAAGCCAATTTACCTACAAGTAGGACTGACATTCAAAATACTTAACAATCAGTTTCCCATGGGGGCCAACCAATCAGGGTGGATACTGGTCAGTATGTCACAGCTGTGTCAAAAGGTCTTGCAGTGTCTACAGGGCTGATCTTATCCATCGTCAACCTCTGTTTCTCTTAAGGCTCCTACCACACTGACTTGAGCATAATGGGTGATCCCTAGTCATTTGGAAAGTGTAAATAACGAAATGAATGAATAAATGATTGACTAAATTATGGATTAGAAAGAGTGACTCCATAGTAAGTGTCTATTGCTAAGGACTCATAGTTTAGCAAAACCCCTTTTTCTGTTTGTAAAGGAGTTTGTGATTGGCTGTGGATTTTCAAAGAAGAAAAATAAACAATATTTCATCTGTGGTTTTTTTTTTCCTTTAGTGGTTTTCTTTTCCACAGGTTGAGATTCTAGAAATAGATGTCCATCCCACCTTCCATGACCCAGCAAATTGAAGCACTGCTATTCTCAGACATGTCTATCTCATACTGCATCAGACTTCTTGATTTCTTCTTAGTGCTCATTTCTTTTGACCTTTCCCTATGTGCCCTTCCTCCCTGTCACCTACTTTTCTTTCAAGACTCAGGAAATGATTTTCTACTATTTCCTACATCCGCTAATCCATTATATAGAGATTTGTGACATTTTCCCCTGAGTTCTCACGGTGATTGCTAGAAAATGACATCGAACACTGTCTGTGGCTTAATTGTTTATCGTTTAGATATCTGCACTTGTTGACATCGCCTTCCCTATCTTTGGCAGAATGTGAACTGCTTGAAGGCAACATTGTCCTTGGCATCGCCTTGCTGTGTGCTTCATTGTCCCTTGTGACTTTCCCAGAGAATTACCCATTCACAATCCCCCTTCCCCCTTTCTAGAGCTTAGGCCAAGGATGGGCAACACCTGGCACGCGTGCCAAACATGGCATGCCAGCAACTTTTGCTGGCACACGAAACCCACTCTTATAATCTTCCATTTACAATGTTTTTCTTAATATTGACTTTTTTATTTTTCAGATCAATTCAGTGGAGGTGCATCTTAGATAAATAAATAATTTTACATAACATGTATACATTAAAAAATAAACTATTTTTCATCCTCATATACTGTGTTTTTGACGCTCGAATGAATTTTATTATTTCTTCAAGGTTCTTCACATATGTACACCTTAAGAGATATCAAGTAGGCGTAACATGTTCTCAAAAAATTAGGGTTGGCACGCAGAAGAATTTTGAGTCAGAGATTTTGCTGGTTTTGGCAAAAAGGTTTTTTTGCCAAAAAAAACCATGCACTCACAAAATGGTTGCCTACCCCTGGCTTAGGCTCTTTGAAAGTAGAGCCAGCATGTCATCTACCACTGTTCCTATAACAAAAGAAGTGGTGGACTTTGGAGCCAGACTGCTTAGATTAGAATTTCAACCAAATTCTTAACTACATATATGCTTTAAAACTAATTATTTTCTTCTGCCTCAGTTTCCTTATATGCAAAAAATGATGTTAAAAACATACAGATCTCAGGTTATTAAGAGGACAGAATGAGCTGATTTATTTTAAAAAATGCTTAGAACAATGCCTGGAACATAGTGAGCATAAAATAAAATATCAGCTGTTATTATTCTTACAGTAAATAGATAATAGATAATTTTAATGAATAAAGAATTTACTATATAACAAACCAACAAGTGTTAACATCATTAATGCTAAACTTTTTATATAACTCTATTTCCAAGAAAAATAAACTGTAAGATATTTTTATCATTTTAATACTATGCAATACCTGAAATTATTATAGTTTCTTTACCCAAAGAAAATGTTCATTTTAAGACTATTTTTTTCTCCTTTCTGAACTTAACTTCGGGGTCTTTTCAATCTTTTTATCCCATTAGCATGCTTCTAAACCAGGGAGTGCTTAAAAATTCATGCCGAAGGTGTCAGCTTTCCTTGTGTCCTACCACTTGCCTTCTGAGATGGATCTCACCCCACCCTGAGGTGGGAAGTCCTTAGGTTTGATGTAGCCTGAGACCAAAAAGATGTGCCATTTTTCTTTAAAGAGATAAATTGAAGCATAAAAGATAATAAGAAGCAACGAATCAGCTCTTTAGCTCTTGGTCTAAG
Source organism: Myotis davidii (assembly GCF_000327345.1). NCBI lineage: Eukaryota > Metazoa > Chordata > Mammalia > Chiroptera > Vespertilionidae > Myotis > Myotis davidii. Next base: position 3,954,451 of record NW_006295391.1, on the reverse strand, counting down.
CAAAATTTTGATTTCTGAGAGCACAGGAAACTGTTCTTTTAGCTAGGACCTTGGAGAACAGGGGTTGTGAAATCCCCCAATATAGTGTGTTAGTCTAGGATCGCAATATTCAATCTTGTACATTCTCATGGCACAAAGTAAGTACTAAAATTCAATGGCACACCAAAAAATATATATTTTTTGCCGATCTGATAAAAAATTAGGTATAATTTTCATTCATTCACACTGGGTGGCTTTTGTTGTGTTTGTTATTGTCTTTTTTTATTTGACAAGCTAAGGGGAAAGAGGTCAGTGCCCCTGACCAAAACACTCAGATATTGCATGTTTTAAAATGTTTTGCGGCACACCAACCTATGGGAGATGGTACACTGGTTGAAAATTGTTGGTGTAGGACAGCAGAATGTGAGGATTTACTAGTATTTTACCTCTAAAAATATGCTGCGAATGATTGAATTAAGATTAAACAGGTTCTTAGTTTGAGTTTACCCTTATAGACATATTTAATTCACCTTTAAAAAAAATCCTTTCTGAGTATTCTCACTATTAACTCATTTTTTTTTGTTTATTAGTTATACATTATTGAATTTTAGTTGCATTAATGTATTTTTTTAATTGAAAAAAGTTTTCTTTCTTTTTTCTTTGAAATCATACAACTACTTGCACTGACATGCTGGAAGAAATTGCCTTTAGGTTATCTAATATGCCTGTAACTCACCAGTAGAAAAACTAAAATCACTAAGAAACCCCATTACATCAAAATGATCAATTTCTATTTTTATAATTAATATTTCTTAAAGTCAAAATCATCACAATAAAATATGTGACATGAAATATTTTCTCAAACTAAAATCATATGTATTTTAGAGGTCAAATATTGGAAAGTATTATTCCTTTTTGCAACTGTGTTGCTTGCCTACCCATCCAAATGGTAAGTCTAACTAAAGGAACAACAAAATATTGAGGTGAATCAGATGGTTTAGGCCTGTGATTGGCAAACTGCAGCTCGCGAGCCACATGTGGCTCTTTGGCCCCTTGAGTGTGGCTCTTCCTAAGCCTTAGGAGCACCCTAATTATGCTAATAACAATGTACCTACCTATATAATTTAAGTTTAAAAAATTTGGCTCTCAAAAGAAATTTCAATCATTGTACTGTAGATATTTGGCTCTGTTGACTAATGAGTTTGCCGACCACTGGATTAGGCCATTTTCTAGGCATTAAACCAGATGCAGACATTTTAATCCTTCATATGAAATTCCTTTATATATTACAATAGCCTCAAATTCCTATTACTTAAGAAAGTAATATTTAAATATCTATTTCCTTGGGTCCAGATGGAACAAGAAATGATACCAGTGATTCCTCAGATAATCAATAGAAGATACACTGGAGAGAGAAGAGACATTGGAAGGCTACATTCTTGTCATCAAAGTTCATGTCCAACTGGTGGGGGGAAGTGATGCAAATATTTTTTCTTTTTTTTTGGTACTCTATTTTTTAAATATATTCTCTCTTAGATGTTTTATTATTAGATTCCTTCCTAATAATTTAGGCTAAGAGAGTAGCTATACCCATGCTACAGTACTGAGGATTTGTCACTATGCAGTATCCTTGAGGGGGGAGGGGGGACCTACCTATCTGACTCTACCTCCTTCTATGATCTTACAAATATATTTCTGTCTTCTGCAGTATTTTATTTCACTTTCACCACACTAGTATCTTCATAAGCCAATAAAAGCAGAATTATTATTCACATTTAAAAGACAGGTACTACATTTATTGGGGAGATCACATCATCCTATATAACAAAAGCATAATATGCAGATAGACCATATGGCAGAACAACCGGTCACTATGACATGCACTGACCACCAGGGGGCAGATGCTAAATGCAGGAGCTGCCCCCTGGTGGTCAGTGCACTTTCACAGGGGGAGCACCACTCTGCCAGAAGCTGGGCTCATGGCTGGCGAGCACACTGGCGGTGGTGGGAGCCTCTCCCACCTCTGCTGCATGTGGGTGGTAAGGAGCAAGGGGTCCTGGACTGCAAGAGCCCCAGACTGCAAGAGGGATGTCTGACTGCTGGCTACATCCCTTGAGGGGTTCTGGACTGCAAGAGGGTGCAGGCCGGGCTGAGGGACCCACCACCCAGTGCATAAATCTCATGCACCGGGTCTCTAGTTAGTATATAAATGTCCAGTCACTATGTTGTACACCTAAAACTAATATAATATTGCATGTCAACTCTAATGGAAAAATAATTTTTTTTAAAATCTATAATAAAAAAAGCATAATATGCAAATAGACCGAACAACTAAACATCAGAACTACCTTCTGGATGACCTTCCAGACGATCACAGTATGATATGCACTGGAGCCAGATCAACCAAGGCAGGTGTGATGCAATTGGTCGGGAGGCCCTGCCATCACCCCATGATTGATCGCCCCGCAGAGAGAGGCCCAGGCCACCCTCTGTGGGGCAATTAATGGGGGGCTCCATTATTGATCACCCCAAAGAGGAAGGCCCAGGTCACCGGCCGGTAGGGTGATCAATTAGGGAGGGGGGCTCCACAATCACCCCAAAGAGGGAGTCCCAGGCCATCCTCTGTGCAGTGATTGATCATGGAATACCAGCCGGGTGGGCGGGGCCTCCCTCTGCTGAGCGATTGATCACGGAGCCCTACAATCGATCACCCCAAAGAGGGAGGCCCAGGTTACCTGGCCAGTGATGCTGCGATGGGTGGGCGGGGCTTCCCTCTGTGTGGCAAAGGATCTGAGGGCCCTGTGATTGATCGCCCCACAGGGGGAGGCCCAGGCCACCGGCCAGCAACACTGTGGCAGGTGTGCAGCGCCAGCCAGCAATGCCCCACAGAGGGAGGCCCAGGCCAGCCAAGCAATTGCACCCCACACCTGTCGCCCACAGAGGGAGGTGACTGGTGGCAGGGTTGGGGGCAGCACTGCACAGATGGCAAGCAGTGGCAGTGGCAGGGGTGGAGCCAGGTGCCAGCAGCCGGAGGAAGGAAAGCCCCGGTAGGCCCTGATTACTGGCCAGGCCTAGGGACCCTGTCTGAGGGGTCCCGGATTGTGAGAGGGCACAGTCTAGGCCAGTGATAGCAAACCTATGACATGCATGTCAGAGGTGACATGCAAACTCATTTTTTTGGTTGATTTTTCTTTGTTAAATGGAATTTAAATATATAAAATATCAAAAATATAAGTCTTTGTTTTCCTTCCCCCATGCACGAATTTCGTGCACCAGGCCTCTTAGTAAATACATAAAAGAGAAAACTCAGGCTGAAAGATTTGTCCAATGTCACACAGGTAAGCCTCTGAGAGACACTGGAAAGTTGGAGCAAATATTTGCTAGAGAAAACTTGAATTCATAGCACACTGCATTTTTGATAGGTAAATGCACTTCTTTTGAATGTGGAAAGTAAAGACACTTGTTAGAAAACATGCCATTGCACAAAGAAGCCAGGAATATGCCTTTGTCCAAAGAGACACCTGGAATTAATTGCTGCTCTTGTAGATCAATGGGACACATGTTGAGGGACTGGATATGCAGGAGAGGCACCAAGGCAGAAGACTTTCATGTTGGCAAAGCAGTGCCTCCCACATAGATCTTTAATTACTTAAAACTCAGGAGAAAGCTACCGCCTTGTTGATGAAAGCTATTGTTTGGTATGTGGTTACTTGGCATTTCTATTGCCAGTGGACTTAAGATACAGGTAAAGGTTTGAAAATATGAGGAGAACACTTAGCTCTTAAATCAAAGTCTCTTGTTTAAAAAGCAGTTCTAACCAGGAGTTACTCCTTCTTCTTTTGTTTCCTTCCTTCTTTTATTTCTTCTTGCCTTCCTCAGCCTCCTCTTTTTTTTTTTTTTTTTTCC
>NW_006295391.1:3949083-3950404 GCF_000327345.1 Myotis davidii | reverse complement strand
GCCACTGGGGAGACGTCCTTTCTGGGAAACCACAGAGGAAAGTCGGCTTAGTGGTTCTCATTAAGAGCGAGGGAGCTTCCCTGGCTGCACTGTTTATTTCCACACTGTAGCTCTCCACCTTGCCTCCCCTCGCCTTCGTCATGAGAAGAGGCATTTCTGTGTCTGTCGGGCTGGATGTACTTACTGTTGCCCCCCAACATGCCACAGCACGGTGCTTGGGACATGGGGAGACGCACCGCTTAGGGATTTCAGCATAAACACTTGTTTTTTTTTTTTTTTTTTTTTGCCAACAGATAACTTTCATAAATTACTTAAGAAATATCTCCTGAACATTTAAAAAGACAGCCATTATTGTTACTGCTATTAATAAACTTTAAAACACATTGTCATGGTCTATTATTAGTGTCCATGAGAAACAGAAAGAGTAAGGACAGCTCCCTCTTTTGAGGAGGTTATGTAGTGTGAGATGGGCAATGTGGACCACTGACCACACCACAATATGAAATGTGTTAAGTTGTAGTACAAAAGGTACAAACTGTCATTGGAGTTCTGAGAGATTTCCTATTTCTCAGAATGAAAATTCAAGCCCCGTACTTCAAAGTTTATTCTTTGGAATTCTAGGCTCAGAGGATAGATTTGCTAATGGATTTGCTAATTAATAGCTTTATAAAAATCATAAAATTGTAGTGAATCTCAGATGTTCTATTTTTGTGTATAAAATAATAAGTATTTCACACAGTTGTTTTTAGGCAATAACATCAGGTAAACAGTAAATGTTGGTGTGCTTCCCTTTTTCAGCAATCAGAAGTATTTGTGCTAATTAAATCTACTAGCTTTCTGTGTGCAGTGGGTAGGGGAAATTAAGTGAAACAATAATGTGTACTATATTCTTACTTTTACCGAATGAGCTGGGGAGATTTAATAGATTGCTTTGAATAAAGTTAAAAATTGGAACTTCAGGTATTCTATTTGAATAATGACTAGTTTTAGAAGACAAACCTGGTGTCTTTCTTCCTTTCTTTTTTAATGAGTAAGGAGAAATACACTTTTAATGCTAAGTTGCCTAAAAGCTTTTCAGTTACATTCAAATTATCTTCTCAGCCATTTTTAATTATCATTCACCTAAAATGTCATTTAAGCAATATTATTCTAAATAGATATTGGCTGTTCAAATAATTAGATAGTTTATAATAAAAACTAAAATAAAATATACATTTATTAACATTACATCAATGTAATATTAAATAAAATTAATAATTAAACAGTATCATTATTAAAATATATATTATTATATTAAAATAATATATTATAGAATGGGAGA
>NW_006295391.1:3946260-3948244 GCF_000327345.1 Myotis davidii | reverse complement strand
AATTGTGCAGTGAGATGTGGGGAGGGGAGGTGGCGGGTGATGTGGGGACAGGGACACATATGTAATATCTTAATCAATAAAAAATATATTAGAAAAATAATAATAATATATTATATACATAAATATGTTATGTATATATTACATTGCTAGAGGCCCAGTCCATATAAGATTGGGCCACTGGGAGGCAATCCATCAGCCTGGCCTGTGCCCTCTTGCAGTCCAGGAGCCCTCAGGGGATATCCTACTGACGGCTTAGGCCATCAGTCGAACATCCTTAGCGCTGCCATGGAGGTGGGAGAGGCTCCTGCCACCACCACTGCACTTGCCAGCCATGAGCCTGGCTTCTGACTGAGCAGTGCTCCAACTGTGGGAGCACACTGACCAGTAGGGGGCAGCTCCTGCTTTGAGCGTCTGCCTTTTGGTGGTCACTGAGCATCATAGCGACTGGTCGTTCCACCCTCAGGCCAAATCTGGCTCTCTGACATCACCTGAGGGGTTCCAGATTGTGATAGGGTGCAGCCCAGGCCTAGGGACCCCACCTGTGCACAATCAGGGCTGGGGAGGGACGTGAAGGTTGGCCAACTGGGGAGGGACCACAGGAGGGCTCCAAGGCATGTCTAGCTCATCTCAGTCCTGATCGGCCAGACCCCAACAGCAAGATAAACCTACTGGTTGGAGCATCTGCCCCCTGTTGGTCAGTGCATGCCATAGCAACTGTTCGACCAGTCAACTATCTGCACCCCTGGTGATCAGCGATTGTCATAGCGAGCAGCTGAGTGGCCTTAGCATATCGATAGCATATTACACTTTGACTGGTTGAATGGCTGACCAGCCAACCGACACAGCATATTAGGCTTTTATGATATAGGATGCTTGAAAATATGAAATTAACCAGACAGTGGGTATCTGAATGATCAATAGTAGATTACATTATTAAGTGAAACTATACAATGGAAGAATATTAAGTTAAAGGGTGCTGACTTTATGAATTCATTTGTGATTAGTTAATTAGCTTTGTTTTTGTTTGCTTTATAACTAGTTACCTCCTAGAGTCAACTCATATTAAAGTGCAATTATAAAACATTTTAATGGAATTATATTTGTAAATGGACCAATTTTAAACACTGTTATATAACAGAGATACAAATATGAATAAACTATGCCCAAGAAAATAACATAGTGATATACCATAAATTAAATTATTCACTCATTTTCTCTTTGGAGATGTAGTAGATGGTTCTGTAGTAAGCACATTCAAAGTGGTAATGATACCAAAGAAAGGAAACACCTACTGGGAAAGTGAGCACCATTCCCACCAGTTAAAAAAAAAAAAAAGTCACCTATTTGCTTGGTCAGTGTGACTCAGTGGTTAAGTGTTGATCCATAAATCAGGAGGTCATGATTCAATTCCCAGTCAGTGTTGTGAGCTCAATACCCAGAAAAGGCCATGCAGAAGGCAACCAATAATTGAATTTCTCTCATCATTGATATTTCTGTCTCCGCTCCCTTTTTTTTCCTCTCTCTGAAATCAATAATATATATATATATATATATACTAATAAAAGAGAAACATGGGAATTGGCGTATGACCGCTATGCTTTTCATTTGCTAATCAGCGAGATATGCAAATTAACTGTCAGCCAAGATGGCGGCCGGCAACTAACATGAGGCTTGCTTGCCTGAGGCTTGCTTGCCTCAGTGATGGAGGAAACCAACGTTCCCCGACTGCAGTTAAGAAACTATGTAACAAATACCACAGGACTTCAGCCAGCAGGATCGCAACATTGTATGCAAAGGCCAGAAACCTACCTTCAGCAGCGGAGGCCTAAGAGCTGGAGCCAAGCCTCAAGCTAAAGCTGGCCCAGAATATAAAAAAAAAAAAAGGAAAAAAGGAGCGGTTGGGAGCTTCAGTCACCCCAGCCTGAAACCAGCCCTCAGCCCCTCACCCAGACTGGCCAGGCACCCCAGTGGGGACCCCTACCCT
>NW_006295391.1:3944615-3946099 GCF_000327345.1 Myotis davidii | reverse complement strand
CCTCCAGGCTGGCCAGGCACCCCAGTGGGGACCCGCATCCTGAAGGGGGTGTGACCAGCTGCAAACAGCCATCATCCCCTCATCCAGGCTAGCCAGGTACCCAAGCAGGACCCCCACCCTGATCCAGGACACCCTTCAAGGGAAACCAGGCAGCACCCACCCATGCACTAGGCCTTTATCCTATATAGTCAAAGGGTAATATGCCTCTCAGCACCAGGATCAGTGGAGCCATGAGGCCTCCCGACACTGGGATCAGCATGACGAGACAGCGCCCAAACCCTCTAATCGCCCTGCGGCTCTGTGTGTGATAGGGGGCGGGGCCAAAACCTCCCTATCCATCCTGCTCTGTTCATGACAGAGGAAGGTGCCCAACTCCCTGAGCAGCCCTGCTCTGTGCCTGATAGGGGGGAGCTCCCCACCCCTCCCCCCATAGGCCCTGCTCTGTGTGTGATGGGGTAGAGCCATAACCTCCCCATCGGCCCTGCCCTGAATGTGAGAGTGGTGGTGCCCCACCCCCCTGATGGGCCCTGCTCTGTGAGTGACAGGGGGCAGGGCCCCAACCCCCTGACTGGCCCTGCTCTGTGTGTGACAGGAGGTGGCGCCGCAACCTCCCCATCGACCCTGCCTTGAGTGTGACAGGGGGCGGTGCCCCAACCCCCCAATCGGCCCTACTCTGATCATGACTGAGGGTGGCATCACAACCTCCCAATCCCTGCTCTGTGCATGACGGGGTGGTGCCCCAACTCCCCAATTGGCTCTGCTCTGAGCCTGACCAGGGGCTGCACCTAGGGATTGGGCCTGCCCTCTGCCACTTGGGAGCTGGCCTAAGCTGTAGGTCAGTATCTCCCGAGGGGTCCCAGACTGCGAGAGGGCACAGGCCGGGCTGAGGGACCTCCCTCCCCCCCGCGTGCACAAATTGTTGAGCACCAGGCCTCTAGTATATATATATATATATATATAAAGTTGCCTTTCATGGGGGGGGGTAGGGATATGGGGAGATCAAGAGTCCTATTATTATAGGTAGTGCATTGGTGATTATGGGTATTAATAGAATATAGCATTATTCACATGGTTTGGGAGACAACAGATCACAATATGCCATCGTAAATTATACATGGTTTATCTTTGTTTTTTCTCTTTTTAGCTAAATAATAATTATAAAACCTAGTTTTGTTCCTGCAGAAGAACAAAGAAACTATAACATATTTCAAATTTTATTTAGTCTTTCTTGTGTTCTATAAAAGTTCCTTTTTTATCACATCTCTGAGTTACAAATATATTGTATCTTATACTTTTTATTTTCCTTCTGAGATTGTTTTATAATGTATGTTTGTGTATTTGTGGAAATGTGGAGAGATGATTACTATAGGTTATAAATTAGAAGGGGGGGGCACTTGCACACTTTCCATTCTACCTCCACCTACTTTTGAGCAGGGCTATAGTAGAAGGGAAAAAAAAAGTTGAATTTCATGTCTATTGTCAGT
>NW_006295391.1:3938028-3944518 GCF_000327345.1 Myotis davidii | reverse complement strand
CCCCTATTGGCCTTTATTTTTATGCTGAGGCTGTTATTGTTTCATCAGAGATTTCAGTGCATTTGGATTACCCACAACAGCAATGAAGCATTAAAGAACAGCAATTCATCTGAACAAGCATTATTTTTCAAGAATCCTGGGATACACATTTTTACAGTTAATAATATTATTTAGAACTATAAGCCTGGTGCACAAAATTCATTCACTCAGGGGTGATCGCTCAGCCAGGCCTGCACCCTCTCGCAGTCCAGGAGTCCTCGGGGGCTGTCAGACTGAAGGCAAGGAGCGGGCCTAAGCTGGCAGTGGGACAACCTTACTGATGCCATGGAGGCGGGATAGGCTCCCACCACCACCACTGCACTCACGAGCCATGAGCCTGGCTCAGGGCTTCTGGCTGAGCAGTGCTCACCCTGAGGGAGCACACTGACCAACAGGAGGCAGCTCATGTTTTTTTTACCAGGAGGCAGCTCCTGCATTGAGTGTCTTCTTCCTGGTAGTCAGTGTACATCACACCGACCAGTTGTTCTGCTGTTCAATTGATTTGCATATTAGCCTTTTATTATATAGGATTGCATATGCACGTAAGTATTATATGTGTGTATATAAATATGTTTAATATATTTTAATATTCAAAATAATATAATAGTCTAAATTATATTACTGTATAATATATACCATATATGTACACATTATTTATATATACACATTTTCTATATGTATTATGCATATTTGTAAGCGAAATATCTGTCACTAAGGAAAATAAAGCAAGTCAATGAAAAATGAGCTCTTTTATTTATATTTTTGAATTTTTGTTATCAAAGTTCATTAGTAAATACAAAAAAATTAGTAGAATTTAGGAGTAAAAGTGAAAGAGTCCTGAATTCCTTCAGTCTTTTAGTTTGTATTCTCTTGGGTGAACTATTGGGTTCTCAGTAGATGGTTCTTAATATTTTGGTGGCTAATTTTATTGACATGTCTTTGGTGAATTAAGCAGAAAATAAAATAAGAATTATTTTATCTATATTTCTAGAAATACATATCCTCTTAGATATGAATTTAGGAGGGGAGGAATCAGAGAGGTTTTTTTGTCACTTGAAAAAAAAAACACTAGCAGATCTATAAAACTATATGTTGTTATACTGGGTTACTTGACCATTTATCCAGATCTTCAAGAACAGCCAATTTTCTTTGTATCAACTCCAAGAAAACAGCTTTTGATCATAAAACTCACTTGGCAAATTACTTACAACAGGTGTACGCATTCTCTATCTTTCCATTTTAATTAGTTAGCCATTTCTGGCACAGCTGACTGTTCCTTTGGGGAAATTAACAATATTGCTTCCTACTTGCGAAAACATATTCCTCTGTCACTCATTCATTTATTTTTGAATTAGCACAAATTAAAAGTCTATTTTGCAAGAAAAAACCCAATTATGAAAATTCCTGTTAGGTCTGCTATCAAGTAAATATGAAGCAAATATATAATAAAACTGAGAAAAATGGTGATGACATAAATGGATCAAAAATCTCAGAGAGAAAATAAGTTTATTAGAACTAAATATTTTGAAATATTTTCATTTTAATTGAATTATTTAGCAAATAATACATCGAAGTGCATATTTAATTATTTTAACTAGTACTTATGAAATCTATTCTATGTAACTCATTTGTTTTCTGAAATAATGTATCTTAGTATATATTATGCTATTACCCAATATTGTTCTTTTCAATCAACTCTCTTATCTCAGTCTAAGTTTCTGGATATTGAAAGGAGATCATTTGTATTTTTCCCATAGTCTCCTTTCCAACTGTTAAGAATTTGACAAAACTTAAATAAAATTTTTCTTGATTTAGAGATATTCTGTTTAAGAATATTAGAATATTCCTATCAAATATACAGAGAGAAGAGAGAGGTTTGCTGCCATTTTTTCCTTCCCCAACTCTGCCACCAGAGTCCAACAGCAGGGCTCAATAGCACCTTCATTATATCCAACCAAATAGCATTGGGAAGAAAGAGAGAGCAATATATTTACCACCTGCAACTAATTATCAGGATGTCTTGGGCATAGAAAAATCTCACGTGTTCAGATAAATCCAGACTTAGATTAAACACACACCTGAAGTATAACAACTAAAAAAAACAAAAAACAAAAACAAAAAAACCTAGAACCTCAATTCTACCCTGTGAAGTCCATGTAAACCCAATCTTATCTAAAATTTAAGATTCCAGAGTGGTTCTGGAGAGAGCATAAGCACTTTATTTTTTTCTTTTTTTAGTGACAAAACTAGACTGGGATTAGGGAACTAAAGTTTATTACTTATGAGATGAGTAGGGGCCATTATTTAATATTTTTGTTTCTAGTTTCCTCATGTTGAAAATGGAGGTGATACTGTTATTCTATGCTATTTTAATTTATCAAATATAATAATACTGGAGGCCCAGTGCAGAAATTCATGCACGGGTAGGGTACCAAGCAGCTGCAGGCTGCCGGCCGGGGCCTCCCTTCCCTGACTGCCGGCTGCAGGCCTGGCCTTCCTTTATTCTGCGCTGCCCCCTCATGGTCAGTGCACGTCATAGCGAGCAATCGAACTCCTGGTCAGTTGAACTCCTGAAGGGACACTTTGCATATTAGGCTTTTATATATATAGATATCTAAAAGAATAGATACTTATTATGTCTTGACTTTCATTTGATCTCTAGTTGCATGTTCTAAAATTAGACTCTTCCCTGAAATTATCATAGACTATATTGTCTTCTCAAATAAATGTTAGTTCTCTTCTTTCTATACATGGCAGGGAGAATAAGTCTTTTGCTTGATCACAAATAGAACTTCCCAACCAATAAGCCTTACATCTTCTCCAAATCTCTCCATTTTTATTTTAATTGTCAATGCTAGTAGTGTGTTCTTTAGGAGAATTACTTTTTAAATACCAAGGTCTTCAAATTTGACTCAAATATTTTATTCACTGTCATCTAGATAACAATCACAATGATAAAATAATTCTAATACATTTAAATTGCACAGTGCTTTAGCATTTATAAAGCACTTTAACATGTTTTATTGTCCTGTTAAATCCTCAGAAAACTCTTGTTGTAAAAGCAGATATCAATCTCTCTTTAAAGGCTAAAGAAATAAATGGACTTTGAAATATTCTCCAAATGGCAAGGCCGGAATTCAATCCAGTTCTTTCAAATCTCAAAACTCTTTTGCCATCTCATATTGCCTTTGTGCAAAAAAAGAAATAAAAAATAAAAAAATAAATGTCCATGTTAATTCTGTTCATTGACTTTATCTCCCATATATTTAAACGTATTGACTTTCTGGTAGTTCCTCAAAACTATGTATTCGTCTAAATATATCATAGATACCATATTTGTTTGTTCCCCATTTCCCTTTTAAAAATATATATAAAATAGTTTTTTGGTTGCAGTGCACACATTTTTAGGGGTATTATAGAAGTTTAAGGAACTATGAGGAGCTGGGGAAATGGAGATACTAACATGTTCTGCTAAGAATCAGGACCATTTCTCTGCTAAGAAGCAGAAGTTATTTCATAGCATACAAACAGACGATTAATCATTTCTGAGATCATTATCCTAACCTATTTTCTCTCTCCAAGTCTCTCTATCAAGTATCTAACTTTGCTTTTATTAGGACCTCCAATCACTATTACCTTCCCCATACAATACATATGACACAAAAACACTCTAATAAGCTCCCCTTCTTGGCACCCAGATTTTCCTGTTTCCTCAGATTCCTGGGCTAATTTTTCCATACCTTGATCCATCCTAAGTGTTATCCATCCAGTTTTACTTGGATTTTTGTTTTCCGAGTTTTCAGTCCCCAAGCCTCTTTTGGAATAAAACTGCACTTTTAAAATAAACATTTTCTAACCAAGTAAAATATTTTTCTAAACAAACATACTCAGTGCTCAATTCCTTGAACAACCTGTCCTATTACTGACTCCAGTGATCACTTCCTTTAAAAAAAAAAAAATATTTCCTCAAGACTTCATTTCTTGTTTTGTTTTTACCATTTTCTATATTTTTTCTTGTCTTCAACATATTTCTATTCTTCTTCCTTCAATATTGGTGCCAATACCAGCCCACTCTGTTTTACGATAAGGCTTTGTGTGGAGTGAACTACAGATCTTCATTTACATGACTTACCAGCAACTAACTCTTAATATGTCCAAAAGGGAGTACATCTTGTTCAAAATTGAACTCCCCGATTTTGACCACACAAAATGCTTCTCTGTCATACAGCACATATTTTTCAACAGCACCATTATTCTTCTGGAATTCTAAATAAGAAAAGAGCCAATTTTGATGCTTTTCTCTCTGTTATGCCCTTCAGTTACTAAGTCCTACCATTACTTCTAATGCCTCCCTGAACTGCAGTTAAAGAGAGTGGCATAGCTTTGGACTGATGGGTTGCAACAGCTGCAGATCACTTACCAGTGTGCAGCTGGGAAAAGTTCTACTTGAAGAAAACCATGAAACCGGAAAGAAGTTATGCAACATGGAAAAGAAAAAATATATATTTCTTTGGATTCAAGCATTTCTTTTGCATGTAACCTCCACTGTCCAAGCACTTATCAAGTCATACCTAGATTTTCAGTGTTTTTAATAAAAAATAAATAACTAATGTAGAGTAAACATTATTTTAAGAGATATTTAAACACACCATACTATAAGGTGATATTATTACTCTAAATCCAGAGTTTACAAAAGAGGAAGTTGAGACTTAATGTGCTTAAGTAAATTTCTCATGGTTACTAAAACTAAAATCCTCAAATTCATTGTTTACCCTTGTCTACTTTGCTATGCTGGCTTCTGGCTTGCATATCTAAATTTATACAATCCACATTTCCTCTGGCAGATGAGGGAAAATTTGTTTTTTCACAGTAAAAATATGTTTTGATACTGGAATAGCAAAGACAATGTAATACTTATTTTGTAAAAGTCAGCTTTTGAAGGCCCTCCAAACACTAGTCCTATTTCACCTAACCCATTTAATGTATTGTTTCTCCCCCCGAAAACCCTTGTTCATTCTAGGCGAGTCTTCTTACCGTCTTCCAGATTTAGCACTCAGTATCCTAATGCTATGTCTTTGTTTACATAGTTCTTCTTCCTCAAAAGCTCTATGTTCTCTCCTTCCTAATTAAATCTTCTTAATTATTTAAAATGCACTTCAAATTCCACTTTCTATATGAAGTCATTTATATACAAATATGTTTATCTGTAACTATGACCTTTTACTTATGTGTATTTATATTTCTGTAACCATGTTCTAAAATGGAGAAAGAAGCCAGTCACATATTCATGTTTTTATTCTTATTTTTCTAGAAAGTACTGCAAAGCATCAACATTGAAATCTACACATAATATGTCACTTTAAGAAAAGGATAAAATTCAATAAAGATGGTATTATCTCTGAGAAATCTGTATATTATCTATATATTAAAAAGCCTAATATGCAAATTGTCCCTACAGGAGTTCTACCGGGAGACCAATTGCTTGCTATAATGTGTGCTGACCACTAGGAGGTGACACGGAACGAAGGCAAGCCCGGGCCAGCAGCCAGGGAAGGGAGGCCCCGGCCAGCAGCTGGAAGGCCCCAATTGGCCCTGATCACTGGCCATGCCTAGGGACCCTACCCGTGCATGAATTTCGTGCACCAGGTCTTTAGTTATAAATATAACATGGTTCATTATCATTTCCTTTTAGAAAGACTAAATTTTTTATAATTTTTAATACTTAACAACTTATATTTCCAGCGATATTATCAGTTCTTTGACACAACTAGCACATGCATCTTTGATTCCCTGTAATGAATGCCAAGATCACTGTTGATCTAATAATATATTTGCAAACAATGCAAAAGGGTTTTCCTGGGAGGCAGAAAAGGATAAATGCCACCACATCTTATATCAACCTTCTGTGTCAATAACCTGTTCCAAAAAAAGAGACCAGTTAAACCAGACATGCTAAAAGAGTGTCAAAATATTAGCACTTAATAAAATCCTATGCTAAACTTTATGTTTCCATCTCCAACATATGTGTAACTAAGTTGTCACATCCCTGTAGGTTTTTTTCAGTAAAAAACTTTATGTAATTCTTATTATCTCCTTTTTTTTTATAGTTTTTGTAAGTTAAAAAAAAAGGATAAATCTAAGTAGATTTTCACTGGTTACTGAACAGGCTAACCTCTCACTGCATCTGTGTATATCCAGCCTGTGATTCTCCTAGGAACTGTCCTAGGAGCTGACAGATAAAGCAGGGCCATGGGTCAACTTGGAAGACATCCCACACCAGACACACAGGCAGGACCCCCAAAGGGGTCGCGACCCACAGGTTGAGAATCGTTGCAAAATATGATATGATTGATTGGTAGGTAAGATTTTAAAAGTCTTGATACGTGCAGTGAAGGAATGAAGATAAATTCTACATGAAAATCTCCAAAAAATAAAAATAAAAGGAGACATC
>NW_006295391.1:3920418-3933107 GCF_000327345.1 Myotis davidii | reverse complement strand
GAGAATTAATGAGGATCATGCAAAGAAGACTCTCACATAAAGGCATGCTATCTGCTGAAAATATTTTATACCACAATACAACAAAGTATACATCACAGAACGAATTAAACTCATAAGTCAAGGCCCCACTGTACTTTGAAAGGATTCATGGCTAAAATGTGAGGTTCTATCAGCAACAAGTAGTTACACAGAAAAGGAAGACAAAAATAAGAACCCTAGTGGTTAATATAATCCTACAATTCTAAACATTTTTAAAACTAGCCATAAAATACACTAAAAAATATTTTATAAATCATGTTGATTTAAGCTTGCAGGAGAATGGAATAAAAGTAACTATTGGTAATATACCATCTTTCCTATTAAAATAAAATAGAATTTGTTTTATTAGTTTCAGAGCCATTCAACAAATGGCAAGTATTATTATCAGCATTATTGAGAAAAATGAAGTAACACAGCTTTATTCAAGAACTTACTCCTAGAGATTCAGGGAGCCATCAACAGAGAACAGACATCTTTTATCTTTTACTACAAAGTTACATCTAAGGAAATAATAAAATATCCTCATGGTTTTATTTTATTTAACATTTCAGAATGGAATTCTGTAAGTTTTAAAGCAAACTTCTTAATTCTAGAGTATAAAAAATGGGAACAACTTTTAAAATCTTCAAATCCAACCCTCTCATTTTTCTCATATTACAGAGTTAAGCCCAGAAATTTTACCCAGGGTAAATGAAACACTAGGACCCAGAAATTTTAGTTTACATATCCAAGGACATACATTAGAAGGATGATACTAACTCAAGTCTTATGAATACCAATTCAGGGTTCTTGCCACTCTAGCATGCTGCTGTTTATATCATGAAAATGAGAAAGAGAAAAACGATCCCTTTTGAACACACATTCACAGAACATCAATATCAGACAAGGTTGCTCTGTGATGTCAATGAATTAAGACAAAAAAAAACATTTTATAATCATGGGTGAACACAGACAATATAATCATTATCTAAATCACAATAAAAAGATGAAACTGCTCAATCCTGATTAATATGACTGGCTGCTGCTTCTTTACCAATTACAGCTTTAGCCCCAATTTATTCCTCCTGCCTCATGGATGATATTAGATACTCAATTGTTTTACCCACTTCTTAACAACATCCAGTCTAGAACAAAACCTGCTTCCTTGAATCTTCCGTAAAGTCACCTAATACAGTTCAGTCACCTAATACGTCCTTTCTAATAGCTTCTTACTGAGACACTTTCCAATAGTGTGCTTTCTTCCTTCTTTTCAGAAACAAGAAGAGAAATCTACTCAATTACAAGTATAGTCCCAGTGGCCTTTGACTAGGGAACAATACCAGTAAACACAAACCATTTATTAAAAAGGAAAAAAAAGATGATCTATGTTGGAATATATATTAAAGGTACTCCAATTATTGGATGAAAACTGTACTTATTTAAAAATTTGCTTAGCCATTATGCTAAGCAAAATAAGTTAGTCAGAGAAAGATAAATATCACATGATCTCACTCATTTGTGGAATATAATGAACAATATAAACTGACGAACAAAAACAGATACACAGACAAAGAAGCATCGATCAGACCAGTGGTCGGCAAACCGCGGCTCGTGAGCCACATGTGGCTCTTTGGCTCCTTGACTGTGGCTCTTCCACAAAATACCACGTGCAAGCACGCACGTACAGTGCAATTGAAACTTCGTGGCCCATGCGCAGAAGTCGTTTTTCGACCTGGGCAAGTCCATTTTGAAGAAGTGGCCTTAGAAGAAGTGGGGGTACATTCACTGAGGTCGACCCCTCAGATTGAGGACTTTTTAAGCAAAGGTACCAACCGACACAGACACCAGGAGGGTGAGGGCATGAGTGGGGGTTGGGAGTGGGGGGAGTGGCATAGGGGGAGATAAGAACACATATGTAATACCTTATTCAATAAAGAAAAAAAAATTTGCTTAGCACTACCTAGTTTGGCTCATTGGATAGAGCTTTGGCCTGTGGGCTAAAGGGTTCCGGGGTTCTAGTCCAGTCAAGGACATATTCCTCGGTTGTGGCCTCAATCCCTAGTGGGGGGTATGCTGGAGGCAGCCCATCAGTGATTATCTCATCATTGATGCTTCTATCTCCCCCTCTTCCTTCCTCTTTGAAATCAATAAAAATTCTTTTAAAAAGCTTTAAAAATTTGCTTATATAACACCATCACTGCTAATATCTGAGTAAATTTTTCTTACATTTAATTTAACCTAGCAAAGCTTACTTGCATAAAAACACCCTCTCATCTCTCCAAATTAATATTTTCTCTGAGTTTCATATTGATTATTTTATTAGAGCAAAAAACCTTAATTCTTGTCATTCTACTTGCAGACAAGATCAAAAAGTAGGAACTGAACTACAAGAATGAATTAATCTCCTCATTATAGATAACTGAAAGAGGGGGGAAAGAACAAAATACGTACTACAATGGCTCTCAGATTACTTACTGAACATGAGGCAACTAAGGACAGTGATCCCTGAGAGATGGGACATGTTGAAGTGATCCGTATGATTGTCCCAGCTTTCTGCCTGGAGAAAGATTCTAAGCCACAGTGCTGAGAGGGGAAAACCAAGCATCTCAACTTTCTTGAGTTGAGGAGACGGAGGTGGGAATTCAGGGAAGCCACCTGGCTGGGATTTACAGCACAAAATCTTGAAGGTGGCTGCAAGAAGAGAGTACTCCAGAGATCTGTAGAGGGTCCCCTCTAGTACGCATTTGAGTACTGATTATCACATCTGTGAGAGCCAACTACTGGAGACCAGAGGAAGAACAACACAAGGCCAGATAATACCTGTTCCCAAAAGACAGAGTAGAAACTTTATAACTCATGAGGCATCCATTAGGATAACAATTGGGATACTTTTTAGTTTTAAAGGGCCAGGGTCTATTGGACCACATGGTTTTTGGTATATCTACACCTCTTTGCCATTGCAGCACAAAAACAGCAAGAGAAAATAGATAAATAAATGGCTATGTTTCAATAAATTTTATTTACAAAAACAGAACCTACAAAAGATCTGCTTCTCTGAAGCCACAAATAAAGCAAAAAATCAAGACCTGAAAGGAACAGGGTTGATTTTAATGAACTAAACTGAATCCCAGGAAAAAAAGCTCAAGAATATTTTTAGGGATATGAAAATATCCAGTACACAACAAAATTCACAATGTCTTTCATTGACTAAAATTGCAAGGTTAAAGATGTATACTATAAACTCTGTAGCAATCAATAACAGTGAGGTTGTGGAAAACCTGGATCACTTATATAATATTGGTGGGAAGGAACCAGTAAATTGCTGCAACCACTCTGGAAACCGTGTGGCAGTATTTAATATGTAAAAAGCTGAACAGACTGAAAAATCCACAACTCTTTTTGGATCTGTAAGAGAAGAGAGGACACAGAGCCAAGTGCTGCCCTCAAATGGGAGAGACAAACAGGCGGATGAAGGGGGGAGCCATGAGGTACTGGAGCGGGGACTCCCAAGGGAAGCTGCCCCAGGAGCCAGTGCTGGGCAGGAAAATCTGAACCAACAGTAATCATGAGTTGCTGGTGGCTCAGTGAGGACAGGTCTGAGAGCTAAAACCTCCAAAGGGACTGTGATAAGGTGCTCTTACAACATGGTGAGATTTATCTCTAGGACCTTAGTGGGTTCCCACAGTAAATATGTAAGAAAAATCCCTCATGCAGAGAGAGAAGAAAAGGAACCTTTTGAAATGAGCCAGAGCACTCCACTCTTATCAAGGCTGCCTTCAGGAGAAACAATTAACCAGAGCCTAGCCTGCTGGGGGCTTACCAGAGCCTACCTGACCGGGGCAAGGGAAGTACCATCTCCAGGACACTGTCGGGAGCACTCGCACCTGAGTCCGCACATACTCCTAAACCCTCCGCGCTCTCCTGGACCCTGCTCGCTGCACTAATTGTTGGAGTAAGTGTCTCCTTGACCCTGCTCGCTGTGGGAGTACTCACTCCTTGAATCCTGGTCCACTAAGCCAACTGTTGAGTCTGAGCCCCTCTGCCAGGGACTGGAGGTCCCCCGAGTATCGGAGGGGGAAAAAACAAGAAGTAGTAGGCATATAAGTGGGTCTTTACTGTAGGAACCAGTGGTCTTTACATGTAGCCATTGCTACTAAGGAGCCATTAGACAAGCAGTCCAGCAAAGCAGTCCTTCATCCTAGCAAAAATAGCCAGCACCAGCCGGTCAATAATACCTCTTTCCCACAACAAAGCCTCCAACATAGGAGCTATATAGAAACCAGCCACTATGTAGATTTGTGTCAACCTATATACAAGTTCAAACAAGCTCATACAAAAGAGGCTTTATGCCAATGAGTGACATCAATCCTTTGGGTTACAGAAGGGCATGCCTGAGCAGTACAGAGATTGCTGCATCCTTGCTTTGCACCTGTGTCTAGTAAATTAGCCTTGAAAACCCTGATTAGGATTCCCACTCTTACAGTGACCTTGAATGTTAAACTTGAGACAAGGAAAATGATATAGGTAAAGTTAGGTGTACATAAAGAAAGAAAGACCATCAAAGAAGAAAATACTAGTAAGTAAAGTTAAAAACTTTTTCTTATTCTTAATGATGTGAACTGATAACAGTTGTTCAAGTAATAATAGCAACAATACATATGATTATGTATGCAGATATGTGTATATGCTTATATATACTTATTTTGAAGTAATATGAATGATAGCAATGATACGAAGGATGGGAAGATGAATCAAAATTACTTTGTAATTAAAGATACTGGCACTATCCAAATAGTAACAAATATAGAAGATAATTATCCAATGATATTAATAATTATTTTGGGCCTTTTTTTGGCTCAGTGGGTAGAGTGTCGACCTGTGGACTGAAGGGTTCCAGGTTCAATTCTGGTCAAGGACCTATACCTCGGTTGCAGGCTCAATCCCAGCCCTGGTTGGGGTGCATGGGGGAGGCAACCAATGAATGTGTCTCTCTCACATCAATGTTTCTCTCTCTGTCTCAACCCCTCCCTTTCACTTTCTCTAAAAATCAATGGGAAAATATTCTTGGGTGAGGATTAAAAAAAATAATCATTTTGTTCATTAATGATCTAAATCCACAAATTAAAAGACAGATATTATCAAAGTGGATCAAAAATAAGAGCTAATTATATATCATCTACAAAAAATCATTTTAAATATAAAGACATACAGATTAAAAGTAAAATAATGAAGGAAAATATGCCATACTAACACTAATAGAAAGAAAGCAAAAGTAACTATATTAATTTTAGACAAAGAAGAATTCAAGGCAGTGAAGTTAACAGGGATAAACTAAAGCTTCACATAATGATAACATAGTCTATTCTATAAAACAACATAATAATCCTTAACATATTTGCATCTAACAATAAAGTGTCAAATTACATGAAGCAAAAACTGATAGAACTACAAGGCAAAATGGATGAAATTACTATTACCATTGTAGACTTCAACACGCCTATTTTAGAAATGGACAGATCCAATAGGCAGAAAATTCAGTGAGGAAACAATTGAACTGAATAACACCCTCAATCAACTGGATATATTGGATATCAATAAACTACTTCATTTCCACAAGATAGACCACATTTTGTGTCATAAAACACACCTGAACAAATTTATAATAGAAATTTAACAATATCTGCTCTCAGACCACAATAAAGTTAAATTAGAAATCAATAACAGAAAGATTATTGGAAAACTCAAAATACATGGAGATTAAACAAACCACTTCTAAATATCACATGGTTCAAAGAATAAATCTCAAGAGCTAAATAAAAATGAGAATACAACTTACCAAATTTGTGGAATGCAGTGAAAACAGTACTTAGAAATTTATAGCCTTGAATATAAATATTAGGAACGAGAAAAAAATATCTAAAATAAATAACCGAAGTTTCCAACTAAAGCAACTTTAAAATAAGCAGAAAAAAAATAAGAAGAATTATTGCAAAAATCAATAAAATTCAAAATAGGAAAACAATAGAAAAACTAATGAAACTACAAGCTGGTTCTTTGAAACGGTTAATAAAATTGATAAGCCTCTAGCCAAACTAACTAAGAAAAAGAGAGGACACACAAACTACTAATATTAAAAATGAAATAGGAGACATCACTATAGATTTTATTAACACTAAAGGAATAATAAGGGAATACTATGAACAACTCTATGCCAACAAATTAGATAACAGTTTAAATGGGTAAAGTCCTTGAAAGAAACAATTTTCCAAAATTTAGAGAAGAAATAGACATTCTCAATGGGCCTATCTATTAAATAAACTTACTTAAAAAATTAATATCCTTTCAAAACAGAAAACACCAACCCCATATGAGTCCACTAGTGAATTCTATAAAACATTTAACAAATAAATTATATCAATTCTCTACAATCTTTTTCAGAGAATAGAAGCAACTCTAAAACCCATTCTGTGAGGATAGGATTACCCTAATGTCAAAATCAGACAAAAACAATGTAAGAAAGAAAAGCTCAGACCAATATCTCTAATGGACATAGATACAAATATCCTCAATAAAATATTAGCAAATCAAATCCCCCCCCCAAAAAAAAGAATAAAAAGAATTATACACCAAGACCAAGTGGGATTTATCTCAAGTATGCAAGGCTGGTTCAACATTCAAAAATCAACAGCAGTATTCCATCACATCAACAGGCTAAAAAATAAAAATCACATGATCATATCCAGAGATGCAGAAAAAGCATTTGACAAATTCAAACATCTGTTCATAATAAAACCTCCAAGTAAATTAGAAATTAAGGTGAACTCCCTTAACTAGATAAAGACTGTCTAAAAAAAACCCCATTGCCGAAATCGGTTTGGCTCAGTGGATAGAGCATCTGCCTGCGGACTGGGGGGTCCCAGGTTCGATTCCGGTCAAGGGCATGTACCTGGGTTGTGGGCACATCCCCTGTGGGAGATGTGCAGGAGGCGGCTGGTCGATGTTTCTCTCTCATCGATGTTTCTAACTCTCTATCTCTCTCCCTTCCTCTCTGTAAAAAAAAAATAAATCAATAAAATATGTTAAATAAATAAATAAATAAATAAAAACCCATAAACTATAGATGTCGCATACTTAGTAGTAAGCCACTCAAAGATTTCCCAGCAGAATCAGGAACAAGGCAAGGATACCCAACTCAGGACTCTTTTTCAACATATAGTGTGGAAAAAAGCTAGGTTTACAGTAGTGAGTACATGAAACATGGTTTATTCTTGTAGTAGTAGTATTTATAATTTTGGTTTTGTTTTCCACATAAACCACTGTATATTAGTACTTACTTTTGCTCCACCCTGTAGTAATAGAGGTGCCAGCAAAACAGTAAAAAAAGAAAAGGAAATAAAAGGCATACTGTTTGAGAAGGAAGATATAAAACTGTCTCTGTTTACAGGTGAATTGACCAAATATGCAGAAAACTTTAAACAACTGACAAAGGAAAAAATACCTCCTGGAACTAATAAGCAATTATAGTAAATTTATAAGATGAATGTCAACATACAAAAGTCAATTGCTTTCTACTTACCAACGATGCACAAGTAGAATTTGAATTTTAAAATGCAATACCATTTGCATTGGCACAGCAAAAAATGGAATAGTTATGTATAAATCTAATCTAATCTAACAAAACATGTAAATGATCTATTTAACAAGAAAACAAAACTCTAATGAACAAAAGAACTAAATAAATGGAGAGACAGTCCATGGTCATGAATTGAAAGACACAATATTGTCAAGATGTCAATTCTTCCCAACTTGATCTATAGACTCAATGAAATCCCTATTAAAATTCCAGCAACTTATTTTATGGATTTTGACAAAATGATTCTAAAATGTATGTAGATAGGCAAAAGACCCAGACTAGCCTGACCGGTTAGGCTCAGTGGATAGAGCGTCAGCTATGGACTGAAGGGTCCCAGGTTCAATTCCGGTCAAGGGCATGTACCTTGGTTGCGGTCACATCACTAGTGGGAGGTGTGCAGGAGGCAGCTGATCGATGTTTCTCTCTCATCGATGTTTCTGACTCTCTATCCCTCTCCCTTCCTCTCTGTAAAAAATCAATAAAATATATTAAATTAAAAAAAAAGACCCAGCCAAAACCGGTTTGGCTCGGTGGATGGAGCGTCGGCCTGCGGACTGAAGGGTCCCGGGTTCGATTCTGGTCGAGGGCATGTACCTGGGTTGCGGGCACGTCCCCAGTGGGCGGTGTGCAGGAGGCAGCTGGTCGGTGTTTCTCTCTCATCGATGTTTCTGACTCTCTGTCTCTCTCCCTTCCTCTCTGTGAAAAATCAATAATATATATATATATATACCCAAACTAACCAACACAATAGTAAAAGGGAAGATCACAGATTTGTAGGACTGGCACTACTGGCCTCCAAGACTATAAAGCTAGAGGAATAGAGACCTTGTGGTATTGGTAAGAGAATAGACAAATAGGTCAATGAAACTGAATTCTATATTATAAAGAGCTAATATGCTAATTAGACCAGATGGGAGAACAACCTTCCAGGCATCCCGTGGCTCAGGGCCCACTCGGGCTGAGACAGCTGGGGCATCGAAGGCCTGCTCTTGCTGAATTTCATACATCAGGCCTCTAGTAGAATCCATAAATATAGTCAACTGATCTTTGACAAAGGAGTAAAACCAGTACAATGGAGCAGAGGTAGTATTTTCAACAAATCGTACTGGAACTCCTGGACATCCACAGGCCAAAAACAAAAACAAACAAACAAATAAACAAACAAACAAATAAACAAACAAACAAATAAACAAACAAACAAATAGACACAGACCTTACATCTTTCACAAAAATTATCTCATATTGAATCATAGACTTAAATGAAAACTGAAAATCTTTGAAACTTCAAGAAGATAACATAGGGAAAAACAAAGATGATCATGATTGGGGTGAATCCTTTTTAGATATAACATGAAGACATGATCCAGGAAGGAAAAAAAAAACTGATATGCTGGATTTTATCAAAATTTTTAAAATTCTACTCTTTACAAGATATTATCAAGAGAATGATAAAACAAGCCACAGACTGGAAGAAATTGTTTGGAAAGGATGCATCTGCTAATGGACTGTTGCTATCCAAATTAAAGAATCCTTAAAATGCAAGAATAAGCAAACAAACAACCTTTTTTATTTCAAAAATTAAAAGCTGATTTTAAAATTTATAGAGAAATATACCAAAACAAATTTGAAAAGAAAGGTGAAATGTGGGAGGACGTAAACTACTTGACTTCAAGTCTTAAAGTTCTTGTGTGCATTAAAGTGTGATATTGGTGTAAACAGTGACATGTTATTAGTAGAAATACTAATGTCCAGAAATAGGTTTGCACATCCGTGGTTGGCCCAAAGTAAAGAGGCCTAAATTAATGAAGAAATACTAATCTACATAAAACATCTAGCACATAAGTGGTATGTGCTTTTTTGTAATGCTCATAATAATGTCACAGTATGTAGTGGTTTGTGTTCTAGAGTCAGGAAACCTGTGTTTCAATCCTGGACTCACTGCCCACTGGTTATGTGACCTGGAGAATTACTTTAACTTCTACCAGCCTCAGTTTTTTCATCTGCTAAGTGAGATTAATTATCATAAAAAATATCTCATACTGCTGTGTTTAAAAATAAATAAGTTAATATATATAAAGATAAAAGCATAATATGCTAATTAGACTGGACAGCTGAATGACCTTCCTGAAGTTCTGAGCCCCCTTGCACGATTTTCGTGCATTGGGCCTCTAGTATATGTATAAAGGCTTTAGAAAAAAAAATCCCATGACATAGTAAACATTAAATAAATGTTAGCTATTATTATTAGTATCAGTCATTTGATAGAAATCCATGCCTTATACAAGTTTATATGTTGGCCAAAGGAAAAGAGAACGCATTCATAATAGATTAGGCAAATACATACACAAAATAAGGGATTCAGTTACATATTTAAGACTTTATAATAGAATTAGTGATTTTTAACAATAAAACTTTTATGAGCGTTGACACAATACCAACATTTCAAAAAATAAATTACAAATTTAAAGTGAGTACAAAACACAAAATTTCTTTCAGATTCTTTTTACCCCTTCCTAGGAAGACCTGAATGTACTAATTGAAGTACATCTTGATATTTTCTTTTAACTAAGCTATTCACAATTCATCTATAACTCAGAGTAATTGAAACAGACTATTTACATAAATGAAATTGCGCCTCTCAATTTTACAAGCCACCAATTAATTAATGCTAGAGGCACAATTACTGCTCTTACTGTTCTGAAGAACTGAACATTATTAATGCCTCTTTAAAAAGCAGATTATGAGTTAGAGGTGAGGTAGACATTTAGTATTGCCTATCCTATATAATAAAAGCCTAATATGCAAAGTGTTCCCTCAACCGGGAGTTCGACGGGGAGTTCGAACATTCATTATGACATGCGCGGACTACCAGGGATTGGTGTGGATCATGGTGGGTGTCGGCGATGTGGCACTGGCAGCAGGTGGCAGTGGAGGCACTGCCAGCCCCAATGGGCTCGAAGAAGAGCAGGACTGTGGCGGGATGTGGAGTAGGTGAGCGGGTGGTGCCAGGCCAAGGCAGGTGCGAGCAGAACCCGATCGCCCGGCTAATCGCCCTGCAGATGGACACCAGCAGCCATGGTCGGGGGCAGGGGCCTGATGACTGAGGCGGAGGGAGCGCATGAGGGTGCGGTGGCCCAGGTGCTTCCCAGGGCCCAGAGGTCAGCTAGGACCTGCCCTTACATGCCAGACACTTGTGCTTCAATTGCCAACCTGGCCTAGGGACTGCATCTATGCACAAATTTTGTGCACCAGGTCTCTAGTCAATTATAATAAACATGGAATTGAAACACATTTGATTTTGTTAAATAAACCATTTTATTTTTAGTTGAGACATAGCTAGTGGCTTTGATTTGTATCCAAGATGATACCAAAGGTCTTAAATCACAAAATATGTAATTATATTCCTTGAGTTAATGTGCAAATGTGTGTGTTCATTTTTTTACTTCATTTCTACATTTTATAAATGCTATTATTAATTAACATTTTTTTTTACTTCATTGTTTCTTTCTTACCTGGTAATATTTTTCTCCTGGTTTCCTTTTAGTAATTTATTTTCAACCTTTTAAATCCTTTCTTTTTGAAACTTTATGTAATATTATAATTTATCCCCTTATGATTAAGAAAGATGAATTTCCTCTTTGAACAAGTGTTTTTGGGGTAGGTAGAATATCTGATAGACACCATCTTATTTCTCTATTATAAGGATTTTGGAATCAATAGGCATTGAATAAAGCTAAATTCTTAATTAAAGATCATTCATTTATTCTTGTATTAATTAAAAATATATTTGTTGTTGCTTACTCTGCCAGGAACTTTTATTTTTATATTATTAATTTTTAATCTTTACCTGAGGATTTTTTTTATTGATTTTTAGAGAGG
The DNA here is from genome assembly GCF_000327345.1 of Myotis davidii. NCBI lineage: Eukaryota > Metazoa > Chordata > Mammalia > Chiroptera > Vespertilionidae > Myotis > Myotis davidii. Next base: position 3,921,577 of record NW_006295391.1, on the reverse strand, counting down.
ATGGAAGAGAACAGGAAAGATCGAGAAATATGGATGTGAGAGAAACGCATCGATTGATTGCCTCCTGCACAGGCCTGGGAGGAGCCTGCAACCCAAGTATTTGCCCTTGACCAGAATCAAACCCAGACCCTTCTGTTCGCAGGCCAGCATTCTATCCACTGAGCAAAACTGGCTAAGGCTCTGCCAGAAACTTTTAGAGTTTCTAGGAAAAGAGCAGTGGCCAAACAATCAGAAACATTTACTCTCCTAGAGAGTCTTACTAACTGGGGAGATAGATAATGCAAAAGACTCATGTATTTCAGAGGGAAAGGGCAGGAAGTGGGAAGAGGTTAACCAATTAATTTATATGCATACTAGAGGCCTGGTGCACAAAATTTTTTTTTGGGGGGGGAGTCTCTCAGCCCAGCCTTCACCCGCTCCAATTCAGGACCCCTCAGGGAATATCCAACTGCCAGTTTTGGCCCGATCCCCACAGGATCAGGCCTAAACAGGCAGTGAGACATCCCTCTTGCAATCCAGGACTGCTGGCTCCTAACCGCTCACCTTCCTGCCTGCCTGATTTCCCCTAACCCCTCTGCCTGTCTGACTGATCACCCCTAACTGCCCTCCCCTGCTGGCCTGATCACCCATAACTGCCCTCCCTTGCCAACCTGATTGCCCCTAATTGCTCCCCACTGCCAGCCTGATAACCCCTAACTGCCTCTGCATCAGCCCCTGCCACTGTGGCTTTGTCTGAAAGGAAGGAAGGACAAATGAAAGATGTCCTGTTGACCAGGTCTAATTAACATATTAACCTTTTATTAGTATAGACTAGAGGCCTGGTGCACAAAAATTTGTGCACTCGGAGGGTCCCTCAGCCCAGCCTGTGCCCTCTCACAGTCTGGGACCCCTCAGGGGATGACCATCTGCTGGCTTAGGCCCACTCCCCGGGAGATTGCGTCTAAGCTGGCAGTCAGACTTCCTTCTGGCAGCCTGAGAGCCCTCAGGGGTGGTCCACTTGCCAGTGGGGAGCAGGCCTAAGCTGCAATCAGACATCCTTAGAACTACTGAGGAGGCGGGAGAGGCTCCCACCACCACCATTGTACTGGCAGCCATCAGCCTGGCTTGTGGCTGAGCAGAGCTCCCCCCGTGGGAGCGCACTGACCACCCGGGGGCAGCC
>NW_006295391.1:3901107-3920381 GCF_000327345.1 Myotis davidii | reverse complement strand
AGGGGCTGATGGCTGTTTGCAGGCTGGCCTCGGTCCCCAACCACCCAAGCTCACAGTGGAGGCTGGCTGGAAGCAGGTATCTGGGATTTATTTGTATTCTATAATTGAAACTTTGTTGCCTTGAGCAGAGGCCACAGCCAGCTAGGACAGGTGGGAAACTTGCTTCCTCCATCACCGTGGCAACCAAGCCTCCTGCTTGCTCCAGTGCCATGAATGTCAGCCACCAACTTGGTTGGGCTAATTTGCATGTAGTTGCTCTGTTTGGCTGGTGGGTGTGGCTTGGGGCATAGCGGAGGTGCAGTCAATTTGCATGTTTCTCTTTTATTAGCTTAGATATGCATAGCTATGGACAGACAATAGTGCATGTAGGGAAGGCCTGGGGGGAGGAAGGGATGGGGTAGAAGGAATCAATAGGGGGAAGTAGGAGGGCATTTGTAATACTTTCAACAATATTTTGTGCACCGGGCCTCTAGTATATAATAATAATCTAATACCGCAAAACAACTCCCCCTTTGAAACAAAAATATCCCTCAAGTTATTTCACATCAGCTTAACAACAGTCCCTAATGTGTTCTGCCATCTGCTGCCCTCACTGGTGTCCCCTGCTATAAAGTCATTTAGGTCTCCCATTACTGTTGCAGTCAGCCATCCATGCCCATGAGAATAGATATCCCTGAGAAAAATGACTACACCAGCTTTCTTGTGGTTAGTGTTACTTGAATTTCTTTTCCCAAATTTTCACTCTTTACTTTTATCAGTCTTTATGCTTTAGGAGTATTCTACTAAGAAAACAAATAGCTGGATATTTTTGACTCAATGTCTAAATATATGTTGATATATTTGCATTTATTTCTACCATTTTATTCTTGCTGCCTATTTAAGATTTTCTTGCTTCATTTTTTCCTGTACTTTATTTTTTATTTTGTGTTAATATAAATTTTTTCTCTAATTCTATTTTTAACTTCTGTAAAATAATTAAAAAATGTATTAGGAAAACAATCCTGTTTGTATATGTGTGTGGTTAGGCTTGAAATTTTAACATGCATGTCTAACTTAAGGATTAAGTGTAATTAGGTTCTTTATCCTTTTTCTAAATAAACTAAAGATCCTAAAGTGCTTTAACCTCTCTCTGCTTATGTGCCATTGTTACCCTGCTTTTCAATCGTGCCCTTTTAAAAATCTCTACAACTTATACATCATTCAGAGCATTACTTTTCTATATAGTCAACATTTTATTAAATTTGCCCATATTTACATTTTACTCATATTTTCTTTCATTTTATACCTTCCTTTGGGATTTGAGGATATTTTATGGGAGGGTTTACCTTTGCTTAGCCAGACACAGAAGGAAATTACTGATGTCATTATCTTTATAGTTCTGTGGGAACAGACATTTAGACAGTGCACATAGTATAACTCAGACCCAAAGACACAGCTGAGCTAAGGCTCAGGAAAACAGTATTACCTGACTGTGGGCTTCGTGGGTTTGTGCTAACTCACCCTTTTCTCAGACCTAGTTTTAGGGGGAATGGTTGCCCCAATGTCTCTCTTTCCTGTACAGACTGACTTGGTCATCAGTCTTCTGCCCTCTGTTAGCTACTTGCAGGCTCCTGGAGCGTGCATAGCCTCCAATGTGGTCCCACATTTATTGTGCAACTAAAGGTCCAGTGCATGAAAATGCATGCACTGGAGGGTGGTGTTCCTCAGTCAGGCCTGCCCCCTCTTACAGTCCTGGAGCTCTCAGGGGTGGGAGGCGAACCGGCGATCAGGGGAAGACAATGCCCCAATCACACCTCTGCTGGCAGCACAAGCCTTGGCCAGACCTGGTTACCTGAGCCTCGGGCGGCCCTGGGTGGCTGGGCAGCTGCCATCGAGGCTTGCTTGCATCTTGGGCCAGCCCTTAGGTGGCTTGGTAGCCAACATCTGAGGCTTGCCTGCACCTCAGGCCACCCTGGGCAACTAGGGGCCTAAGGGTGGGTTTGGCTGCACCATGTGCCTTACACCCCACACCCCACCCACTGGCAGGGCTGAAAGGACTGGGGGACTCTGGTGCAATTGAGGGGACTGGGTACCACCATCTTGTGGCTATGGGCGCCACCATCTTTGTGACCATGTGACAGTCAATTTGCATATCCCCTCTTTATTAGATAGGATATTTCATGTATTTTCCCTGGGAGTTTGTACTTTTGTGACCAGAGGTTTTGACACACTTTAATCATGACCTTGAAAAATCTGTGTAGTATTTAATTGCTTATCCCCTGTCCGAGCTTCACTGAATTTCTTCAGTTGTTTCACAAGGCTCTTTCCTCATCCCAAGGGGCTCTGTTCTCAAAGGGACTTTGCCACAAAGGAATTAAGACGTAATTTCTCTGTCTCCAAGTTAAACTGTTAATAACAGAGGGCAGGAAGATTATTTACTGAGTTAGTTCTCCCCATTCCCTTATGATTAAACATTTTCCGCTGGGGAAATAAACTTAAAGTGGAAGAAAAATAGTTACATGTTGGTTGGAAATAGCATAAGAATTATATCCAGCCTTCCCTATTAATTTCCATAGGGAGGGAATGATGGTAGAATCTCCTAAAACATGTTCAGGTATAAGAGTAGAGGAGACACTGACTTTTTTCCACTGGGAATCCTGAGAAAAAAACTTGAAGGAATTCTTTTCATTTCACAGTAGAGGAACATAAAGGAGAGATGGATGTTAGGTGCCAAGGGCCTGAACTAGCCCTGGAAGACAGCCCTGAATCTCAGCCTAATGCTGTCTGTGCCTGAGATTATAATATAGAACTGTGTAAGAAAGAGGCTCTGAGAAAATTCCGTGTCTTTGATAAGGTGACATCAACAGAAGGCACTTGGACCATATGGTCAGAGACCAGAGAGGTAGACAGAACAAAGAAAGCCATTGTGGAAGGATGACCATGTAATGGCCCACACAGAGTTACACATATTAGTGGATGCCAATGGGAAACAAATGTGGAGCACACAGTTTTGTTTAACACACTTGAAACTGTGATGCTCTAATAACCCCTTCACCCACCCCCACTATCACCACCGTGGCTTAGATAAATCCCATGGACAAGGGAAGAATGTTAGAGCGATTACAATACTAAATTGACTTATTTTTAATTCGAAATCAGTTACCCTAGGATTTACTAAGTTGTTTTCGGCCATCATTTCAAATGTCAGCTCAAAATAGAGCTGATGTTGAATTAGAGAAACCCAAGTAGTTGTTTGTGGTTGGAAAATGTACCTTCATTACATGGCTTTGATAATATAGAGCCATGTTTGAATCTCAAATCCATTAATTATTGGATGACCTTGGGAATCTTGTGTGTCTCAATGCTCTGTTCAAACATCACCTTTCAAAGACTTCCTCCTGTATCTCTGCATAAATATAGTTCCCTGTCACTATTTATCATGTCTCCTTGTTTACTTTTTTCTTCATAGCACTTATTACTCCTTGATGCTGTAGACTTATTTCTTTGTGGATTGTTGGTCTCCCCAGGAGGACCTGGACCTTGTGCTATTCACTGTGCTGTTCCTCAAGCAAATCCTGGTACAGAAAAGGTTTTCAAAATATAGAAAAGGAATATATATATACATGAATCTTCGTGCAATGGGCTTCTAGTGCCAATATAATATATATATATATATATATCCCAAATGCATAATGAATAGTATGCATCAGGGACTAAAGAAAAGTAATTATTTTCTTCTCTTGTTTCCCTTATTCTATTCCTCTGTCCCAATTATTCCTGAGAAGTGGTTTCTTTATAAATACATCGTTTGTTAGAGGGTAAAAGAAAGGGAACTTAAAGTATTTGTCAGAGTCAATCTACTGGAATTTTTTTACTTGACAGGAAGATATCTGAGTTAAATATATATATTATTATGGTACATAACCATCTCTTGTCCACACAGTTCCTTCTCTTGTCTGTCAGTTCTCTCTCTCTCTCTCTCTCTCTCTCTCTCTCTCTCTCTCTCTTCCCCTTTAATTTGCATTCTGCACTCCCATACCACATTCTCAACCTAGGCAATGCTGCTAAAACATTTAATTATATTGCTTTGATCTATATCTTCTTAAAACTTGTATATTGTAATCTTTAATGGATGTTTTATAATTAACTCACAAGTTGTTTTGCTATGCATGGAAATCTCTCTTCTCCTTTTCTTCAGCTGTATATTAACATCCGGACATGTTGCTACATGCACATCATTGCCACTTCCAAATACTGCATTGTATCCATTTATTTGTTTTTAAACTACCACATCTTACTTATCTACTTTCTGTAAATCATCATTTACATTGTTAGAGAAAGTGGCAAAGCAGAAACGGTTCTACTTAAGGACCTAGTTATAGTCATAAAATAAAATGTATCCCTTAAGGAAGTCTCAAACAATTGTGTTTATTATAAGTTTTTTCTCTGGCTGAGTTTGGTTTGAGATACTTTTCAACTCTCTCAAACACCTGGTCTTCTATCTTAAATAAAAAGGAGAATAATTTGTTTCTCATATTGACAAGGAAAAATCTTACAGTCAGGTGTCTATGTGTACTAGCACTCAAATCACTTTTCAAAAGGACAAAAGGATCCGGAGAAGTTTTCTCCTGCTGTGAAGGACAAAAACTCAAGATAGTGTACTTGGACAAAAGTGCATTGCTTTGCCAGTCTCCAAAATGTCACTTCATGGGTAGCCTGCTGGGCTCCACTCAGAGCCATGGTGGCAATTCTGCTAATAAAAAAGAATAAAGGTTAATGAAGGCATTGGGATATTTACTATCTTGAATAAAATAGTCTAGGTTGTGCCTGGGTGGTTTGTTCAAGTCATAAGGCCTTGCCTTTGATTTTTGACATTGCATTATTCTATTCTGCAGGCGATGAATTTTAATTCTTTTGCTAAGATACAGTCTTATCTTTATTAGATATGCAATTACATTATAAAAATGTATAAAGATATTAGAGATGTTGAAATATGATGGCTGACACACATGAAAAATAAAATAATAAATCCTTCAGAGAACTCACTTTGCAATTCAGGAAATGAGAATCTTGAACATTAAATGCATCTTTTGTTGCCCAGGAACAATTTACTTAAGAAAATAAATCTAAAGGTTTGACTGTGGCATTATGACATAGGAAAACTGACCTTTTATAAGGAATATATCATGCTTTAGTTTCACACTTCAGATTTAGGTTTAGCTACTGCAGTTTCATTTAAAAACAAACACACACACACACACACACACACACACACACAAAACCCCACAAATTCTGCTATATAACCAGTCTTCAGTCAAATGGCTGAATGTAAAATACCAGATGTATGCCAAGATCCTTAGCCAGGACCTCATCTTAAAAATTTCAGGTTATCTAAGAGTGAGTACATATGCCATTCAGCCCGCAACTGGGATTCCAGAAATATCAAATGTGTGAGATATACACCATGGTTTAGTCCTGTGCTCAATTCCAGAATGGGACTTTTCCAAGTTGAAAAAATACGCAGTTTCAAACAACATCTTTGCTGTGACAAAGACTGGAGCAGTAAATAATGAGCTCCAAGACCTTAGGTTTGTTCTCAAATTAGCACTAAATATGAGGCCTTCTTTAATATTAATGCTAGCCATTCCTGCATTCCCTATTCCATCCTGCCAGAGTAAAATCTAAACAAATTCTTATGAAAAAATTAACCTCTTACCCATTTTTATTATTGAGTAAGCTATAGCTAACATACAGTAAATCCACGCTCAGTCTCAGTCTAATCCTAATGTGGATGATGTACTGAAAACATAATCCCAGCGTGTCCACATCTAGTTTTGTGTCCTTGATCAAGCTAATAACTTCTCTAAGTTTCCGCTGTGTCACTTTTAAAACGTTATTTAAATATTAATGATAGAAGTACTTGTACTACTAGTAGTAGTAGTAATTAAGGGAATAACTATCTGACAGAGTTAAATACAATAAAATAGCATAGTTTCTTGCACATTGTATATGCTCAGTAAAAGTTCGTTACTTTTCTGGCTCTGCCAGTGTGCTCAGTGGTTGAGCATCAACCCATACACCAAGAGGTCCAAGGTTCAATTCCCAGTCAGGGCATATGCACAAGCTGTGGGCTCAGTCTCCAGTAGGGGGAATGCAGGAGGCAGCCAATAGATGTTTCTCTCTCATCAATGTTTATATATCTCTCTACCTCTCTCTCTCTAAAAATCAATAATATACCTCTATATCTATATCTATATCTATCCTATCTAATAATAGACACACATGGTAATTGACCGTACCTTCGCTACACCTCTCATTGGCGAATCAGCACAATATTCAAATTAACCACCAACAAAGATGGCGGTTAATTTGCATACATAGGCTCTAAGCAGCGGAGGGAAGACTGAAGGCAAGCTAGAGCAGTGAAGATGGAAGACGGAAGGAGGCTCCGGCTGGAGCAGAGAAGATGGAAGACTGAAGGCGGCTCCAGCCAGAGCGAAGACCTGGGTCCCGGGTGCTGGAGGAAAACCTGTGCCGGCAGCCAGGAGAAAGGAAGGCCTATTGCACGAATCTCTTTGTGCACCAGGCCTCTAGTATCTATATAATCTATATCTATCTATCTTAGTTACTTTTCTGAAAAAAGAATAAAGATTTTTCACAAACTGCATTTTTCGGGTTGACAATTTTGATTGACTGACAATCTCCCAAGAGAAGAGTATATTTCTTTCATAAAGAAAACGTGCATTAGATGACCTAATAATGCGATGTGTGGTGTTTCAGCATTGAGTTATAAGAAACAGTTGGCCAGAGAAAAGGGCAGTGCTGTTTGGAAGATTAGGTATTTACCATCTTCCCATACAAATAATATCAACCTAGATAGCAAGCTTTTAACTTAAATTGCAATTCAACTTTACTTTTTTCCCTATATTTGACTTTGCCCTGTGTTTTATGTAAACACTTTCCCACTCATATTGAAAGGTGATGTTCCCACATTTAGTTTTCTGTCTCTAAAAACAACAATCAAAGTGATAACTGAAGTGCTGCTGCTGTTAAAGAATGCAATGTGATCCAGAATTCAGTACTGAATTCCATCTACAAGGGCCTGAAAATCAGCATTTCACGCCCATCACAATGTTAGATTGGTTTCATTATTTGTAGCTAGAAGAGCAATTATTTGCCTATTTTAACAATAATGTATATGCTGTATTGCATCCTTTGTTAATGTAAGAAAAGTACAATTCATAGTGTGTATTTTCTTGAATCTTAAGAAAATGAATAAAATACTCTTATTTTTCATATACTTAGAAATGAAAACCAGAGAAACCACCTAAGAATTCTCTGAAGACTGAGAAGTCATCATAAAAACTGTATGATAAAACATTTTCTAATCAGGGCAGTGGTGTCTGGTTCACACATTCATTCATCAAATATTCATTAATCACCTATGTGCCATATTTTATAGGTTCCAGAAATACTAGGTAGAGTTTTGTAGACTGTTTCTGTTCTCACGAAGTTTAAACAGTCTTTTGGGGATGGGAGTGTTAGCAAGAGACTTTCCTGATATGAAAATAAGCAAATAAAATTTCAAATATTGTAAATACTCTAAGGGCAATTAAAGAAAATTAAAATTGTATGCGTTTCTGCCTGCCATGTGAGAAGTACTATGTTTCACACCACCTTTTCAAGGGTATTTGTATAGCAAACAACATTAGAAGACAGCGATTGTATATCTCTATAAGTGTTAATAGTACCAATATGATCATCTTGAAAATGGGATTGTGAGATAGAAGGTCATAAAAGTGTAAATTAATATAAAGATTATGTTCCATAAGTTTATAGATTTGTGAAAACTCATCAAAATGTATAACAAATATTCTCACAAATGTGAAGCTACCAGCTCTCTCCTACATTATCAGTGGGAATCTAAAATGACACACTGATGTGGCAAAAGTTTACAGTTCCTTTTTGTTATTGTTAATCCTCATCCAAGGATATTTTTCCATTGATTTTTTTGAGAGAGTGGAAGGGAGGGAGAGGTGGGGGGGGAGAGAAAGAGAGAAACATGTTGATTGGTTGCCTCCTGCACAAGCCCCTGACTGGGGTGGGGATTGAGCCAGCAACCCAGGTGCATGCCCTTGACTGGGAATCAAACCCGAAACCCTTTTGTGTGTGGGGCCAAATGCTTTAACAACTGAGCCACACTGGCCAGGGCTATAGTTTCTTATAAGACTAAACATAATCTTACCTTATGATCCATCAATTCTACTCCTAGATATTTCCCTAAATAAATTAAATGATTTGAAAACAAAAATGCATGTGCATAAGTGTTCATAGTAGATTTATTCATAATAGTCAAAGTATGGAAAGTATCTAATTGTTTTAGGTTTCTATCAATAGGGAAATACGTTAAAAAAATGCTGGTATATTTATACCCAACAATAAAAGGGAACAAATTTCATGCAATAATATGGATGTATCTCAGGAACATTATGCTGAGCAAAAGAAACCAAAGTAGGGATATTATATAAAGTTCTAGAATAGGCAAAACTAATTCAGACTGTAAAAAAATCAGAACATTGTTTCTGCCACTCAAGAACTCATCATCAAGTTTTCTATTTAGGTGTAAAAGAGGCAAAAGGAGAAGCTGGATGCTTTGTCTCAATTTCTGAAAAATCAAAACAAACAACAACAAAAACCCAACCATAACAAAATATTAGGTAATTGAAAAAGCTACACTATTTCCTAGTATCAATGTCTTAGGAGATAGAGGCTTTGAATGAGAGGTAATGAACACTAAAATTGATATTTTTGATAACGTATACTTAAAGTACAAAGTTGAAATTCATGTGGCCATTTTATTTTTTTTAAATGTCAAGTATATAATTTTAAATTATAATTAACATGTGAAGACCTTCACATTACCATTTCTCCTTTTCTGGAAGAATCTCCTTTCATAAAAAACACTAAATGACCCTGCAAATTGAATTCTCTAGACCTAGGAGGCTTGTTTAAATGTGTTGAAATCTCCATTTCTTACACCATTACTGTCTTCCATCCACAATATCTGTTTTCCCTTTTCCCCCTAATTAATTATTTCTCTATCTTCTCTAACTCACATAGGTGGTTAGTAATTATAACCACTGTAGTTCTAAATCATATTGTTAATGTCTTTGTTGGAGTCATATAAGTATATAAATATATAAAATTTCTGTGCACTGCATTCCTTGAAAAATGTCACTACATTGTCTTCTCTTTCCCATCCCCGGTACCCACTAGAGAGACAACAGATATTTGTTAAAATGAATGAGTCTATGAATACGTTTTTCAAGGTCTGTTGACATCTTTTAATGCAGATATTTTTATATTAATGGCAAAATCAAAATTTAATTTTTCGGCCTTGGCAGGATTGCTCAGTTTGTTAGAGTGTCTTCCCCACATGCCAAGATTTGGGGTTTGATCCCCAGTCAGGGCACATACAAGAATCAACCAATGATTGCATAAATAAGTGGAACAATGAATCACTGTTTGTCTCTCTCTCTTTCTTTCTTTTTTTCTTTCTTTCTTTCTTCCTTTCTTTCTTTCTTTCTTTCTTTCTTTCTTTCTTTCTTTCTCTTTCTTTCTCTTTCTTTCTTTTTTTCTTTCTTTCTTTCTTTCTTTCTTTTTTTCTTTCTTTCTTTCTTTCTTTTTTTCTCTCTCTCTCTAAAGCAATAAAAAAATTGAATTTTTAAATTTTTATACACCATACCTCATTACACATTCCAGAGTCCCCTCAGTATCATCTAGTGCCTCTATTAGTGGCTAAATTGGCGACATGATCCTGTAGCTACAGGACTCTAGTCCTCTGGGCCTTCTCAGGTTAGGGCTACTGGCATTTGTCCATTTACCATTCAAATTGAGCAAGGGAGTCCCAAAAGGCATCTAAGTGGATTACTCTAATAACAAACATATTTTTCTTTCCCCAATTATGCGGTCACAGCTATGGACCTCATTTTCTTTCCTCTAATTGGTTCAATATGAATGCACTCATTAATATTAACAATAAAACCAATGTTTTCTAAGCACATACATTTGAATTGGACTATGTTAAGTATGGATTCTGTTCTCATTATTTGCTAACTTTGGGAAAGTTACTTAACTTCCATGCCTTAGTATCATCTCTGTAAAGAACCAATAATACCTACCCCGCAGTTCTGTGGAAGCATTAGAGGTACTATAAAATGACTTGCAAAATACCTTGGCACATAGCAATGCACAAAAATAGGAACTGTTCTCACAAAAGCTAATTTTTCTATATGGCATTTGCTTACATATCTGGTGGATAAGAAAGATGGGAAAGGAGAGAGTTAGAAAGTTAAAAACTGCAATCACATTAGCAATTTATACAAGAAACACTTTGGCTGTCTAACAATGTCATTTGACCAGTTCAGACAGATCACTTTGATTATTGTTCTTTACCTATTTGTTCTGCTTGCCAATCCCTGCTTGCCTAGAGGATAGTTCTCTAAAGACTTGCATTTGGTTATACTGCAAACAGATTGGTATGTAAAAACAGGTAGTGAGTAGTTTGGAAGATGGATAGGATTACTCACTCATTGCACTTTTATAAAAGACAAAACAGTTTCTCTGTTTATTAAATATTGTATTTCAGAAGATATTTTATATTGTATAATATTATATTAAAAGATATATCAATGCCTTATATTTACTACAAACAGCTAATAAATAATATATAAGTAAGTAGATATATCTATGGGTCTATAGAAAACTCTATGTATATATTTTCACCATTATCAATAGTATGATAGATTACAGTAATGGATCCAATTTTTCATGCCTCCCCATATTGACTCCATTTGTACAGTAACTTTCACTGTAAGTGGGGCTTCCTTTCCACCCCTAAACTCTTCACTTGGCCATATACCTTACTTTGTCAATGGAATTTCAGCCGACATGGTGCAAGAAGCTTGTAAAATGCCTCCCTTTCTTGTACATCTGTTGTCACCATGAGAAGGACATCCCCCAGCTGTTGCCTGGCCTCAGGAGAAAGATGAGAGCAGGTGGAACTAATCAAAACTCAGCCATGCCAGTCTAGATCAGTTACCCTTTAGTTGGCCTAGTATGTGTGAGTGAACTAAGCTGAAGCTAGAAAACCACCAAATAGAACCCAGCCTAGATCAGCCGATCCTCAGCTGAACTGAATGCTTGTAAAACAAACAAACAAACAAACAAAAAAAAACTGGTTCTGTTTTAAGCCACTGAATTTGGGTGGTTTGTTACATAGCAAACTTTCTTGAAATTTGTTGATTTTCCAGAAGAGGAAAATTCCTTTCTGTTTCCCTCAGATGCATCATCCATCCATAAAATATTGATTTAACACCTGACATTAGAAGTTCTTAGGGTGACACAAATCTATGCAACCATACAAATAACTCATTTTAACTCAGGGAAAATTTTGTTAAAGTTAGGATGGTGTAAATCAACTTATACAGTAGATGCCAATGTATGTGGTTAGAATTCAAAATTATATCAGATAAAAGGGGGTACATTGCAGCTATAAGTACAGAAGAAACCAGGTGGTGTTGGAGTCTACTTCAACCATCTCTGCCTTACTAAGGATGTGGAAACAGAAAATTTTTCTTCTCTTTATGTTCCACACTCTTAATTTCATAAATTTATGAATCCCAGAATATAGGTTCTTACATCATTTCACAATGTTACATAAATGTCATTTTTGTTAAGGAGTAAAAGAGAAAAACAAATCTTAAAAGCTTGAAGCATTTGTGATCTCATAAGTTTTGATCAGGAAACTTTAACGATCAGTTGATGGAAATATGAAACAACAATACACATGAGAGCTTGTTTGGAAGTTCTAGCAGGGGAGTGAAGCTACTCCTCTACCCTTGACCAAAGATGGGTCCTCTCCTCTGGAGGAAAGTCATCCTCCTCCACCAAGCTCACAGCTTGGGAGGGATGCACATGGATTGGTGAGGGAGGGGGGAGACACTCGCCTAGCCATATCAGCCGGATCAACCCTGGAGATCAATGGGGTGACAGATGTCTCAGCCAGATCGCCCTCACATCCTGCAATACGCATGAAAAGGGGAATGTCACGTCCATTCTTCCAGTGGGTCAATAACATTAGGGTTGCTGTAACCGGTTTGGCTCAGCGGATAGAGCGTCGGCTTGTGGACTGAAAGGTCCCAGGTTCGATTCCGGTCAAGGGCATGTGCCTTGGTTGTGGGCACATCCCCAGTAGGAGGTGTGCAGGAGGCAGCTGATCAATGTTTCTCTCTCATCAATGTTTCTAACTCTCTATCCCTCTCCCTTCCTCTCTGTAAAAAATCAATAAAATATATTTTAAAAAAATAACGTTAGGGCTTGCTCTTGAGAAAGGAAAGGAAATATTGTACGTAGTCCTTAAGGAGGATAAACAGGAAAATCATTTGGGGTTAATGTGAGTGGTGTCACCTCAAGTAAGCAAGATAGAAAACTGAGTTCAATGAAAAAGCTTCAGTCCATTACCAAAGAGGCAATGACACTGGAAAGACAAATTTAACCTTAGTGTTAAGCAGGAGAGGTACAAGTAGCTACTACTTAGAGTCAAAATTTGAAAAATAGGAGAAGCAAAAGGAGCAAAAAATGCTGAAGTCCTTGTCCATGGCCGTTTGGTATTGCCCTGCGGCATCTAAATGGAAAAAGAGCACCTGACTCTTGACATCTTATACAAAGAAGACACGCAGCAAATACTGCAGACAATGTGCACTGACAAACAGCACTGGAGAAAGGAGGGCATGGGTCAAAATGTCATGAATTATAAATAATTCATGAGACAAATTCATCAGAAAAAAGAAAAAGCAGCCAAGTTTGTGACATCATAAAAGTTATGTATTTATTGTAACATGGAGATTTGAAGTCAGTGGTAGTGGGAGAAATGTTTAGAAAAGAAAAACCTTAGTATTCTCTTTCTTATACAATTGCTCCAGCCTGCATGATTTGATTATTAATATGGCATACACATATGGAGTTGAAGAGATTTATACACACCCCAAAGGAATTGTATAAGTTGTTCTCTGTCTTTCCAATACAGTTGCAAAACCCAAAGCAGCTCAGTGCACTGCATGTTAATGGCTTTCGGATATTCTTCAGGAAGGTATCAGAAAAGCGTTGGCAATGAGTTCTGATTACTGTAATCTGAGAATCTCCAGTGGAAAGCATAACAATATAGATTTCGGGAAGCTAATGAATCTCTCCAGACCAAGAGACACTTGATAGTCTAACACAAGGAAAATAATAACAATATGTTTTGTGATTTAGTTTCTTTGTGTTATGCTTTTGGGGGGTTAGCTATTTCAGAGGGGACTTTTTAAAGATGAAAATTGAAAATCAGGCAGCTATTTTTAAATAGAAAAGCTTTACAGTGTTTTGTGAAAATATAAATAGTATTAAATAGGTACATAAATTTTGCTAAAATATATCATAATTTCACTATTATTGAGTATCAAATTAAATGAGTCAAAACATTTCAAATATTTCAATAAATTTTAAAACCTGATTTTGCACTATAATTCACATATGTCAGATTTTAATTCAATTTCACTTGGATTATGCCTTTTTACCCTTTCTACTATATTTAAAGAGTTGGAAAACTATAACAGTAAAGGATTTTAGCTGATATCTGTCATTTTAGCTGCAATCCAAAGTCTGAAGCTCATTCCTTTCAGGGAAATGTTCTGTAGACTCAGTAGAAAGCAAGCTCCTGATTCCATCATTAAAGCCAAAGAATTATTGTTTGTCTTGCCCTGTCAGAGACAGGAAAAAGGCCTGAGACCCACTCTAAGGGAAAACTGTGCTCCACCCTGGAATTTTAGATCTAGGAGGAGTGATGGGAAAATACAGGAAGAGTTAAACAAGCATTCACAGAGAAGGTACCAAGACTCTAGCTATAGGGTCAGTATCAAAAATTCCGCAAAGGTGCTATGGTGTTAGTTGGCTTCCCACTCAAACTGTTCTCATGCAAGACTGTTCCTCTTGTCTGATATTCCTTGATTTCCACCTCTGCTTTGAGCTGGGCTCTTTTCCCAAATTTTCCCATAGATTCTATGAGATACTCAATATCCTTATCATTTGTTAGTTTTTGTTCAAAACATTTTATCATTGAGGTCTATCTTCAGTCCTACCTGGCTGTTCCCACACATCCTTTCAGTGTTAGATGGAGTGGATTGAGTGAGGATGAGAATAGAAATAGATGAGGCACCCTTTATATACTACTCTCCCCTGGTTCCATTTAATTGGCCCAGAGGCGGACACCTGACCCAGAAGGAAGAATCGTCCTGAGATTTCTCAAACAGGATGTTGGTAGGAAATGTAGTCCTTCTTTAACAGTGGTGCCATGAGATTGCAAGATATAAGAGTTGCAGGCAGCCATATCTACCCCATGCAAACTATCTTGAGAAACATAAAGCAAACACATATCACAAGCAGTCCCATGAAGCAAGAGTTAGGTATGTTTTAGAAATACCCTAACCCTTGGTTTAATTCCCTGAAGCCTAGTTGAAATCCTGCTATTCCTATAGTTTCTTAATTGACAAACTATCCTTTTTTTCTGTTCAATTGAAGTAGAATTTCTATCACTTTAAATCAGAGCTCCCCTCACACCTCCTCAAAAAAAAAATGGCTTTCTTTGGTTAAAACCTAGATTTTGGTTCAGGGAGTCCTATCTCAGGTTTCTAAGGCACTTTCAAAAATGAAACTCCCTAGACCTCCACTAAATATAATTTTAAAACACTACCCCAGCAAGAGTGTTACAAGTATCTAAAGGTCTTGTTAGCGATTCTTTATCACCACCCCCTATAATCAATTTATTTTCCCATTTTTATTTCCTTTCTTAACCTTATCTTCCATTGATTTCTTTTTTCCTTCTTTTAACAATAAACTCTCCTCCCTTTCTACGGCTCGCCCTCCACATGTTAAAATCCTCCCAGTGAAGGCCACTCAGTTTTTATTTCATCATTTTTCCATTAATCTCTGACCCCATCACCAGGAAGAAGTCTCTCTCTCCTTTGAACTCTTCTAGCACTTATCCACTGCTCTTTCTTTGCACTTATCAATTCTTGCCAGTACTATTTTTATTTAAATATTGCCTTGATTAATCCATGAATATTTTAGGTAATGCAATGCAAAAATAAATTGAACCTACTGACCACAGTACACGTTGCACCTAATATGTATTCTATTAACATTTGACTGATTGGTGAAGTATTTATAGAAGATTGTAGAAAGAATATGAAATTAAGGGTACTTTAGCTATAGTTTAATACTTTATCTTTCTGTTAAAGTAAACTGCATCAGAGAGCTGTGTGCTTAGATGGGACTCAGAGCTTTTTATTTATTTATTTGTTTACTGTATAGCTTAAAAACCTATCATGTTGTTCAAATAATATAAAGACACAGCCTGGACACTCCCAAGTAGGCAGCAGGGAGAAAGTGATCACCTCTAAAGGGTAAAAATGGTGAGAAGAAAGGAGAGGAAGAAAAGGGAAATAATGCCCATTTTCTATATATTTCTGGTTTTTTTAAATTCTTATTTAAAAAAAGAAACATTTCCAAAATGAAGAAAAAGCTCTGGGAAACTGACTTCATTTACTATAAGGGTATTAGTATATGCTGTCCTTTTTATAATGACCTATATGTGAAATTTCTCTCTGCTCTAAGTTCCCACAAGATAAGCATCAGTTTTCCTTCTCCTAAGAAATAGATGTTTTAGGTGTGTTTTGTTTTTGTTTTATGGGGGGGAGGGACTGGCAATTACATAGTAGCAATTATATATTAGTGTCTTTGATTTTTTTCACACAGTCTATCAACTACTTTAAAAGATAATCTTAAGTTCCTTGATCCCTACAGCAGGGGCATTAATTCCATATTTGGGTGAGGGAAAGATTAGATAAAATTATGTAAATAATGCCAATATATATCTTTCACAGTTAATAGCTCACAGTAGGGCTTAAAAATGAGAAGACTTTCATTTTCTGTTTTATTGTAATATTGATGATGATGATGATGATGATAATGAAGACTTTACACATTAAAATATTTGGCAAAATTGTGTTATGTTGTGTTTGTTCTTTTTTTTTTCAATCCTCACCTGAGAATATTTTTCTATTGATTTCCTAGAGAGAGAAGGGAGAGAGAGGAACATTGATGTGAGAGAGAAACATTGATCAGTTACCTCCCATTAAATGCCCCTATAGGGGAGATCAAAAGGCAATCTAAGTAGTGCTCTGAACTGGAACAGAACCACAACCTATTGGTGTATAGGATGCCCCAACCAACTGAGCTACCTAGCCAGAACTTCAATAAGTTTTCTTGTTGCTTAAAATCTATAACTTCAAAACCTATTTCATTTGTATATATGTAAATTCTAAATATTAAGCATATGTGTATTTTAATATTATATAAATTGTGCATACATTTACTTTTCAAATGGTACAGAAGGTCAGAAAAATTATAACAGTCTGTCAAATAAATCTTATTTTTCAACCACTGTTAATAAATTTTGGTTTTATTTGTTTTGATGATTACCATTAGAACAACATTTAACTTATTTATTTTCCTAATTTTTAATTATAAAATTTAGTCTGTTTCTTGTTCTCTTTTGACTTTTAACTGAAAAGATGCATGTAATGTTTTATTGAAATATATCGTGTGCTGGTTGGATATATGTGAGAAGAAAAGGTGCTAGATTGTATGAAGACATGAAGACAATTGGGTGGGAAAGAGAAATATGGGGAATGACAGAAGCAGCATTATGTTCATCTTATATAGATTCTGATTGACAAAATATTATTTTGAGACCTACTCATTGACTTTTCACTTTGTCTATAACTATCTTTGGGTCAGAATAAAGTTATAGTTAAAGAAGGTGCAGCCTTGACAAACTTACTCTGAGTTTTTACAGTTCATGGAGATTGTGATAGTTGAAGCCATTCTAAAGTTTAATTTCTTTTTGAGTCTTTACAAATAGACTGTAGTCTCTTCTTTATATGTAAGCTCTGTGTGGGCTTTGCCTTGTTCACTGTAATCTCCTCAGCATCTAGAACAGTGTATCAATGAACATCTATAAAATCAATGTTTCTGCCAAAACCGGTTTGGCTCAGTGGATAGAGCGTCAGCCTGCGGACTGAAAGGTCCCAGGTTCGATTCCAGTCAAGGGCATGTACCTGGGTTACGGGCACATCCCCAGGAGGAGATGTGCAGGAGGTGGCTGATCAATGTTTCTCTCTCATTGATGTTTCTAACTCTCTATCCCTCTCTTTTCCTCTCTGTAAAAAATCAATAAAATATATTAAAAAAATCAATGTTTCTGTTTTAGTGATTGACATAGTTCCTGCCAAATTGTGATAAGCATTCAGTATCTCATGACTTTCATTTGCTATATCACCTGATCCTTGACTTTCTCCACCTGAGTTTCCCATCATTGAGAGCTCTTCACATCTATTATTTTGAACACATTTTCTTACTGTTCTTATATAGGTAAATAAGTAAGTAATAAATAAGTACATAAGTATGTGCATATATATTAATCTTAGATAATTTTAGGTTTAACATTAGATATAATTAAGTCAATCAGATTTATGCATTCATGTAATTAATAAAGAGAATACTGTACTTCTAAATTTTATTAAATACTAGAGGCCTGATGCATGAAATTCATGCAAGGTTAGGCCTTCGCAGCTGCAGCGGCTGCCTTGATCCCTCCCTTCCAGCCATGGTGGCCTTGATCCTGTGGCTGCAGCCCCAGCTTCGTCCTCCAGAAGGTCATCTGGAAGGACGTACAGATGGCTGTTAGGTCAATTTGCATATTATGTTTTTATTATTATACATGCTTGCTTCAATTTCCAGGGCAAAAATTATTTGACAAATTGTAAAGCATACAAAGGACTCCAAAAGACCTAATTCTCCAACATAGAATAGCATTATTTGACAGAGTAATGCAGTAAATACAGTTGTGTGAAATATTTATAAAATAGTTGCAACAACTTAATGTTTTCATTACTCAGTCTCCATCTAAAATCACTGAGGGAATTAGCTATGTACAGAGTTTGGAGATGACTACTGGCTGTTATTTAAATAATAATTGCTTAACATGCCACGCATATTGCATTCAATATATGTATGCACACATACATATGTATGTATATATGTGTATTCTAAATATTAAGCATCTGTGTATAGAATTGGCATAAAAATAGCAGACATTTCTTGAGACAGAATAAATGATAATTGCAGCATACTAAAATTGCCACAGTGGTTTTACAAACTTGTCACTGATTTATTGTTAGATTAATTACATTTGAATGATTCAGTATAATTTATAGGTAAGAGATTCTTAGATTTTACTTACAAATATTCTGATTTGGTAGATCTGGGGTGAAGTACATTAACATCTTTTCCTTAAATTATTTTCCTGAAGTTCCCTAGGTGATTATGGTTAGCACTCTAATTTATGAAGCATAGAGAAGCATTATTAGAGCTGGGCAAAACCAGGCTGACCCTCAATGGTTTGTCACATTTCAGATCTCTTCTCCACCTTGAAGGTTGATGGAGATATTTTTTTAGGTGCAAAGTGGCCAGACCTAAAAAAATACTGGCTCTTCCATAAAAATAAAAACAAATATCAGAATGCCAATATACTAATTGTCAGTTAAAAGAATAAATATCATTGGTATGATAATAGTTGTCATAACAAGATATATGGGAAACCAATAAACATCTGAAAGTTTGGGTTACATATTAATTCAGGACAAACATGATATCATTTGAATTTCAGTGTTATGAGACTGGCAAATGCAGGAATCTCACATTTAGGATAGTTTTGCTAATGTGACTGGAAATATTCAAAATTTATTTACTAATGCCTCCCTCTCCCCAGGCAGAGTTTATCTGATCATTGGCAACATCTACTTTATAATTTTCTCTTCATTCTTTGCATCCTTATATTATGAGCCAATTTTTAAGTTGACACATACTTTCTTCAGATTTTCTAATGCATTCACTTAGGACACATTCAAGCCAAAAGGCCTGGGAGCTAGTGTGTTTCTTTTAAGTGAATTCAATTATCTAAGCTCTAGTCGATTATGTATTGAGTTTATAATTTAATTTTTAGGAGGAAATATGATTTTTCTAAGTCTTTTATACAAACTTCAAAATAGCATTTAAGTCATGACATACAGGCCTGTGTAAACATAGGTAGTTTCTATATTCTGTCAAATGTGTGTGTGTATATATATATACCCATC
>NW_006295391.1:3889616-3899894 GCF_000327345.1 Myotis davidii | reverse complement strand
CTGAAGCCCGAAGAACTAAAGCAGGTTTCTGGGGTTTTGTTTAGCTTCTATATTTGTAACATAGTTGCTTAGAGTTGCAGCTCGGAGGCCTGCAGTGGCAGACGAGGAACATTGGAGTTCTCCGTCACTGAAGCAAGCAAGCCTCATGTTCACTTTAATCTGCCTGGCTGCTGGCCGCCATCTTGGCTGGTAGTTAATTTGCCTATTTCCCTGATTAGCCAATGGAAAGGGTAGCAGTCGTATGCTAATTACCATGTTTCTCTATTATTAGATAGGATGGACAAGGATTCCAAGCATTGTAAGGCAGATACATTTAAGGAAAGAAGGATCTGCACTAAGAATCAGAGGAACTGATTTATCCACATAGTTAGACATAAATATTTGGACATTATAGGATGATAAATGAGACCAAGTTTCAAGAGATGAAGTAGTTTCAAAACAATTTATCTCCATCACTGGGAGGTAAACGCTAATTAAAATGAGATGACAATGAGGATATGTGGACAGAAAGGGAAGTGCTAGTGAAAGATGCAGAGATGAGAAAGGGGTAAAAAGCAGGAAATTGTGCTGTGTAGAAAGCACATATTTCCCAGTGGTTATTAAGTGTCAGAGGGACTGCCATTGAATATAGGTTCCCTTCAGATGCAAAGGCACTAAGAGAAATAGAGTGAAAGCAGTTGTGGCTAAGTTGTTTCTCACTTGCTATAAGGGACCAAAAGCAGAATGACTGAAAAAGTATTATTCTTACCAGATTTCACTTAGTTCTAGCGATCTGGGGCTTTGTGGTAGTAAAATTTTTAGATCAAAGTCAAAGCACATGCTCCAATTTAGAAACTCAACAAAATATGTATTTCATGCATAAGATTTTTACAATGTCAGGTTTGCCAACATACCTCTTCGTCTTTTATTTCCAGTGATTCTAAATCCTTATATTTACTATCAGAGGGTGAAGTAAGTCCAATTCATTGAGTATGGATTACCAGAAGATGGATTTTCTGCCAATGAAATACTAGTATAATTGTTTTGACAGTGCAGTTCCTCTTTTCCTCCTTATCCAGTGATAGAGACTATGGACTATCCCCTATTCTCTGTTTCCCCTTCTCCCTTTTGAAAATAGAATACCTAAGTGTTAGATGAGAACATACTCTCAGATACACTTTCCAGCCTCCCTAGTGGGCAGATATGGCCACAAGATCCCTAAGAGAAATATCTGTCACTTCTAGGTCATCTACTTAGAGATGCTTGCTCTGGACTTTCTCTGCCTCTATTCTTGTTGGCTAAGAAATCATGACAACAGAAACAAACTTGAGAGCCTGTCATAACTATGACAGAGCTGCTGCATTATCTCTGGTTCACCACTCCTTCCCTGACTATTATATGAGGTAAAACAAAAATTTTTTAAAAATGTCTTATTTAGGACACCATATTATGACTATAACATAGACTCTCCAAATAACTAATTTGTTCTCATATTCTTGTTACTTAGCTACAAATAAAATCATATAATTAACTTAATATGTTTATTTTAATTACCTCTAAGACTCAATTTCCCAAAGTAGCAGCAATCCAGAAACTTGCAGAATCTGCCCAATTCCTTGAAATACGTCAGACTTAGTGGGAACTTAGCCCAAATAAGAGATTTTACTTTCAAGTACCAAATCGAAATAATGGGTATGAGATATATAAGGATTATGACTTAGTAAGTTATATGTCTAATCACTGGGTGTACACCAAAATTTAATGTAATACTACATTCAACTTTAATTGAAAAAAAAAACCTTTATTAAAAAAAAATCTATCAGGTTTTATGTTGACCCTCATTTTTATATCTAAATTTACAGGTCACTAGAGTTAATATATTTGAGAAGAAAAGAGTAACTTTCACCTTCTTGGTAGGAGTATAAATTGTCATACCTCACATCCATAAAAGTTAAAAGTATATGAACATTTTTGTCCAGAAATTCTGATCCTAGGAATTTAATATACAAATATATGCTTATTAACACACACACACACACACACACACACACACACACACACACATATTGTTATATATATACAAAATATATATATATATACATTTATGTATATACAAAATTTGAGATATACATGTATACATTTATGTATATTTCTTACTGTGTTACTTAGAATATAAAATAAACTAAAACCAATATCAAACTGGAAACACCCATTGTTACCCTTCAGAAAATGATTGCTTAAACTAAAGTACATTGAGACAATATTTAAGGCCATTATTTAAAAAGTGAAATAGAAGAACCAAGATGGTGGCATAGGCAAACACCTGTACTCACTGCCTCCCACAACCATGTCAAAATTATAACTAAAATACAGAACAACCATCATCCAGAACCACTGGAAAGCTGGCTGAATGCAAGTCCTATAAGTAGAGAAGTAAAGAAGAAAGCACACTGAGACTGGTAGACAGTGCAGAGGAGCAGAATGAGCTGGTCGGGCACCCGTGTGTGCTGCTTTTTTAATTGGGAGGGAGATCATGTCTGCAGAGGCCACCTGGAGGAGCAAGGGGTCCCAGCCCCACACCATACTCCCAGCCCAGAGTCCCAGAACTGGAAAAAGAAGTCCCTATGGGCTGTAAGAACTACAGTCTGTAAAAAAACAGTGCAGATTGGGGCTCAGTGACACAAAGGCTGCTGGAGACCCACCTGCTCCTCTTAAAAGGCTGGCAGCATGAACTGAACTGAACTTACAAGCTCCTGTTTCCACTGAGCTCTAGTGCTGGGCAAGGCTCTGGGGGACACAGAAACATAGGAGGAGAAACTGGACCATCGGGAATCAGGCAGGAATTTGGGGGGACAGATTTCTTCCAGATGGAGGTGCCCACAGTGGCCATTGTTCCTGTGCTGGGACCTCCCTGGTCTCAGGGCTGACTGGCAGCCATTTCTGTTTGCTCCACCCTGGTGATTCCCTGAAACCTCACCCCATCCAATTAACAACCCCACCCAAGCTGCATGCAGTGGCTCTTGCATATGAATGGCCTGTGTCCTTGATCAGGCTAATATCTGTCAAACAAGCTGCAGCTGGGTCAGGGAGCCCCAAACCTATCAATAAAAGGCCTAAGACCCGTCACCAGCACCAGCCTGCCTTGCTTCACAGTTGGGCCTCCTCTGGGTACCTCCATACCAGATACAAAGAGGAGGAATCTGCAGATCTCTCTGTAGCTCCTGCTGAGTAGTCCCAGGCAGTGGCTGACTTTTCACCTCCCTGGAGACCTAAGAGCCAGCATACCCAGTGGTCATTGTCAGATTACATACCAGATTACAACTCTACACATCCATAATCAACACACTCAAGGGGCAGACTCAGTGAACACCTAAGTCCCACTGAAGTGAGTCCTGCTCCATAAGGGTGTCTCCTGCACAGCAGCTCTCCCACTATAGTCTCAGATGGTCACCACAGTCAATTGGCCTGGAAGTCAATTCCTCCCAGTGACACCAACAGCAATCAAGGCTCAACTACAAAAAGACTGTGCACATAGCCCACAAAGGGTTGCACCTAGAGTGTCTACCTCAGGTGATTGGGGAGGCTGAGCCACTGGGCCCTATAGGACACCTACTACACAAGGCCACTCTATCAACACAAGGAGACTTAGCAGCTACCCAATACATAGAAACGAACATAGGGAAGCAACCCAAATGCAGAAACAAAGAAACATGTCACAAATGAAAGAAATGGAAGAAAGCAAACTACTAGATATAGAGTTCAAAACCACAGTTATAAGATTACTCAAAAATTTTTCAGAAAACTTCAAGGAACTTAGTGAGACTTTCAAGGACCTTAGTGAGAATGCCAAAAAAAAAAAAAAAGGAAAAGGACGTCATAAATTAAGTATACATTGACAAATAAAGAATAATATACAGGGATTCAACAGTAGACTAGAGGATCCTAAAATCAAATCAATGAATTGAAATATAAGTAAGCAAAAAATCACCCAACCACCAGGTTCCCCGGCCCCTTCCCTGGGGTTTGCCTTTAACGCAGCGAGGCCTCGCTCCCTGGCGGGATCTGAGCACAAAGCCGGGAGCTCACGCGGGACTTGGGCCCTGGTTCTGGCCCCAGCCCTGCGAGTTGGCACTATTGGACTCAACACCATGCTCAGTTTGAGCTCCATAAGAAATATTCAAAGTGATGAATGGCAAGAACCTACAACCAAGATTACTTTATCCAGTAAAGCTATCATTCAGAATAGAAGGTCAGATAAAGAGCTTCACAGATAAGAAAAAGCTAAAGCAGTTTATCACCACCAAACCAGTAATATATGAAATGCTGAAGGGTATTCTTTAAGAAGAGGAAGAAGAAGAAAAAGATAAAGATAAAAAATATGAACAACAAAATGGCAACAATACATATCTATCAACAATTGAATCTAAAAATCAAATGAACAGAAAATCTGATGAACAGAATAATCTGATGAATGGAATAGAATCAGGATTTGGAAATGGAACAGACTGATGATTCTCAGAGGGAAGGGAGTTTGGGGACTGCAAAGTAAAAGTGTTCTGAATGTATAAGACCCTAGCAAAAGATATGTATAGATCCTTATATGAACAAGAAACTGTAGTAAGATATATTATAAATATTGCTGAGCCCAAAAATATAAATGTTATCACTATTTTCAATATAAATAAGAGTGATATCTGTAAAATTCTGAGTTCTTCAAGTAGATTATTGTAAGAAATAAACATTAAAGAATAAATGTTTAAATAAAGTGTAAGAAAACACTACTTTAAGCATAACTTCTAGAATAGTGGTTCTCAACCTTCTGGCCCTTTAAATACAGTTCCTCATGTTGTGACCCAACCATAAAATTATTTTCGGTACTACTTCATAACTGTAATGTTGCTACTGTTATGAATAGGAATGTAAATATCTGATATGCAGGATGGTCTTAGGCGAGCCCTATGAAAGGGTCCTTTGACCGCCAAAGGGGTGCGACGACCCACAGGTTGAGAACCACTGATCTAGAATCTGATTAGCTCTAAATAATTTGTGTGAAATTGGTCAAGTGTTTAACTCTTTTGTGAGCTCCCATTATTTTCAGCTAATAAAATAGAGAGGGAAAAGTTACAACACCTCAAATTTCCCTTCCAATTTAAAAAAGTCATGATTTATTTTGTGACTTACTGTGTTTCGCCAGCACGGCCAAGGGTGAACCTGAGAAGAGGTGGTGAAGGATTGAAGAAATGACAGACAGGAGAATATAGTTGGAGCTCGGTGGATCTCCCATGCCTGGATGAGGACACAAAAGACCCAGCCTGCAAGTCGATTTATTTTATAGTCTGATTAAAACAAGGGTAGATTAACGTATACAAATGTTCTTGTTTTGTCAACACTTGCTGCACCTTCCACAGCCCATTAGCGATTTAGGAAGAAATTAGGGAGGACTACAAGGTCAGGCTTAATTATGCTAGGAGAGCTCTACCCTCCAGGCTGGGACTTGTTTGTGGCCCTGCCACAGGTCAGCCCAAGGTTTGACACTAAAGCCACTCCGTACAACTTACCACAATATTCTTTTATATTTTAACATGAAAATTTATAGTATAATCTAGTTCATTTTAAAAAATCAGTGCACTTGTTTCTTTAGGGATTTTACTGGCTATGTTAATTTTAACAAGAAATGCATTCCCTTTCCATCTTAATTATATTTATTTAACACATTTTTATAGTTATTATGAATGATAAACAATATTTAAGATGATCACAATTAAAATATAAATCTTAACACACATATGTCATAGAAAAGTAAGAGTAATATTAAAATTTCCTAGGTAGTTCTGCTCCGCATATCGAATTTGTTGTGTTTTATATGAACAATGAAATATACTAAAATTGATGACATAATCTTTTTGTTAGGACAGTTATGAGATGAAAAGACAAAATCTATAAGTAAAAGTTATTTAAAAAGCAATACATCTCTAACAATAAAAAGATGAAGTTTGTCTCTCTAATTAAATATGTCTCTAGTGTTACAAGTATTAAATCATATTGTTAAATACACTCACAGTTTTTTTGATAGACTATATTTTATGAGTTCTAAAAATGCTACTATAAATTCAAAAATATTTATGCATTAATTTTCATATTTAAATTGCAAAGTCTTTTGGTGCAACAGAAGTTTCAGCTTCGCAGTTAAATGGAATGATTCTTTAGCATTTGAGATACAATGTGAACATAGATTGATGTGACATGGCTTCATCTCTGGGAAAGTACAATAAAACTATCATAGAAATTGGCCTTCTGGAAATATTTTAAAAGAATAAAATAGTCTTTTTAGTCATTAAAAAGTGATAAAATTAAGCTTCTTTCTAATTTTACCATTCACATAATATAGATTTTTTCATAGAGAAATATAATTTAATAAATTGAAAATATGATATGTAGTATTAAATCATTAAATTCCATTTAAGTTTTATATATTTATAAAAGAATGTTAACTATTTTGCATAAGTCTCAAGTGATATGGTAATGATTAGAAACTTATTAAAAAACAAATAATTTGACAATTTAGTAGCAAGTCACTATTTTGCCATGATTCTTTCAAACACATTAGGAATAAATTGTCATATTTCATGTTCAATAGAACTTATTTTTTTTTAAATAAACATATTTTATGGTGTCCTATGATTACAAAAAAGCTCATTAGAGACAAATGATTTATTGTGGTCCTAATCTGTAGAGGGGGAAAAAACTCCTTTTAACATTTGGAATATGTACTTCTAAAACTTGTGAGGCCAAAATGGGGTATTCAGATCCTAGTTCTTTGTCTCCCAAAACCAAAAATGAGTTTGCGGGCAAAAACAGTTGGCAGAAGTAACTTTTACTGAGGGAAGCAAGTCCTGGAAAGGTGCAGCTGGAGCTCCACAAGCAGGCCAGTGTCCCCAGCACAGTTCCAATGTTGCAGCAGGTGTAGTTCAGAACCGAAGCTCATTAAAGTCCATTAGTCCATGTGTAGAGGCCCACATGGCCATAAGCCACGTGGGCACAGGGGAGTGCATCCTTCCCACCCCACAGGAGCCAGGAAACCAGTAGGCCAGAGAGAGGAAAAAAGAGAGCATGTGTTTCTTTGACCATTGATAGATACAGTACGTGCCTTGCTAGCTCCTGATTGGTCCTTTCAAAGAATTCTGTCTTACTAACATCCTTGGTGTTGGTTATACTAATACACCTCACTGCCTTGTGATTGGTTTTCAACATCCATACATTTTTACATATTGTCATTGATTTCAGAGAGGAAGGGAGAGAGAGTTAGAAACATCAATGATGATAGAGAGAATCATTCATCAGCTGTCTCCTGTATGCCCCTACTGGGGATCGAGCCCAACCCGAGCATGTGCCCTTGACAGGAATAGAACCTGGGACTCTTCAGTCCATAGGCCAATGCGATATCCCCTGAACCAAACCAGCTAGGGCCAGTTATACATTTTAAAGCTCAATTTCCTGCAAGTGCACCCTTCTTTCCCTGCCCAGCTCAGTTGCCTTAGCAATTCCACCTAGCTGGATCTAGTCTTCCCGCCCAGCTGGGTCTGTTTCTAGGTCACTTCGCCTGTGTCTGTGATTTTTCTCAGAACAGTGTGAGATCAGCAAGCGCCTGTGGTCCCGTCCTTCCCTACCTGGCCCTCTTCTATCTCCACACTTGTTTTTACAGATTGCAGACATAAAATTCCTCGGCAGAGATGGGGTGAGCATCAGTCATTACTATTTTAAAATAAAATCACAGGCTGTAAAAGATCAGTTTACTGAAGCATCTAAGGCTCCTTTAAACTATAACGGAACAGGAAGTGTCCAGACCAGTGCTCATTAGTCAGTAAGACATGGTGTTATTGTGGCACAAAAGAAAAATTTCATGTAGTAAAAGAGAAGCAAGGTATGATATGAGCCAATAAGTCACAATTTTTATACAGGCAATTATATGTTTTTTTACTTCATTATTAAAATCTTATTGTCTAGACCAGTGGTCAGCAAACTGCAGCTCACAAGTGAGCCATATACGACTCTTTGGCCCCTTGAGTGTGGCTCTTCCACAAAATACCACATGTGGGTGCGCATCTACAGTGCAATTGAAACTTCGTGGGCCATGCGCAGAAGTCGGTATTTTTGCACATATATATACATGTTTTCTTTTTCCTCTGGCCAAAATGAAGCAATAAATTACCTGGATGGCTATTTTGTTTGGAGGTGAACTTTCACAAATAGCATGTTTGCAAGTAAGGAGCTCCCTAGGCTTTTAGGTAAATCTCTAAAATCAAAATGAAGAAAATTAAGCCCACACTCCACTTCAGAAAATAATCTGATAATCTGCAATCACTCATATCTTTTGGGATGTTGGGTTTGTAAGGGGTATGGCACACATAAATTCAAATCTCCTCTGACACATAGTGTAGCACTCAAAATGCATTTTACAACTGGTGGGTTTTATGCTAAAGAATGCAAATGGTGAATTAGTTTATGTACAAAGAATTATTTTAATAGTTTGACCATCCATGCTATATAGTTATTATATGCAATATTTTATTGTTCATTTTCACTTAATTTTCTTTACAAAAATGTTCTTCCATATCTCTTTTTATTATACTATCACTTTTTTAAAAAATATATTTTATTGATTTTTTACAGAGAGGAAGGGAGAGAGATAGAGAGTTAGAAACATCTATGAGAGAGAAACATCGATCAGCTGCCTCCTGCACATCTCCCACCGGGGATGTGCCCACAACCCAGGTAACATGCCCTTGACCAGAATTGAACCCGGGACCCTTGAGTCCGCAGGCCGTAGCTCTATCCACTGAGCCAAACCGGTTTCGGCTATACTATCACTTTTGAATAACATTTTTACCCTTGAGTTTCAATCTTTTTAATAGAGAAAAAGTACATATATATGAACACATTCAAATAGTTAATGCATGTCATGCTCTTATAAATAATGCAACAATGTTCTTATATTTTGAGAGAAATGCACTGTTATCATTATTTAATTTTAAGCAAAGTGCAGTTACCTTATATGATACTGATTAGATAATAATGCTTAAGATTCTAAATACATGGCATTAGAAAAGTAACTAATACTGTACACAGTATAAGTAAATGATTATATAAGTATGCATAAATCTTAGAAACACTAAATCTAAATATATGTGAAAATCTTTTATTCTCTGAAATTAATTCTCCCACCAAATGCATCATTCCAAGATCCAGAGCTCTGAGTGTTTATAAGTTTTCAATGACAAAATAATGTCTCAGACCAGAAAAAGTCATTTTTTTAGAGGGTGGAGTTTGGGATGATTTTCAAAGTGCTATTTTTTTCTGTTAAGCTACTAAGGGCAGAAATATTTCCACTAATTATTGGGTCATAAAAACATGACTCACAGTATGTTATCATGAAAAAAAAAATACTAGAGTAGGAATTGGATATATAATCAGAATAAATTCACTGAAATAAAATATGTTCTCTTCAGTTCTGTTTTATGCTCTATTAGCAATATCACATTAACTGCTGGATAAATAAATAAATAAATGCTGAGTCATTTTTTGTTTTTTGTGTTTTATTTTATGATAGACTTGGGTCAATGCTGAAGACATTGTCTCATTCTATCTAGCTCCATTCAAGAGTAGAAAATATCATTTGAACAAAAAATTGCCTAAAGATTTTCCTTGTTAGTATATGTATTAGAATTAAACATGGAGGAGTGAGGGTCAGAATGAACTAGGATCAGGAAACTAATTGGTAGCTAAATTTATAATACAAGTGACAATATATGTTGCTTTCATGTAAAAGTACATTCAAGAATAAAATATTGGGGAGTTATTTCTACTCCTAGTATAAATCAATCAATATTATAACATATCCTATATAATAAAAGTGTAGTATGCAAATTGTCCCCTTGACTGGGAGGTAATCTGGGTGTTTGACCAGGGACTGGGGCTGGCTGAGGGACGGGAGGGAGTCCCCAGGCACTAGGGACCCTATTAGTGCATGAATTTTGTGCACTGGGCCTCTTATCTACACTAATAAAAGAGAAATATGGTAATTGGTGTATGACTGCTACCCTTTTCATTGGCTAATCAGGGTGATATGCAAATTAACTGCCAACTAAGATGGCAGTTAACTGCCAACAAAGATGGCGGTTAATTTGCATATGTAGGCACAATGCAGAGAGGCGAAAGGGAAAGCAGGAAGAAGCCCCCTGCCACTGATAGTGATCGGAAGGAAACCCAGGGGGGAGCTAAGAGCTGGGGGGCACCCCAGCC
>NW_006295391.1:3885696-3889131 GCF_000327345.1 Myotis davidii | reverse complement strand
GGAGGCGGCAGACCTGGGCAAGGGGCTGATCAGGCGATTGGAGGGTGATGGGGGTTGACTCCTCTGGCCGAGGCATCAGGCCTGGGCAAGGGTGGAGCTGGAGACGGGGGGGGAGGGGGGAAGGAGGTCCCCTGCCCAGGCCTGAATCCTGGGCCAGAGGCGTCAGGCCTGGGCAAGGGCGGAGCTGGAGATAGGGGGGGAAAGGGAGGTCCCCTGCCCAGGCCTGAATCCTGGGCCAGAGGCGTCAGGCCTGGGCAAGGGGCCGATCTTGCGATTGGAGGGTGATGGGTGTCAACGCCTGAGGGCTCCCAGTATGTGAGAGGGGGCAGGCTGGGCTGAGGGACCCCCCCCCCCGCAGTGCACGAATTTCATGCACCGGGCCCCTAGTACATTAATAATCAGTATTATAATCTGGGGAAAGAAGAGTTATGGATCATAAAAGAAAAAGATGCATGCCTAGGGCCTTCTACTATAAATATACCACCTACGTTTTGAATATTTTCCAAACCTGCATTTCAATTATAAGCTTGAAGTTATGTGGATTTATTTTCCTTTTGAAGGGTAAAATTGCTTCTATAGGCTGTGTTAACTGTTGTTAATTTTAAGAATAAAAGTTATAATACATTATGAAATATAATTGAACTATGAATTATATCTGCATAAAACATATATAATCAATACTTTTTCACAACCTGGTAGTTGAATTGTAACACTAGTCATTATAAATTAGAACTAGCAAAGAGTAGTTTTATACCAGTATCTATATGACAAGATAAAATTGTTTTTGTCTAATAAATAAACGCACTGGTACTAACTGCTTTGGGAAGCTTAATCTAAAATATTATTTCATGAGCATTGGTTCTTGGGTTGATAAATTGCACTTAATAGCCAGCAATTTATCACATGTTAGATGTTATGATGACTTTTATTTTATACACTCTTCAAATATATCTTAATTTTCACCAAAGTATTATTACCTCAATAACAATTATTTAGAACACCAGCTTTCAGAATATCAATATTAAGCTTCCTTCCTGCATTTCTGAAGAATAGAAATTAATAGAGTTATGCATAAGTACCCAAGACATTTGATATTTTTAACTCTAAACAAGAATTGATAGAAATTTAGAACTGGAAAAAATTTAGAGGTTCATCAATTTGAATATCCCATTTGTAAAAAGAGGAAAATAATTGTCCAAGAAATTAATTGCTTGCCCAAGGATAGAAAGCACAGAGGTAGAGCTTAAATTAAACTAGGCGTTTTGATGCCTGACTCATATGTCTTTCTACCTAACTGCGTAGTTTCTCCAATTTAAAATGCAAATAGTACAGTTAAAGGATAGTTAACAACAACATCTATAAAACCATTTTCAAGGGAATTAAGAATGTTCATTCAATTCTGGATAAGAAAATTTGTCCAAAGAAGGAAAAGTCATATGTTTCAGTTTATCTTACTATTAATATCTCTTTATCAGTAAGAAAATAACTGGAAAATCCAAATTGCTATATCTACTATAAAGTATATATAAGAGGGAGAGAGATGGACGAGTGTGAGGGAGGTGCCATTGGTTATCATTATCAGGTCTCCTTTTCCTTCGTATTAGATTGGCCAATGGCAGCAGCTGGCTGCTTCTTAGAGAAGCTTTGCTTACAGAAAAAGATCTCCACATGGAGAAAAAACTGTCCTTATTTATCTCTAAATAGATTGGCATGTTTTGGTAACATAAATGATAAGAATTCTTTTGACAAGGTCTCGGTATTGTTGTAGAGGTGATTTTATCCAATACATTGACTTTATTCATAATTTCACCCGGCTCTTGTAAATGTAGCACAGTGAAAACTAGAAAGAGATATTGTGTAGTAAAAAATCTCTCTGATTAAAAGTCATAGAGAAATAATTTTTGTAAAATACTTTTCCCTAGTATCTGTTGTTGAATATCAGGAAACATTACTTTTATGTTGTAAGTAGTACAATATGAAAATAAATGTAAATAATGTAATTGTCTGCTAAAACTCTACACTACCTGAAGAATTGAAATTAATTTATACTACATGATTACCTTTTCATGGCAGGCAGATGTTGGGGTTATGATAGTAGTAAACTTTGGATTATTTTCATTCACAGATCAGGATCTGCTTTTCAATAAATTGAGAAGCTAAGGTCTAACCCTTCCGGCAGCAGATTGGCTTTCTAATATTCTTAGTAATAGATCTAAATTATCATTCAGTGTAGGTCTGTGTCCTGTTGTTAGTAGGCCAAGATATCCCTCGGAATTCATATGTTTCTCTTCTTTTAGTAAATGACCTGCCATCTGCAAACAATTTAAGTTCATTGTCTAACTTTTAAAAAAAATATTGATATGGTCAGGAAGACATTGATGCATTTGAAAGGGTCTGAAAATGACCTGTGAGGCAAAGTAGCTGATTCTTTTTTAAGATTAATCTCCCTACTCTCTGAAAAAAATAACATTAGTTATTCCATATCACAACACATTATGTTGTTTTTTAAAATGTTTCATTCACTCTGAAATATATAATATTTTTACTGAATGACTTTTTATTTCTTATAGTAATAAAATAACATAAAATTTTCTCACTAACAAGGGACCAAATTATAGAGGATGACTCAGTGAAATATGCTTTTATGTCACCTCTGAGAGAGATTAGATTTGATTTTCTGCATTACCTACCCTCCTCAGTTTATTCATCTTTGAATGGAAGTAAAAATATTTTATCTTCTTTAGACATCAAGAGCCTTTAAGATGTTACCCTTTTGGGCCTGGTAATTCAAATTTTCAGAGACTACTTTAAGGAAACAATGAGTGAGTTTTAAAATGATATATAAATATGCATATTAGAGAAAAATTAAACTGAAACAAGAAAAATATCAGTGATTTTTATGAATATAACAACTGTAATATAAATGATGCCACTGCATAATGGAATACTTTGAAACCATAAAAATAATCTTTTCAAGTGCTTAATAAGATGGGAAATGCCATAATAAGTTGAATAATATGTTAAGACATATTAAAGAATCTAAAACTATTACAATAGTATATTTTATAGTATTATAGAAGATTCAATCATTTAAAATATTTATTACATAAATACACATATGCATGTATCTGTAACTGTATATTAAAAAAACTTTAAGATTAAGATGAAATGCCTTTTTTAAAAAACAAAAGCATAATTGTGTGCTAATAACAGATGCTTACTTAAAAATGTTTTGTCTGGCCCTAGCTGTTTTGCTCAATGGATAGAGCATTGGCCTGCAGACTGAAGGGTCCCAGGTTCAATTCTGGTCAAGGCCACATGCCCGGGTTTCTGGCTCGATTCCCAGTAGGGGGTGTGCGGGAGGCAGCCAATCAATTATTCTCTCTCATCATTGCTGTTTCTATCTCCCTCTCCCTCTCCCTTCCTCTCTGAAAT
>NW_006295391.1:3864323-3885647 GCF_000327345.1 Myotis davidii | reverse complement strand
GATCAGAAAAATTAGGGATGAGATAAAAATGACCTCTATCACTACTTTTTTTCAACATGGGTGGTAAATGCACCATGCAGATGGTGTTATAGAGTTGTACACTTGAAACATGTATGGTATTATCAACCAACTAGAGGCCTGGTGCACAAAATTTGTACACTGAGGGGTAGGGGTTGTGTTCCTCAGCCCGGCCTGCACCCTCTCACAGTCCAGGAGCCCCACAATTGATCGGTCCTACAGAGGTAGGCCCTGCCCACCTACTGCAGCACTACCACCAGGTAGCCTGGGCCTCCTTCTTTGGGGCGATTGATCATGCCCCACAGAGGGAGGCCCCACCCACTGCCACAGCCCACCTGTTGTGACCTGGGCCTCCCTCTTTGGGGCAATCGTGGAGCCCCCTGATTGATCACCTCACCAGCCAATGGCCTGGGCCTCCCTCTTTGGGGCAATCATAGGGTGATGGCCAAGCCCCTGACCAATTGTATTGCAATTGCACCCACCTTGGTTGGCCTGGTGCCAGTGGGTGTCATAGCATGGTAGCCCGGATGGTCGTTCTGCTATTAGGCCGTTTGGTCAATAAGCGTATTATGCTTTAATTATTATAGATGTATCCCTATAAATTTAACTTAAAACAATAGTACTAATGAAAACAATGCACTAAAAAAAACAGTACTAATGGAAACCTTTCTCATAGGATCTACTAAATCTAAATGCATTTCCTAAACTGGGCAAGTTACACTTATAGATAAAAACTTATCAGAAATGTATACATATGTTCAACAAAATACATGTAGAAGTAGTTCTCAGAAGCTCAATTCATAACAAACAAAACTGGAAACAATCAAATGTCTAAGGAAAAAGGATTAATATGTATGTCATGGAATATTCTCTAATAAAAAAAGGAAACTATTGCTGAATGCAAGAAAATAAATGAATGTGAAGGGAAAATTAAGTCAAAAAAGAGTTTAAACATTATGTCTTCACCTATATAAAATGTAAAACCAGACAAAAGTAATCTGTGGTGTCAAAAGTCAGAGAGTAGTTATAGTTGGGGAATGAAACTGACTAAAGAAAGGCATGATAACTTCTATAGGTTTGTCAATGTTACTTTTGTTCTTCTGAGTGATGGTTATGTATACTCTTTTTGAAAATCCATTGAACTCTATACTTTCAATAGTGCATTTTATGTTTTACATCAATAAAATGTTTATCTTTAAAATGATAAGTAAATATGCCTATTTTACAGTTTTATTAGGTGGATTAAATATGCCGTGTATGAGAAATCATTTTGTAAAACTCTGGCAACATTATTATTCTTGCACAGAAAATATGATTGCCAAGCTATGAGAGTGTGGAGTGATAATATGAATTCTGACCCAATAAAATTTCACCTTGGATACCCCTGACCTCTTTTCAATATTCCTTTCTTGGCTGCATTTAGAAAACAGCTTGGTTTCCACTGAAATTCTATTCCCAGCTTTGTAAATGAAAAGAAAGACATTTTAATATGTTGTCCCCAGATTCACTTTCAGAGAAAAGTAACTCTCTTTCCCCAACATAAATTGTCAGTAGGGAAAATGGAATAAGTATTGAATTAATCTTTAGGATCACTACAGATGTCCAGTTCTTCCACTCTCTCAGGACAAATAAAATTCTGAAACAAATAATAGCAGAGAAATTGCCTACAAATATTGAGGAGTTTACAATCAGCAATAATACCCAAAATCTGCACTTAAACTCTTAAAAAAACACACACACATAATAGCTTCAAATAACTAAAAATAAATTTTGGGATTTTAATGCATAGAATAAAATCCTAGTTTCAACAGTTACCAGATATATACAAATAAACTAATTTTGCATTTTTACTTTATAAGACTTCTCTTCAATAAGATGAAGAGAATATATATATACACAAATGAGGTTGTGACTCCATCACAGTCACGGCCAGCTCAGGAGGAAGGGCGAAGGGCTGGGCTCTCCCCTAGCCTGAGACATCAACACAGAGGGGTGCCTGCTCCAAGCCTGTGGGGCATGGCTGGGGGAAGGCCCCAGTGGTCGGAGGTAGGGCCAGCTGCTCACTGGCTGGCACCATCCCCCAATTGCCCTGCTGTCAGCCTGCTCCAAGCCTCCATGCCCAGACTGTGGCTTAGGCCCACTCCCTATGGAGCGGGCCTGAGCTGTCAGTAGGAAATCCCCTGAGGGCTCCTGGACTGTGAGAGGGGGCAGGCTGGGCTGAGGGACCCCCACCTCCCAGTGCATAAATTTCATGCACTGGACCTCTAGTAATCTAATAAATTTGTTAGAGGATAAAGTAAATTAATACATGTAGAATGCATAGAAAAGTGTTTTGAATATAGCAAGTGTCCAAGATTGTTACCTAACAAGTTTGTAATGGACAAAACCTAAATTTTAGTTTATTGACTTGAAATCGGTGCTTCTGATTGACATTCCACACTCCTCCTCAGACACAGTATTTTTCTTCTTGAGATTTAGCCACCATAAACTGGTTGTTTATGAGATTTTTATGCTTGTATGTCTTAAGCTTGTATAAAGGAAAAGAGTCTGAAGAATTTCTGGGAGGTGATTTATATGGCTTTAATCACATTCCTTTCTCATGCACCTAAGCATGCCAACTCAGCCAAATGAAAGAGAAGCTGGGAAATGCAGTCTAGCAAGGGGCCCAGGAAAATGTAAATAGAATTGAAAAACACCTAGCTACTTTCTGCCTAGTCACTCATTTGTTCCACTCATCCTCCCTTGCAGATAATTATAGTTCGTTAGTAGCTCAGCTGTGAAAAGTTTATGTAGTCAAAGGTAAGCACTATATATTTAATTAAGCAAAATTATGTTCCAATTACATTGGATTACATTAGAGGTTACAATTACATTGAGAGTAAAATGGCAGAAGGAAATGTGTGCACTGAGGTGTTCAGGTGTTAGGGCAGTCAAGAGAGCTAATTTTTCATATTTTAAAAACACTTGAGTGTCAGTAATGAATATCTAAAACCAAAAAATTCAAGAAATATTTGTAAAATTATGTGACTGAATAAAAGTAAAAACCAGGAGAAATAGCTAGAAGAAATTGAAAGCAATGGCTTTGGTGTAGTAAGAATCCAGAGTGGAGAAGTGATAGTCTTTACATTACAAAAATATTAATCTAATTTGATTTTTTGTCCTTTTTGGCCATGTTCATGTTCTATTTTGATAAAAATAAAAATAGAATGCATATAACAATGAAATTGTGATCATAAGAGATCATCAGCTCTGGCTGGTATGGCTCAGTTGGTTGAGCACTATCCCATGCACTGAAAGGTCACTGGTTCAGTTTGATTCCTGGTCCAGGAACATTCCCAGGTTGAAGGATCCATCACTTGTAATGGCGTGTATGGGAGGTGACTGATCCCTGTTTCTCTCTCACATACATGTTTCTCTCTCTTTCACTCCCCCTTCCTCTCTCTCAAATCAATAAAAACGTATTTTTTAAAAAGAGGTAATCAGATTAACATAGGTCAAGCAGCATGAGAGTTAGAGACACATAGTGATAAAGGTATAAATTCTAGTATCTATAACAGAGAGGGGAAAAAAGAAAGAAGAATGAGAGCGGTATTCATATAGAAAACAATGACTGAGATCATATAGAGGAGTTTTTGGTTTCTTTAGGGATGACCTGATCATGCAAGATGAGAACTTTTGGGGGATAGGTATGCCTGTTATTTCTTCCAGTGATACAGTTACACAGAATCTATATATATAAAAGCCAAGAGACCTGAATGACAGAACAACTGTAACGACCCAAACGACCAGTCACTATGATGCGCATTCCAGAGGCCAACCAGCCTGAACAGGGACCCAACTGCCCCCCCCCAACCACCTGTGGCCTCTCATCCAGCTAGCCCCACCCCTGATTGGCCCCCCACCCCAATCAAGGGCAGGGCCGGCTGGCCAACTGCTCATGGACCCTCCCCCACCCCAGCCAACCCTGCCTCCAAATGGCCCTCCCACATTGATCAGGGTTAGGGCCGGCTGGCCAATTACCTGTGGTGCCTCCTCCCCTTAGCTGGCCCCACCCCTAGTAGCCCCCAATTGGGGGTGGGGCCAGACAGCCAAATGCCTGTGGCCCCTGCTCCCAGCCTGCTCTGCCCTCTATCACCCCACCACCCTGATCAGGGGTGGGGCTGGCCAGCCAACTGCCTGCAGCCTCTCCCCCTGGGAGGACCCTCCTCTGACTGCCCCCCACCCCTCAGATCAGGGCCAGAGCCAGCTGGCCAACTGCTCATGGCCCCTCCCCCTGGTTGGCCCCACCCCCCAATAGACCCTCCCTCATCAGGGGTGGGGTGGGGCTGGCCAGCCAACCTCCTGTAGCCCCACCCCAGCCAGCCCTGACCCTGATCAGCCCCTGCATCGGGGTAGGCCAACTGGATGCCACCTGTGCATGAATTCATGCACCAGGCCTCTAGTAAATAAAGTTTCTGTCTCAATTGTTTGACAATTGAAATTCTATACTGGAATATTATGGTGCTTACTCTTATGTTGACTTTGGTGACTTGGTTTAGGTTGTGGCATTTATACTTGCCTTTACTGTGTTTCTTAACCTTGATTGCTTTTAGAATATTGAATCCACCAAATGGGAAAATAGATAAATTACTACTATTATAATTGGGGGAAAACATACATTACTTGAACACTTATTTGGAATAATTTCAAGTGTTTTTAATATAGACATCAAGAGTAATAGGATAATATTTGAAATGATTTAAGAAAAGCAAAATTGGTACTAGAGAAACTGAACAATTTTGCCAAGGTCACAGTTCTCAGATTTTTAATGAAGTCAAACATTGAAGCAACTACAGAGGGTCACACAATTAAGACTGGTGAAATGCCACAGACCATACAAACATAGGCCTTTAATGAAGACAAGGGATTCAATATAGCAATAGAAAAAAAATATCAGGCAGATCTGAGGCATTCAAGCATTCCTTTCAGAGTCGTCTCAGTTACACAGGATAAAGTTCATCTCCACACCACAAATCACAAAGATAAGTGCAAAAGGTCTTGGAACAATATTTTTTTTATTGTTGTTCTTTTGTTTTGTTTTGTTTTTTAGACTTTCTCCATGAATTTAGAGCATTGGAATACTAAATTAAGGGAGGAAGAAATTTGCAAAAGGAGTCATAGATAGACATTAAGAGAGAAAAGAAGTCATATAAATACAAAAAAGTTTTCTTTTATCTTAAAGAGTACAATATTCTTTATCAGTTTTTAAAACATCTTCCCACATTCTGCATATGTAAAAATATGGCACAAAGAAATAGCCATGAAATAGTTGCTGAGAGCAAAAGCTATAGTCATTATATCTAGAAAAATATAGCAACAACTCTAAGATACCCATATGGAAAAGGAAGTTTACCAAATAATTTTCAGATCATGTTATCTCTACCTAAAGAAAAAGAGCAATCTTAGGAATTTGGAGAACAGAATAATTGTTATAATTTTAATCAATAGAGTTTCAAGCAAGGAATATTCAAGAAGGTTCATCTTTTCTTATTTTGTAGTGAATAATCACTTATAATTGCAAATGTTAAATATTGAATAATACTAACAAAAGCTTTCAACTAGCTTGAAAACTTAAATGAATACAGTAGTATGAGACATTAGCTGGAATTTGCCAGCTTTACTATATTAACATTGAGAAAGAATACTTAGGATAATAAACATTAAATGTTTATTGAGTTTTGTTTCAGAATTTGTTTTAATTATATAACATTTTTCTGTTACAGATAAATTTTAGTTGTTTTCTATGTTCAATGACAAGGTTTTATAGCTTCTAAAGATCTTAGTCTATTTGAATGTTTATTCAAGGTAAATAAGTCTTCTTGAATCCTTTGTCTATAACCCAATCACCCAGAGGAGTACTCCAATCCTTTGAAAAGTAAAGCATGTGCAACTATTTCCTTTATTTAAAAATACATAAATAAGGTTTTTATCTGTTCAGTAGAGAGTCAACAATTAAAATGTAAAGTAAACAATTAGCTTTCCATTACTGCTGTAAGAAGCTACTACAAACTTGGCTTAAAGCAACACAAATGTATTATGTTATAGTTCTGTACATCAGAAATCTGACATGAGTCTCACTGCACTAAAATCAAGGTGTTAGCAGGGATGCATTTCTTTCTGGAGTCTCAGGAGAGACTGTTTCCTTGCTTCTTACTGACTGCCTGTCTTGGCTCATGGCTTCTTCCTTCATCTTTTTTAAAATATGTTTTTATTTATTTTAGATAGAGACGAAGGAAGAAATAGAGAAACATAGATCAGCTGCCTAGGGATTGGACCAACAATCTGGGCAAGTGCCCTGAAAAGGTGTTGAACCATTGACCTTTTGATACATGGGACAACGTTCAAACATCTGAGCCTCACTGGCTGGGCTTCTTCCTTCATCTTCACAGGCAGCAACTGTTCTTACACTCGGTCACTTTGACCTCCTTTTCTGCCTCCCTTTTCTGTTCCACTTTTACGGATTTTTGTGATTACATTGGAACTACCAAAAAATCATGAATAACCTCCCTTTGTTAAGGTCAGCTGATTAGCAACCTTAACCACATCTTCAACCTTATTTTCCTTTTGCCCTGTACAGTAACATATTCCTAAATTTCAGGGATTTGGATGTATATATCTTTGTGGGACCATTATTCTGCTTTCCACAGTAACCAATATCATATCTCTGCTAAGCTTTTAGTGTAAAATCAACAGGTATTTAAAATATTTTTTCTTATTATTACCTTGTATTAATTTATACCCATTCTACTGCAACATAATGCTACTTGAAATTGTATTTGCTAGTAGAGGATTACATTTAATGATTCATCAAATATTTATTAGTTGTTTTCTATTAAGCAGACTCTGTTCTGGGTGCTGATTATATATATATATAATGGAGCTTACCTTCTAATGAGAGAAGGTAACAGTAACAACATGAATATGTAAAATATATAATATTTTAAATAAATTAAGGATGGTGTATAGGAAGTATTTCATGTGAATATGAATAATAGGAGTGAGATATAAGAAGGAAGTTTCCATGGGTTGTTAGGTTGAAGGGCAAGGGAATACTGATAGGGCTACCTAGACTGTTGACAGTGGTATAGGTCACATGGGTTAAAATGACAAGAAGATATAATAACCCTCCACTGGGCACTTCATTACTACAGGAAAATCAGGTAAAAAACTATGATTTAAAGAAAGGAGATTTGTGATGTAGCAGAAACTATTGTCAGCCAACCAGCTTTTACATAGTACTTAGCTAATGAGCCCAGAGAGCACTAACAATCAGTGGAACTCAAAGACCTGGCTCTTTAAAAATGAAACAGGGACTTTGGTGGCTCTAAAAGGTCTATCATCAGCATGTCATTATTAAAAAATAAAAATAAATAAATGCCTATGCCATTTCCACTCCCTAGGTTTAATCCGCCATACCAGACTGCTTTTCTTTTTTAAAAATATATCTTTATTGTTGAAAGTATTACAGATTTCCCCTTTGTTTTGTTTCGTTTTTTCCAATTGACCCCCTCCAACCTGCACCAGCCCCTCCCAGGCCTTCACCACTCTCTTTTCTGTGTCCAAGGGCTATGCATATATGCATATAAGTTTCTAGGTTAATCACTCCCACCCATCCAAAACCGCCACCTTCCCTCCGAAATTGGTCAATTTGTTCCATGCTTCTATGTCTCTGGATCTATTTTGTTCCTTATTTTATTTCGTTCATTAGATTCCACATGAATGAGATCATGTGATACTTATTTTTCTCTGACTGGCTTATTTTGCTGACCATAATGTTCTCCAGATCCATCCAAGCTGCTGCAAACAGTAAGAGTTCTCTCTTTTATTTAGTCACATAGTATTTCACTGTATAAATGTCCCGCAGCTCTTTTATTCCTCATCTGCTGATGGGTACTTAATTGTTCCACATCTTAGCTATTGTAAATTGCTCTGCTATGAACATATGATTGGTGTTTCAGGTGTCTTAGGATATATTCCTTGGAGTGGGATCACTGATCAAAAGGGAGTTCCATTTTTAATTTTTTCGAGGAAACTCCATAGTGTTTTTCACAGTGGATGCAGCAGTCTGTATTCCCACCAGTATTGTAGTAGGGTTCCCTTTTCTCCACATCCTAGCAAACACTTGTCATTTGTTGATTTGTTGATGATAGCCATTCTGACAGATGTGAGATGATATCTTATTATCATTTTAATTTTCATCTCTCATATGATTAGTGACTGAGCATTTTTTCATATGTCTCTTGTCCATCTGTATGTCCTTTTTGAGAATTGTCTACTTAGGCCCTTTGCCCATTTTTTAATTGGATTGTTTGTCTTCCTTTTGTTAAGCTGTATGAGTTTCTTATTTATTTTGAAAATTAACAAGTGGAAGAATATACTGTGTTCATGAATTGGTAGAATCAACACCATTAAAATGTTCATACTACTGAAAGCAATCTATAGATTGAATGCAATCCCTATTAAAATACCAATGGCATTTACCATCTCAGAGGGAAGGCTGGGAAGGGTGGGTGAATGGGATGTAATCAACCAAAGAACTTGTATGCATATATGCATAACCCTTGAACACAGATAATAGGGTGGTGAAGGACTGGAAGGCAGGGGAGTGGGGTGGCCTAGAAAGGGTCAATGGGGGGAAAATGGGACATATGCAATACTTTCAACAATAAATATTTAATTAAAAAATACCAATAGCATATTTCACAGATCTAAAACAAACACTAAAATATTTATATGGAACCAAAAGAAGGCCATGCATAGCCGTAGCAATCTCGAGAAAGAACACAGCTGAAGGAATCACAATACCAGTTTTCAAGCTATACTACAAAGCCACTGTACTCAAAACAGCCTGGTGTTGGCACAAAAACAGGCACATAGATCACTTCAACAGAACAGAGAAGACAAGAGCATACAATGGAGTCAAGACAATCTTTTTAATAAATGGTGTTGGGAAAATTAGACAATTACATGAAAAAAAAGAAAAGAAACTAGACCACCAACTTACACCATACACATGAATAAACTGAAAATGGATAAAATACTTAAATGTAAGTTGTGAAACCATAAAAATCTTAGAAGAAACCATAAGCTGCATAATCTCAGATATCTTTCGTAGCAATACGTTTACTGATACATTTTCTAGGGCAAAGGAAACTAAGCAGAAAAGAAACAAATGGAGTTACCTCAAAATTAAAAGCAGAGCTAAAGCAACCATCAACAAAATGAAAAGAGAGCCCACTGCATGAGAGAATATATTTGTCAGTGACATGTCCAGACTGATTTTCTTATGAAAAAGTAGAAAACTTTCATTTAATTTTCATGTTTTAACAATAAAGAGGTCAATGAGGTAACAGTTTAGATTAAAACTTAATCCTGGCAGAAAAAAGGATTTCAAATGACCTGCGGTTATTACTTTAAACAACCTAGAACAGCCCTGGCCCGTTTTCTCAGGGGTTCTAATGTCGGCCTATGGGCCAAAGGCTTGCAGGTTCAATTCATGGTCAAAGTCTTGTACCTGGGTTGCAGGTTCAATCCTCAGCCCAGTCAGTGCATGCGCTGGAGGCAACCAGTTGATGTGTTTCTCTCACATCAATGTTTCTCTTTCTCTCTCTCTCTCTCCTCCCCCTCCTTTAACTCTCTCTAAAAATCAATTGGAAAAATATCCTCAAGGGAGATTTAACAAAA
The DNA here is from genome assembly GCF_000327345.1 of Myotis davidii. NCBI lineage: Eukaryota > Metazoa > Chordata > Mammalia > Chiroptera > Vespertilionidae > Myotis > Myotis davidii. Next base: position 3,875,906 of record NW_006295391.1, on the reverse strand, counting down.
AATAATAATATTTTAAATAAATAAACAACCTAGAAGAAAAGAAATTCCATTTAGTGGTTTAGAAAGATTTTGAGAAGAGCAGAGTTGAGGAGAATTTCAGGCTTAGAGTTTAGTAGCTGCCAGAAAAAAAAGGAGACATGATAAAATATATGACTTAAGGCATCCAAATAAAATTTCTTCAGAGAAGTTAAATCTTTTTGCTAGAATCCATGGTCATATCCATGAAGAAGCATTTTTCTTAAGCAGACACATGGTCTCTACAAAACATTTCTGAATCTTTCTTTGAGCAAGTAGAATGACTTGTTTCATTATTTTGGAGGAAAAAAAAAATAATTAGGAATGTTAGACTCCATTCTGTTTTCTTGGCTAAGTGGGGGATTACCCCATTCTTTAATCAGAATAACTATTTTTTTTAAATATATTGCTTAGGCTTAAAATATAATGACTGCATTCTAAGTCCATTTACTGTCCACTGTTTGTGAATTTTATCTTACACCTAAACTTAGACATCACATTATAAACTGCTTACACAGCAGATGGTCTTCTAAGCCAAATAAATTTAGCTACCCATATGTCAGCAGTATTTTTTGGCTTTTACTCATTAAGTAAAAAAAAAATACGTGTAGGATTTTATAAAATGTATTACTTATTTTGGTTCAATAATAGGCCAATTTAATCTCTTCAGTTGGTATTTCTGTTAATTAAAATAAATTGTAGGAAAACTATATAGAATCTCTTGAGACAGGAAATAGTGCAACTGTTTATATATCATATTCAAGTAATACATTCAAATGAAATATAATAGCTACAGGTAGATATTTATTTCCTGTGAGATTTGTTTTTCATATTTACATTCATGCTATGCTTCATTATATCAAAATAATGTAAAAATGGCAATGACAGTGTGTTTTGTAAAAATGCTTGTTTTATTCACTGTTAAATTTCTTTTTAGTATATCATTGTTTAATAAAATGGAATTAATAAAAAAGAACCATAACTATAATCTCTGCATTCTAACAGCAATTTGTCAACTTTTGTTTTTAATATAAAATTAGCATGTAAATTATACCATTTAAACTTGAAGAAAGAGTAAGTGGCAAATAATGTTTAATTGTTGATATGTTAATAAGCAACCATTATTATCCATTATAAAATGTTACATATTAAGATGTAAATTTCCTCTTTTTAATTAAACTATAAAAGCATTGCAGTGTCTTGTGTCTGGAAATGTGCTGATAATGATGCATACATATATTAGGCAAACCTAAGCTTAATTTGCTGGACCAATTTATATCATGGTGTATATACAAAAGCAAATCTCAAGGCATTTTTTATTTTATCCTTTCACTGATATGTTGTATAATAGACTGACCTCTTCAAGTGGAAGGCAAATCTTCAAAAGTAATTATTGAATACAAATTTAAAAAGTATTCTCACAAGTTATTTTACCTTAAAAATTGTATCTTTAAAAAATAAATATCAGGGTCTTTTCACTTTTAAATAACATTCAAAAGATGTACACAACCACCCACTTTATTCCCCAAAGTGTTTCAATCATCTCTTTTTTAATCACTTAAACTTAAGAGAGCATCACCTTTTGTGCAATTCCAGGATTGATTTTTTTCCAACCCAAATAGCCTTTGACTTATTGCTATTTTGCCCTATTCTAACAATTAGTTATAAGTTACTATGAGAAACATGGACAGGGATGCAAGGTAATGTCTAGTGCCCTGTCACTGTAGAGGTATAGTAGTCAATCTAACAAACTTTATTATGTTCAGCATGCTAGAAAATATTTTTAGGCAGAATTTTTGTTTTCAGGTAGAACAAGAGAGAACACCATTCAAGAAACTTCTTTTCTAAATGATGCAGGCCAAACATAATTTGGAGCTTATACTTTAATTAAAACTAGTCATGATAAAACCTTAAATTTACCCAATGTATTGTTAGAACAAAAAATACATATTTTTAAACACACATCCTTTAAAAATTTTTATCGCTTGGTTTAATGAATGAAAACTACAAATGAATTGTAGTTTTATGCTTTTTAAAATTAGGAAATAGCTTTCACCCATATTTTATAAGATATTAGATTACATTTTTAAAATATGTTTTGTTGATTTCAAGGAGAAAGGGAGATGGAGAGAGATAGAAACATCAATAATGAGAGAGAATCATTTACTGGCTGCCTCCTGCATGCCCCCTACTGTAGATCAAGCCTGCAACCCGGGCAAGTGCCCTGACCAGAATCCAAGCATGACCACCTGGTTCAGAGGTCGACAACTGAGTTATGTCAGCTGGGTCACACATCAAGATTTTACACTATCCTGACTTCTAAAAGCTTAGATTTGTTTTTTTGTTTTTATCTGGTATAAATGGAATTATAGTCTATACTGTTTACGTCTGGTATCTTTCACTTGCCATTATGTTTGTGAGATTCATGTATATTGTGTGTAGTCATAAATTGTTAATTTTTATTACAGTGTGAGTGCAGTACATTTTTTCCATATTGGAAAATAGATGGAAATCCGAGTAGTTTTCAGTTGGACTATTTTGAGTAATACTGCTATGAACATTCTACTCCACATTTTTGGGGGAACATATGTATACATTTCTTTGGGTATTTACATGAGAAAAAAAGTTGATGGCTCAGCTTTAGAATGTGCTGCGAAAGGTTTTCTAAAGGCATCTTACCGTCAGCAGTGTATATTGTTCTAATTGGTCTACATCCTTGCTAACACTAGGTATTTTTTTGTTGTTTTATTTTGTTTGCAGTTTAGCCATTTTGATATAGTGTCCAGAATATATATATATCTAAGTTTATATATATATAAACTTCTAGAACTCAGAAATAAGAAGACAAATTATTTAACAAAAATATAGTGGCAACTCTGAAGTGTCTTTATAAAGACATTTCATCAAATACACCCTACATTGGCATATAACAGCATAACAACATGGTCAACATCATTAGTTATCAGAGAAATGCAAAGTAAAACCACAAGGAGATACCAATGTACTCCCATGAGAATGGCTAACATCACAAGAACTGGTAACACTAAGTGGTGGCAAGCATGCAGAACACCTAGAGATTTTTATCTTACTAAAACAAATGCAAAGTGGCATAGGAAAACAGTTCAAAGTTTCTTATGAAGTTTCTTCACAGCCCACCAATTTAACTCCTAGATGTTTCTTCAAAGGAAATTAAAAATCATGTCTACACAAAAATATACCTGCAAATATTCATGGCAATTTTATTTTAATTGCCATAACAGGAAACAAGCCGGGACTTCCGTTTTTCTTTTTTAGGCAGATTGGATAACCCTCTGGGAGTAAGAATGCAGTGGGCTTCTGATTCTGCCTTGTATCTCAGGTATTTCCTTCTGATGCATTTGATAAGCGTCTGGCTATCTCCAACTCCTTAGATGGAGTGTTTATGAAAGATTTAATTTTCCCTTTAGATATTTTGAGTTTTGGTCTTTGTTTTACATACTGTTTAAAAGTTTGGCAAATATTTTAAAGAGGTGACTAGCCATGTGTTTGAGGCAAGCACATTCCTAAAGTGAGACTTCATTTCCTACATTATGGGAAATTTCAAATCTCACTTCTAGAAACCCGTATATCCTGGATTTTCCAGACTTCAGAAAATGTACAGCAGGGAGAATTTGACCTTAGGGATTCTTTAGAAATCCAAAATTTTTCATACTATACTCAGCAAACAGACTCATGCTAGTTTCTTTTCTACTTGTAATATCCTACTGCAGAGACAAGCTCAATTAGAATCTAGAAATGACCTAGAGAAAGAAATGACGAATTTTCCTTCATTTAATCCACATGGCATCCCAAAATCTCCAATGTTTTTAAAGACATAAGTTTGCAATTAACCTGGCTTTTATGTTGTTTTAACTATAATATGTTCTGCAGCAATTTTTATTTCTTCCTTAGCTCTGGAAGTTTCTTCTATAAAATTTAATGTTACTGTTCAGTTTTCCAAGAAATACTTTAATCTATTCTTCTAAGGTAAAGTTTCATTAAACTATTAAATTTATAAACTCAGAAACATTCTGAAATTTATATATTTGTGAAATACTAAATATAAAAATTAATCTGAATGTTTATTCACCTTTTTGGAAATTTGTCATTAGATTTATTGTCTTAAATACTTATACAAGCTGCCACTATAATAATTTTCTAAAATACAGATTGATTCACAACACTCCTCTTCCTAAAGCCTTTCATTGTCTCTTTGTTTTAAAGAATAAAATTCCAGTTCCTCTGATGGGGTTCAATACTTTATATAATTTTATGTTAATTACTTTATAGTGGCTATCTTCCTCTGCATGCAGGAATCACTGACCATTAACATGTAACCTTCTTCCTAGATAAATCATGTACCCTTTGAACTAGATTGTTTCTAAGCAGAACATACCATTTGATCTCTTTGACTATCAAAAATTCTTCTTTTCTTTCATATGTTAACTTCCACTGAGGCTTCCCCTTTTAAAAGTATACTCAACTTCTTTCAATCATTGCTAGCATCTCTTCTCAGCACTTAGTTTTTTCTACCTTTTTAAAATAATACTCCGTGGTTTTTATATCTTTCCCATGTTAGTATAAAACTCTTGGTGGGGAGTCATACCTTAGTCGTGTGCACGTCTCACATACCATTCATGGAGTTCACACCAAAATACTTTGAGTGATTATGTGCTTGATTATTTTATTACATGAATATGATTCATTGATAAGAAAGAGCTCAAATATTTCAGAGTTTGGACCAATTACCTTAAAAGAGGTATTTCAGCTAGTCAATTATCCTAGTCAATTATCCACTATTTAAATATCTGAATATATGTAACTTTAATTATTGAAACCTACTTATTTTACTTTAAAAAGAAACAATTTCATCTTCACTAAAAATTCTTCCTAATGAATCTTTTGAAAAGTAACTTTTTGCACAAAGCCCGGGTCGACCCAGGGATAATTTGAATGATTTCTGCATTTCAATATGCTGAGATATGAGTTTCAGATGAAAATGCATTAAGTATACATAAGCATTCCACAAATTGCAATATATTTTTATGTATGCCTTAATTTTATAAGTGCTATTTTGCACACTTTATTCAGACTACTTAGATATTGAACATGCATTGTTCAATATTGTTCTCTAAGGGGGAAAATAGCAATAGTTTTTGATTGCAAGAAAATTAGTCTTTCCAATATTGTAAATATCAAAGACATTATAATGCAGAGAGAAAGTTGTAAAATGTCTATCTTTCAGAAGCTGGACAATAAGAGAAAAATGAATGTCATCATGGGTATTAATATGCATAGAAAGCAATATGTTCAATAAAAATTATTAATTATGTCCAGTTTCTCATTTCTCTTATTTATACAGGTAATCTATTTCAACAGACTTGTTTGTACCTTTAGAGATATAAAGAAAGAGCCACATAATGAATCAAGATGTTTTACCTTGGTTGTTCACACCAGGAAAATTAAAGTAATCTCAACATGTCTTTTTTTATTTCTTAAGTTTTAAAATTTTTATGACATAAGTATCTACAGATCCAAGCAGTGAACCTTTTTTAATTCAATTCAAACTATCATGGCAGTTAACTGGTTAAGAAGGCATGTTCTCAGCTAATAAGTATTACTGGGAAATGGTGATCCCAACTTACTGAGGGATTTGAAAAAAATTATCAACTTCTAATTAAGTCATAAAATTGAGGATATGAGTAGAAATAAATCTCAAGATATTTTTTTAAAGGTAGCTTATTATTTAACTAGAGGCCCAGTGCTTGAAATTTGTGCATGGCAGGAGGAGTCCCCTCAGCCCAGCCTGCACCCTCTCCTACCCAGGATCCCTCTCACAATCCGGGACCACTGTCTCCTAACTGCTCACCTGCCTGCCTACCTGATCGCCCCTTATTGCTCCCCGCTGCTGGCCTGGTCACCCATTACTGCCCTCCCCCTGCTGGCTTGGTCATCTCCAACTGCCACCCCTGCCAGCTTGGTTGCCCCCAACTGACCCCTCTGCTGCTCTGATTGCCCCTTACTGCCCACCCTGCTAGCTAGGTTATCCCCAACTGCCCTCCTGCCAACCTGGTCACCCCCAAATGACCCCCCTGACAGCCCGGTCGCCTGCAACTGCCCCCCTTCTGGCCTGGCCACCCCATGCAGCCTGATGTTCAGTTGATTGGTCATCCCTCACTAATGCCCCCTGCCAGCCTAGTCGCCCCACACAGCCTGTTGCTCAGTTGTTTAGTCATCCTTCACTACCCACCCCCCTGCCAGCCTAGTAGCCCCTCACAGCCTGCTGCTCAGTCATTTGGTTGTTCCTCCCTGCCCCCTGCACCCCCCGCCAGCCTTGTTGCCCCATGTAGCCTGCTGTTTGGCCGTTACTGTTACTGTGATGGTGTCTGGAATAATTTGCATATTCCTCTATTATTAGTATAGATAGCATTATGAACTCATGCTCCTGGGCGAGCGCTTAGGGGCTGATTAATACTAACTTGCATTTGAAAACTGAGAAAGCAGAGATCCAGAAAGTGAAGTGGTTTGTCCACAGTCATAAGACCCACTGTATTAGGATAAGGATTAGAAACTGTTTCTACAAAGAATTAGGACCCAAATCATCTGTCAATGTTTCTACATAGCAATTTGTTTTCCACTATTTTCATCTGATTAGATCAATTGGAAAGTATTTGTCTGTGAACATTTTCAAAAGTAACAGTAATCAAAAGAAGACAATTTATTTTAAAATTTCCAATGAGTTTCATTTATTCTTTCTCATACTCAAAATTCATATAGATTGTGAAGTTAATATATATTTAAATTAAAAAATTCTTTTTAATATTTCTATTTTATGGAGAACTAACTTGACTTTGAAAGTTTATTTGATTACAAGTAGAATAAGGTCGACCTTGCCTGCTTTCATTTGTAGTTATTTCTGGTCTGAATGGTTACACTCCATAAATGATTTCTGGAATTTGGCTTAGAGGCTTAGTACAGCTTGTTTTAGTAGCTACATATTTTTCTCTCTACTTGCCTGCTGGCCCAAACTCTCTCTGGTCCCCTAACCGCCACTGAGTCCTCCCACTTCAGGCACGTTCCAGGACAAGCCTCATTCTCATTTCATTTCAGCTCTCCTCTTTTCCAGCCTCTGTGCCCAACCAGCTGATGAAGATAAGCTGCTTCATTGCTGTGTGCAAGGGAGAAAAATAAGTCCGTTCTAAACCACTCTTATCATTTCTCTCTAAGAACAACAGCTATTGGCCACATTTAGGGTTGCCATCAATAATAAGCATGTCATTCCACTCACATGGAAGGACTGGTTTACATAAGTTTCCTGCTACTGCTGTCACTAGCAGAGATTCTTCATATAAAAAATCGTACACATCCTGGCTTCACAGCAAGCTTGGCAATGATATTCCTGGTAAAAATGCACTGAGGCAACAGAATGACTATGGCAGCCACTCTCTACTCTCTAAGCCATACTCCTTTGCGTGGACCCAGGAATGTCTACTTACTGTGGGATTTTACGATAGTTTGCTGTCACTTGTTTCCTGCCCTCTGAGAATTTACTGTGGGAATTGGTGTTGGATTGTTTTTTTCTTGGCGAATAAGGTTTGGGAGATATATTGGAAGTAAAGCAGGGCAGAAGTAATTCAGGTTGGGCATATTTAACCTCTCATAATAAACGCAGTCAATATTAATAGAGGTATAATTGCCAGATCAATTCAAATAATTATCTCTCTTTAATCTACACCAGAAAGTCTACATTTATAGACAGACTAGCAAAAGTACTGGGTTTGGAATGAGATTAGATTTACCACATTTTCAATCCCAGGTCTATGGTCTCTATTTAACTCCCAAAGATAATAGCTGTCTTCATAATGATACATGCTTTATAACCATTACCATAGGATTATTATTGAAAGTTGAATTACTATCTATATGTCATATACTATAAGCTATATATATATACAGAAATCTCTTATTATAATGTTAAATTACTATACATCACATATATGAGAGAGAAAGACAGACAGAGAGAGAAATAGTGAAAAGTTTAGAGCATCCGTTTATTCTTCTGGATGTTCTAAAGTTTACCATTGATCTAAAAAAACAAAATAAATTTTGGTTCCCCCAAAAATTGACTTACTGCTTAAGGTTTTGGTGTCAGAATATTGACTATGTCAAGAGACACTAAAATAAAACCCTATAAATTGTATCATATCTTTTATGAAAATGTTCATTTTTAAATATTCTCTGAGTCCTTCTTCTAAGGAAAACAGCAGAAATTCTTTATTTTTAGTGGGAACTTCAGCTGCATTTAAAAAATAATTTTAATCTTATTGGCTTTATGAATTCAGTAACTGGTCTAATCACTAGTCTCAGCAATTACTAAGAATATATGCACCATATCTGTGGGTATCTATAACAAGTACATAATCTACTTATTTATTTATTTATTTACCTAATTCTTGGCATAATTTCATGTTCTCTGTTTTTATGATTTTTGTTGTTATTTATTTATTTATTTATTTATTTATTTATTCATTTATTCATTTGTGTTAATCCTCACCCAAGGATATTTTTCCATTGATTTTTGGAGAAAGTGGAAGGGAGGGGGAGACCCACAGAGAGAAACATGAATGTGAGAGAGATGCATAGATTGGTTGCCTCCCACCTGTGTCCCAACCAAGGCCAAGGATGGAGCCCCCAACCAAGGTCCATGCCCTTGACCAAAACTGAACCTGGGATGCTTCAGTCTATGGGCCAATGCTCTATCCACTAAGTCAAATTGGTTAAGTCTTGTTATTTAGTTTTTAATTTTACAATTAAGTTATATGGTTGGTTTGTGGACCCAGAAAAAAATTCTGAAATATTTTCTGAATCAAGTTTGAAAATAAGCAAATATATATACAGCTTTGCAACTGACTACTCATGAGCGATCATGAGCAATTTAACCCCTATAAATATATTTTTTACGTATAAAATTGGAATACTAGCTACCTCATGTATTGTTTTGAAAATGAAAATGGTATAACATTTTAAATACCAAGCACATTGTCTGGTATACAAAAAATGGTTAAGAAAATTAATTATATCCAAATCTATATTTAGTCCTGAGTGCAACCTTTCAAGAGATTTTACAGATAAATTAAATGAGAGTGTAACCTAAAATGACTCATGACTTAGGATCTTAGCATTGGGAAAAAATGACATAGCAATATTATAACAAGTTTATTTTTTTCTTTGAGATAAAACAAAATTCCAGAGGCATTGTGTGTGTGTGTGTGTGTGTGTGTGTGTGTTTGAGATGACAGTATGGAAAAATCCAATTCAACTTCCAAACATAGTTACCTGTGAGAAGTGAAATGAGCAAGCAGAAAAAAAAACACATCAGTCCTAGCTGGTTTAGCACAGTGGATAGAGCATGAGCCTGTGAACTGAAGGGTCCTGGGCTCGATTCTGATCTAGGGCACATGCCCTGGTTGTGGGTTCAATCCCCAGTAAGGGGCATGCAGGAGGCAGTTGATCAATGATTCTCTCTCATCATTGATGTTTCTATCTCTCCCTCTTTGAAATATATATATATATATTAGAGGCCTGGTGCACAAAAATTTGTGCACTCAGTGGGGAGTGGGTCCCTCAGCCCAGCCTGTGCCCTCTCGCAGTCTGGGACCCCTCAAGGGATGACCACCTGCTGGCTTAGGCCCACTCCCCCGGGCTTGGGCCTAAGATGCAGTGTGTGTCATACTGACCAGTCATTCCCAGTCATTCTGCTGTTAGGATCAATTTGCATATTACCCTTTTACTATATAGGATAGAGGCCTGGTGCATGGGTGGGGGCCAGCTGATTTGCCCTGAAGGGTGTCCCAGATCAGGGTGGGGACCCTGCTTGGGTTCCTGGCCAGTCTGGATGAGGGGATGATGGCTGTTTGCAGCTGGTCCCCACTGGGGTGCCTGGCCAGTCTGGGTGAGGGGCTGAGGGCCGTTTTCAAGCTGGAGGGTGACTGAAGCGCCCAACCTCTCCTTTTTTTATTTATTTTTTTATTCTGGGATGTATTTAGCTTCTATGGCTGTCACTGGAACTGAGAGCCAGCTTTAGTTCTGAGGCTCAGCTCCCGCTCTGAGACCTTGGCTGCTGAAAGCAGGGATCTCGGTTTGTTTGGGTTCTATAATTGAAACACTGTTTCAGCTCCAGCTCCAAGGCCAGCTGGCTGAAAGCATGGGTTTTGTTTAGCTTCTATACTGCAATATTGTTTCTTAGACGGCAGCTCAGAGCCCAGCAGTGGCAGGGGGGAACCTTGGCTTCCTCCATCCCTGGAGCAAGCAAGCCTCCTGTTCACTTCAGCTGCCTGGCTGCTGGCCGCCATCCTGGTTTGCAGTTAATTTGCATATCTCACTGATTAGCCAATGGGAAGGGTAGTGAAGTTATGGTTAATTACCATGTTTCTCTATTATTAGATAGGATATATATGCCCTAGTCAGTTTGGCTCAGTGAAAAAAGAATATACTAGAAAGATGAGGGGTCTGGAAATCATTTTATAATAGGAAAGCAAGTGAGGATGTTTAGTTTAAATCAGAGTTAAAATAGAAATTATAGTTATCTTCAAATATTTGAAGGACTCTCAAGTAAAGAATACCTTAGACTCATTATATAATGCTCAAAAGGATAGGAGATGGTTGGGTACACTAAATAAAAAATTAACCTTCAGTTTTTAATATTTATTTTAGAGAGAGGAGGAAGGGAAAGCGAGAGAGAAAAAATAACATCAACCATGTGCCCTGACTGGAATCAAACCACCACTCTGGTGTATAGGGGGATGCTCCAACCAACTGAGCCACATTGGTTAGGGTGAGTACAATAAGTTTTGAATGAGATGCTACTCAACATTAGTGTTAAGGGGTCATATGTTCATATTTCAGGGATTTTATTTGCAACTGAAAATTACAAAGGTAGATCTAATTAGATTATGAAATAACATCACTGCTATTTTTATATATGATAAATTATCTATACTAATAAAAGGGTAATATGCTAATTAGACCAGAAATCTTCCAGATGACCTTCCAGATGTCCTTCCAGACAAAGCCACAGTGGTGGGCCGAGGCAGAGGCAGTTAAGGACATTCAGGCCAGGAGGGGAGAGCAATTAGGGGATCAGGCAGGCAGGTAGAGAGGTTAGAAGTGATCAGGTAGGCAGACAGGCAGAGTGGTTAGGAGTGATCTGGCAGGCAGGCAGGTGAGCCGTTAGGAGCCAGGGTCCCAGATTGTGAAAGGGATGTCCAACTGCCGGTTTAGGCCTGTTGGACAACCCCCAAGGGGTCCTGATTGGAGACAGTTCAGGCCATGCTGAGGGACTTTTCATTGGCTAATCAGGGCTATATGCAAATTAACTGCCAACTCAGATGGCAGTTAACTGACAACAAAGATGGAGGTTAATTTGCATATGTAGGCACAATGCAGAGAGGTGAAAGGGAAAGCAGGAAGAAGCCCCCTGCCACTGACAGTGATCGGAAACCCAGCGGGGAGCTAAGAGCTGGGGGGCAGGGCAAAGGCGGCCCTGGGGCC
>NW_006295391.1:3836925-3863979 GCF_000327345.1 Myotis davidii | reverse complement strand
TGTTTTTCTACTTCATTCCTCAGAATGCACTCAATCAAATAAATTTACCATAATAACTCTTTACCAACTTGCAAATATAACAGCTGAAACCATGCACCACTAATTGCTACCTCCTTTGAACTTCTGTAATGCTTTTTTCTAGAGTTTATGTCAATTAGCATATGTGCACTTGTATAGACTTAGATATACATATGTATATTTACCTACTTTATATATGTATTACTAGAGGCCTGGTGCATGACATTTATGCACTAGGGGGCAGGGTGTCCCTCAGCCTAGCCCACACCCTCTCGTAGTCCAGGACCCCTTGCGATGTCCACTTGCTGGGGAGCGGGCCTAAGCCAGCAGGTGGACATCCCCCCAGGGGTCCCAGACTGCGAGAGGGCACAGGCTGGGCTGAGGGACCCCCCAAGTGCACACATTTTTGGTCACCGGGGGCCCCTAGTATATATATAAAAGACTAATATGCAAAATTTCCCCATAGGAGTTCGACTGGGAAACCGGGAGTTGTATCACTTGCTATGATATGCACTGACCACCAGGGGGTGGCATGGAATAAAAGAAGGCCCTGACTGGCAGTTGGCAGCCAGGGAAGGGAGGCCCTGGCCAGCTGCCAGAAGGCCTCGATCAGCCCTGATCACCAGCCAGGCCTAGGGACCCTACCCGTGCATAATGTTCATGCACCGGGCCTCTAGTATTTATATATTTTGGTATACCAAAATTTGCTAAATAAACCAAAAAACATTTATTGACTAAACAGTACATTCCAGGTCATATATTCCACATAGGGAATAAATAGGTAAAAAAGATATTTCCAACCCTTCAAAGAGCTCATTGTACAATTAAATAGCCAGTATGCAAAACAATATGGAAGTTCTTCAGAAAATTACAAATAGAGTTACCATATGACCAAGCAATGCTTCTTCTGGATATCTATCTGAAAATTTTGAACACATTTATTCATAAAGATATATGCACCCATCTGTTCATTGCAGCATTATTCACAGTGGCCAAGTCATGGAAACAACCCAACTGTCCTTCCATAGATGATTGGATAAAGAAGGTGCAATGCATATATACAATAGATACTCCTCAGACATAAGAAAATATGAAAAACTCCCATTTGTGACAGCATGGATGGATCTTGAAAATATGCTAAGCAAAATAACTCAGTCAGAAAAAGTCAAGAACCATGTGATTACAGTCATACATGTGATTTAAACCTGAAAGCAACAAATGAACAAACAAACAAACAAAAACTCATAGACACAGACAACAGTGTGGTGGTTACCAGAGTGAAGGGAGTAAGGGGAGTTAGTAAAGGGTTGAGTGTCAAATATACGGTGATAGAAGAAGATTTGATTTGGGGTTGTAAACACACAGCTCAATGTACAGATAATGTATCACAGGACAGACATACATATAAAGCATTGTGGAAACATAACAATGAGAAAGACAGAATTAAATAACAATTTCCTCTTAGGTACTGATAATATTAGTTTTGAAATAGCCAATTTTGTAAACATAAATCAGCACATAAGTAATATTTTCAGACAGTTTGACTGTAACTTTGAAGATAATGTGAATTTAGTATACTTTTAAGCTATTATATAGATGAGTACATTGCTACAGCAACCCAAGGTATTCAAATAAGCCCATTAGAAGTAAAGAAATGCTTAAGAATAAAAAATAAAAAACTTAAAATGAGGTGAGAGGCTTGACTACAGGGTAATTGCAGAGGAGGCAATGATGCAGTTCCAGTTGTGAAAGATACAAATTATATAAGTGATTTCAACAGCAGGGTGGTATTTTTCCTGATGTGAAGATGTTACAAAGGTCTGAATCTCAAATGTGTAAATTAAGAACAAAGGATTCACACTTTAGTTAGAAGCAAAGAAAGACAAGTTAAACCGATAGAGGTCAATGCTGTGGCTTACTCTTAACCACAAGGGATGGTTTTTTCAGTGTTACTCTATTCCCCAACTCCACTACCGAAGGGGAGAAGTACTGACGAATCAATTCTAAGGACATACTGTATATGACAGTTGACAGGGGTCTGAATATGTGGAGATGATATCAAAAAGTAGGTAGAAAATATTGCATTGTTTTGTAATGTTTTGAGACTCCCCATGGGATCCCTAATTGTGGTCCTTTTCTTTTTGGTTTGCTTCCTTCTTCTCCCCCCACCCCCAAGTAGCTAGTGAAGTAAGAGGCATCTGCTCTCAGTCTAGGGATGGATAAGCCTAATTATTTGTGATAACAGGTCACACCATCACTCTGCAAGAAACTACAATGTATTTATCTGCTTTTTCCCAATGTGTTTTCCATAACATCATTTATTATAATTTAAAAATTTTTCATTCATAACATCATTTATTATAATTTTTAAAAATTTCATTCATTCACAGTGCCAAAAAAACTAAGTAATTTTGTCTTATTTTCAATAGAACTAAAAATAGTAGTCAGAATAACCACACACTCTATTGGCCTGGTTTTTTCCAATTACTACACTATTGATTCTATCATTGAGTCAGCTATTTCAGATTGTCAAAGAAAAAAAAGCATTGACACAAAAGAAGATCAATGCAATATTCACATATTCACATAGGTATTACTTATATTTGACATCATATGGCTCTCTGTGTTTGAATTTTTTATCATATATCATTACAGCAGATTCCTAATACAGCATAGCCAAGTAGATAGAACAAGAATGTTTATTAAGGAAACTAGAGGCCCGGTGCACGAAAATCATGTATGGAGGCGGGTGAGGGAGGTTGTCCCTTAGCCCAGCCTGTACCTGCTCCAATCTGGGAACCCTCAAGGGATGTCCGACTGTCTGTTTAGGCCAGATACTGGCGGCATCAGGCCTAAACAGGCAGTCAGACATCCCTCTCACATTCTAGGACTTCTGGCTCCCAACCGCTCGTCTACCTGCCTGCCTGATTGCCCCTAACGGCTCGCCTGCCAGCCTGATCAATGCCTAACTGCTCCCCTGCCAGTCTGATTGCCCCTAACTGCCCTCCCCTGCTGGCCCGATCACACCCAACTGCCCTCCCCTGCTGGCCCAGTCACCCCTAACTTCCCTCCCTTGCCAGCCTGGTCACCCCTAAATGCCCTGCCCTGCTGGCCTGGTTTCCCCCAACTGCCCTCCCCTGCAGGCCTGGCCACCCTCTACTGCCCTCCCCTGCTGGCCATCTTGTAGTGGTCATCTTGTGTCCACATGGCGGTGGCCATCTTGTTTGTTGGAATGATGGCCAGGTTCAGTAAAAAAGCCAGGTTACTGAAATGACTGGGATTTGATGCAAATGAATGCCAGATCAATAGGCTTTAAAAAAAAAAAGAACTTTTTTGGTTGTTGATGGTTTCTAAATTATTTTTTAATTACAGTTTATAGTCTATATTATTTTTTATTAGTTTCAGGTGCACAGCATATTAGCTAAACAATCATATATTTTACAGAGTGGTCCCTCTGATATTTCCAGTACCACCTGGCACCACACATAGTTATTATAATATTATTGGCTATATTCCCTACCCTGTACTTTACATCCCCGAGACTATTTTGTAACTTCCAATCTGTCCTTCTTAATCCCTTCACTCAACAGGCTTTTAAATGGCAGAAAAGTTGGGAAATTGCAACTGAAGTTGAAGTAGTTTTTGTATAAATTAATTGCCTCTGTCACTTTATATGTTTTCTTATTTACTATTAAAACCTTTTCAAAAATCACTTCAATTTTTGAGGAGAAAATAATGCAAATATATAAATATGTATTTTTTAACTCATCACATTTTTAAAATTTATTGGGGATTTCAAATGTGTGGTTCTGAAATCCTGTGTTGTTTTATTGTTTTATTCATTTGAATTTATCAGATGTCTTTGGAGAGGCTGTTATCACAAAAGGAAATTCAGTTATCATGCATACTATGTGCATAATTACTCAATCATTAATGACATCAGTATTTTTTAGGCTATAAGATGTTATATACTATGGCTATGTTGTTTGTTTTATCATCATTTTTTTTTTAGCAGTACATTGCATTAAAACAACTTCACATTTTATTTCCTTGCTGGTAAATGTTGAGATCAATAATAAAAAAATGCTTCTAAAGGATCAAATACGTTAAGCATGAATTTATCATTATTGGGGAAATTTGTGCTTCCAAATTTTAATGTAATGTTTTGTTTTAATTTTTATTGAATTTATTAGTTAATAAATTAGTTAACAAACTTATATAGGTTTCAAGTGTATAATTCTAAATTATATCCTCTATATATTGTACTGTGTGTTCACTGCCCCAAGTCCTTCCATCACCATTTATCTCCAGAGACCCTCCTTGCCCTCCCCTCACTCCTATTTCCCTATGGTAATCACCCTACTGTTGTCTGTGTCTATGAGGGTTTTTTTTGCTTAATCCCTTTAACCTTTTTCACACAGACTCCCAATCTCCCTTCCCTTTGATAGCTGTCAGTCTGTTCTTTGTATCTTTATGTCTGTTTCTATTCTGTTTCATTGTTTATTTTCTTCATTAGATTCCACATATAAGTGAAATAATATAGTATTTGTCTTTTTCTGACTAGCTTATTTCACTTAGAGTAATAATTCTCCAGTTTCATCCAAGCTGTTGCAAAAGGTAAGATTTCCTTCTTTTTATGATTGCGTAATATTCCATTTTATAAATGTTCCACAGCTTCTTTAATCCACTCATCTACTGATGGGTACTTAGGCTGCTTCCAAATCTTGGCTATTGTAAATAACACTGCAGTAAACATAGGGGTACATATATTGTTTTCCAATTACTGTTTTGGGTTTCTGCCTTATGACCTACCAATTCTACTCGTGGGAATACATCAGAAGAAACCTGAACCAATATAATATTTTATAATCATAACAGCCAAAACTATTAACAATGGCTTAAGCTGAATAAAGCAGGAACAAGGATATGCAAAGTCATCTTCAAAAGTCTGTTGATCTGTTACAACATCTCTAAGGTTCCTATGAATTTGACCTAAAATTTTGTCCTCCACATTTTCTGTTGTGACAAATCATCTTCTCTTGAGCATCTTCTGGCTTCTTGTTCATTTCACTGTTGTTGTCTCTCGTCTTTCCTTATTTGTAGACATAAAATTCAAATTGCTTTGAGAAAACTTTAAAAATTTATGTTTAAATCTTTGACACATAAAAGTTGAGAATGGGCTATATGTTGAATCTTCATAGGTTGATATTTTAGAAACTACCATCTTAAAACATAAACTTTACTTGTATGCTTTAAAATGCTGCCAAATTTGGTGAATTTTTCTTTTTGTTTGTTAGACTTTATTGATTTTTATAATGCAATTAACTGGAGGTGACAGAATATAAAGAAACAGAGATCTTTCAAAAGTTTTCTTCTGCTCTTTTCTCTCTCTACACAAAGCATCATTAAGCAACAGAGACATATGCTCAATGCTAATTTTCTGTTTGTGCTTCAAAGAGTTCTTTTTCTTAGAATTTGAAACTCATCAAATTGAAAGAACGGAGCAAATAAATGTCCCATCCCCAAAGCCAAATTCAATGGGCATGACTGAGTAACTGTTTCAGAAAGGGATCCCGACCCCTTTTATAAACTTCTTGGTGCCTGAGAGATGGGCAGTGATGGTATCCAATCACAAGTGTCCTCTCATTTTGTTGTAATAATCAAAAACATTTAGAAAAGAAACAGTTTTTAACATCTTCCGCTCAATACATTTGACAAGAAGGTATGATCTAACTTCATGCAATTTGATGCAATTTGAGTAGATCATACTTTTGATCAAAAAGTGATAGCCTCAAGTACAAATAGATTATTAATTCTCCTTAGATCTGATTTACTAAAAATAAGTCCCCGATACCTAAACTTAGTAAAATATCCTTAGTTTTTATAGATATTATCCAGTTTCAACCATGTTCTTCAATCAAATTAAAGATACAGGGTCATATCATAAAAATATACCATAGTTTATACCCCCAAAATAAATTATCTGCTTGAAATACAAACTCTTATGCACATTAAAAATCCTTCTGAACATTGCAGTTTACAAAGAAATTATTGAAATGAGAATAATTTAGGATTTGTTACCAGAACGCCTAGTTTTAATTCCCAGCCCAGTGGATTATTAGCAATGTGATAAAGGGCAAATCAAATAATATCTCCGAACCTCAGTTATCACATCTGTAATAATAACAGTTGACATAATTATTTAAAGAGCAATTGAGAATACAGGTACTTATACACGCTTTATATTTTTTTCACATTTACTCTGCATCAGTAAGAGCCAGGCACTACACCAGGTACTGGAAGAAGGGAGGGTATGAAGTCTAGTATATCCTTGAATTCTACATCCTAATTGAAAGAGACAGATGTATAAATATCAATATAATATGGCTATACTATAATTGAGGAGAAATCTAAATACTGTAAGCATCCAAGTAGAGAGAGACCAGCTCTGACTTTGGATGTCAAAGAAAATTTCATGTAGGAGACAAAATTTGAGCTTAATCTTCAAAGAAAAGACTTGTCGCTGGAGTGAGAGGACTCACCAGGGAATAGACACTACATGCACATGTACGGGCATGGAGGGGTAACAGAGCAAATGACGCTCAGTAGAATTTGAGATACTTCGTTAGATGGAACATAGAGTCTGTGGGAGAATGGCAGCTGATGAGGTGTGAAAGCTTAATTAGGGACAGATTGTGAAGGTTTCTGAAAATACAAAAACATTCATATTCGATGTGAAGGATACCAATGAGCTATGCAAACACTGTGCTTTAGGAAAACCAGTCTAGCTGCATGAAGCATAGTTTGCTCTTTTCAAGACTAGTCAGAGACATCAACTACCACTCCCTGTAGAAATTCAGATGTGGGGTAATGAGCTCAGGGATAAAGGACAGAGGGAGGCCAGTGTTTGGAACTAGAAGATGTGTTTGGTTTGCGACATGTTTGATTATATTAGGTATGTTGGGGAGAGAGCAATTGGGGAAATATTCACTAACTCCATTGAAACTTTTACTTTGCAGTAATTAAAAAAAAATTTTAATGTCTTCTTGTTACTATAAAAAGATAAAACTGCATAAAAGGCACTCCATGACCTCTATTTCTGAAGCATCATCTGCAATTGATATCTAGGTTTCAATAATCTAGCAAAAATTCTCAAATGGATGCTGATCTTTTTTGGCTCTGTTTTTTTGCACACTCTGCTTCCTTTGCCTAAATACTTAGATGCCTCCTTCACATACTCATTGAGATTATTATGATAATGTGAACTCTATTTGACTTTGTTTCTACATTTGTTTCCCCCTCTAGCACCTGATAGGCACAAGAAAATTTTAATGAATGAATAAATGAAATATGAAGCATTATATTAGAGCAATTTTATATGATGAAGGGCTGTCTTGTGCCAAATAGTTCTTCTAAGAATTCTCAAAGTTAGTGGAATAGCCTCCTGATACTCATCTACATTGTGGGTGTCTTTTTCTAAGAAAAATGGCAACAGAGCAACCCAAATTTTATAAATATAAGCTTGATTAAAAATTTTAAACTCAAAGGCTTTATTAAAAGCCTCCTAATTTCTTATTCTATTCTCGTACATAATATACAGCCTACATGCTTAGATGGGAAGATGCTTATTCTCTATCAAATGCAAGCCCAAATCTACATTTAGACAGTGTAAAATATACATATTTCACGCTAAGCTTTCCTTGGCATCCCTGCCCTCATCACCTGCACTGCCTTACACAGAGAAGCATTGTTTGAGAATGATCAAGAAAATGACACAGAAATACCAACGTTAATGCCCTTACTGTAATCAAAAGAATTATTTCACCATCAAATGATTTTTTATTCACTTTCTGACCACCTAAATGAATAAAACAGGATAATGACATGCTCATTATTTTAGGAACAAATTTGCATCCATAATGAAAAAGTCCCTAAAGGGCACAGACACTATAGAGTGACTGTCTGAATTAATTAAAACTGTTTGTCTGATTCAATTTAAAAAGCAAGTATAAACTACATATCATGGAAAATTTCTCTCTTTTCATCAGAATATAAGAATAAGCTATTTTTAACACAAAGCCCTAACACAAAGCCTTACAGGATTAGCTTTAGAAAACAAAATATGCTTGCATATATTTCTCTATTAAAGAAATTGACTCTACTGGCTAATAAATATAATTAATGTTCACACACTATAATTTATGTTTTCTCAGTTATTCAGTAATTTATCAATTCAATTTAAATAGAATAAGATTCTTTAATAGATAAACAACACATTCCTCAAAATTTTTAATGTGTTTAATATTTTTATGTAAAAATTTTAATAGATAATTCCTGTATATTGGTTAAAATTTTTATTATTTTTTTCAAGTGAATATATGTTTATCAATATAAAGAATCATTTTCTGCTATGTAAAACATTCTCCTCAATGTTAGAAAGCAATCAAACACTTCTTTCTCATTTAAAAATATGGTTTCTGGAACTGGAGAGCATTATGCTAAGCCAAATAAGCCAGCCAGAGAAAGATAAATATCACATGATCTCACTCATTTGTGGAATATAATGAACAACATAAATTGATGAACAAAAATAGAGCCAGAGTCATGAAGCATCGAACAGACTGTCCAACCTATGAGGGAAGGCAGGGGGTAAGGGAGTTAGAGATCAACCAAAGGACTTGTATGCATGCACATGAGCATAACCAATGGACACAGACAGTAGCGGGGTGAGGAAATGTGCTGGGGTGTGGGGGCGGCCGGGGAGAGGTCAATAGGGAAAAAAGGAGACTAATGTAATACATTAAACAATAAAGAATTAAAATTAATTAATTAATTAATTAAAACATGTTTTCAAGTGTACAAATCAATTTAAATGACCTATTAACATAGTGTTTAACGAATTCATTAAAATATGAATTATCTTGAAATGATAGTATTCTTTTCAAATGTTTTCCTAAAGTAACTCTTGTCCTCAGCAATAAAAACTTTAATTTACATTTTAAAAATAAAATAAAAACATGTGGTATTTGTCTAAAATCATTCCACAGGAGATCATGCTCATCTTCAATTTGACCTTCAGTTACTATGAGAAAGTAGCTTAAGATGAGTAAGAATAATGTTGATATATCTCCAAACTCACTGATATGTAGTAAAGTTATACATTGTAAAGACACTGTGTAGTAAGGGTAGAAGACAGAGTAACTATTTCAGTGACTTAGTAAAAAAAAGTTTACTTGAGTGGCCTAATTATACTGAAGAATGGTATACTATCAAATATATGTATGTGGTTACCTTAAATTAATACAGGAAAACCACATATCTGGTAAGCTTCGTTTTCTAAAATCCAGTAAAATGACATTATAATATTGAAATAACTTGTTGAAAATAAAATTTATTGTGTATTTAACAGCAGACAATTGACTGAGTTTTTTCAGTCTAAGTTACCTTTTAATGCTATGTGACACAGTCTATCAATCCAGCTTACAAGCAGTCCCATAAACAACAGAGAATAGTTTTACCATAGGGGACTTCAATGTTAGAAGGAATATAATGAACATCAGGATAAGTTGTGAAGGAGAGGACTGTCTAAGATGAATGGGGACTATTGCAAAGAATAGATAAACATAAAACAGAAAGTACCCTTTGAAGTTCAGAGAAATGTTAAATGTGTTCATGCAGAGGAGGAAAAATCTGTTTCCAAAACACATCCAAGGGAGTCTTATTTGGGTGATGATGTTTGGTGTAGGCAATATGGTATGTGAAGAAAACCTTATCTAACAGTAGTATAGACTTGACAATTCTCATAGGAACAATAGCTTCAGCAGGTATCAGCATCCGATGCAGAAAAGGGTAGTGGAGGAAAGTAAAGATAGAACTATAGAGGAGGGGTGGGTATAACTTCTATTCTAAAATTTTGGTACATATCCTGCAGGAAATTAAAGGTAGTTTCTAGCATAATAATATCAAGAGAACTATGCTTCAAAGACTATATAGTATACCAACAAATTACAAATTGGAAGGATTGACATTAGGAACGGTCATAAGTTTAGCCAGTTGTTGTAAAAGTCTGTGCCATTTTATAGCTGAGTACAGAGGAGAATAAGGAGCATGACAGATATCATGTAAAAATCTTGACATCATTATTAACATAGTAACTAGCATTTATTGAAACTTTACTATGTGTCAGACTCTGAGTTAAACACTATACATGGATTTTTATTTAATTACTACAGGCCCGGTGCACAAAAATTTGTGCACTCAGTGGGGAGGGGAGTCCCTCAGCCCGGCCTGTGTCCTCTCACAGTCTGGGACCCCTTGGGAGATAACGACCTGCTGGTTTAGGCCTGCTCCCGGGTGGCAGAGGGCAGGCCTAAGCCCTAGGTGCAGCCCTTGGTCAGGCTCAGAGCAGGGCTGATTGGGGACTTGGGGAACCACCCCCTGTCATGCACAGAGCAGGGCAGATTGGGAGGTTGCAATGCCACCCTCAGTCATGCTCAGGGTAGGGCTGATTGGGCAGTTGGGGCACCGCCCCCTGTCACACTCAAGGCAGGGTCGATGGGGAGGTTGCAGCGCCATCCCATGTCATGCACAGAGCAGGGCCAATCAGGGGGTTGGGGCGCTGCCCCCTGTCACAGAGCAGGGCCCATCAGGGGGGTTGGGGCTCCATACCCTGCCACACACAGAGCAGGGCCAATTAGGGGGTTGGGGCGCTGCCCCGTCACACACAGAGCAGTGCCGATCAGGGGCTTGAGGCGCCACCACTCTCACACTCAGGGCAGGGCCGATCCAGAGGTTATGGCTCTACCCTGTCATACACAGAGCAGGGCCCGTGAGGGGGGGATTGGGGCGCCTTCCCCTGTCACACACAGAGCAAGGCCAATCAGGGTGTTGGGGCGCCGTACCCTGTCATACACAGAGCCGCAGGGCTGATCAGGGGGTTGGGGCGCCTTCCCCTGTCAGGAACAGAGCAGGGACAATAGGGAGCTTGTGGCCCTTCCCCCTGTCACACACAGAGCCATAGGGTAATCAGGGGGTTGGGGCACTGCCCCCTGTCATGCTGATCCCGGTGCCAGGAGACCTGTCAGCTCCGCTGATCCCTGTGCTGGGAGGCATATTACCCTTTTACTATATAGGATAGAGGCCTGGTGCATGGGTGGGGGCTGGCTGGTTTGCCCTGAAGGGTGTCCTAGATCAGGTTGGGGGTCCCCACTGGGGTGCCTGGCCAGCATGGATGAGGGGATGATGGCTGTTTGCTTAGGTTCTGTAATCAAAACACTGTATCAACTCCAGCTCTGAGATCTCGGCTGGGGTTTTGTTTAGCTTCTATATTTGTAACAATGTTTCAAACTGCAAGCTCAGAGGCCGGGAAGGCAAGCAGGGAACGTTGGTTTTCTCCATCACTGAAGCAAGCAAGCCTCATGTTCGTTTCAATCTGCCTGGCTGCCGGCCACCATCTTGGCTGGCAGTTAATTTGCATATCGCCCTGATTAGCCAATGGGAAGGGTACCAGATGTATGGCTAATTACCATGTTTCTCTTTTATTAGATAGGATTACTAAAATGTAATCATAAGTAGGCATGTTATCTGCACCTTACAGATGAGGAAATTGAGATTCTGGGAGGTTAAATAATTTGCCCAAATTCACATATCTAGTAATAAGTGGAGATAAGATATAAATCTAAGAATTCTGACTACAAACTCATGTTATGAACAACTACAATTTAGATAATTGATTGTTCTGGGGAAGAAAAGAAGAAAAATCAAAGCTGACTGAGCTGGAAAAGGAGCTATGCCATTAGTAGAAATTGAAGCATTAATCATATGTTTCATTTCAGGGAGTCTTGGCCAGTGCGGGCTTGATTTCAGTCTACCTGATTTGCCCTTATATCTAAAAAAATGTACATAAGGCAGTGGGTTTGCTGAAAGCATTGAGAGGCAGAGAGAAAGAACTTTACACTGGCTGACCATTTTTACATCAGCACGCAGAAATTCTATGTATTTCATTTTCACGCCAGCCAACAAAGAAGTGGTGTAAGTTCAGTTTATAAATGAAGGAAGGGACTTATATTGGTTAGGCTATAAGTTCCTTTCTAACAATTGATGTAGACAAAATTTTATGTTGCATCATTATCTTATCATATTCCAATTCCTTTTCAGAATACTAAAGGTCAGATAACTTTATAAATCTTCTAATTGAATCTTCAATTACACCTCACTTCCAAAAGAATCTCAATGATCAGCCCTTCAAAATTAGAAGCTTATTGGCTTTGACTATTAAACTACTATTTTTTTCAAGATCGTATTACATGCTGATAAATGTTTAAATACTTTTTTCTCAGTAGGCAGCTATTTCCAAACTCTCTTTTTCCACAGTAGACATGCCCTTCCACACCCACACCTTACTAAATATACTCTCATATATCTATACTAATAAAAGGTTAATATGCTAAGTGTCCAAACATCCAACTGATCACTAGGACCACCAGGGGGCAGACGCTCAGCGCAGGAGCTGCCGAGCTGCAGCGACTTGGCAGCAGCAGTTCTTGGGTGATGCACCCCAGAACCAGAAAGGAGCGAGCCTGATTTTCATCTTAGGCTATGGGTTATGTTGCTGCAAGGGCACTGTTGGCCCTGAATCTGGTTTATTGCACACTTGCATTTGTGTTCCACATTCTATACGGCAGCTACTTTGCAGAGTGCCCTCTCACACTCTGGGACCCCTCCGGGGATGTTTGAGAGCCGGTTTTGGCCCAATCCCCTCAGGCCAGGCCGAGGGACCCCACCTGCTGGAGGGACCCTGCTCACTCCACAGATGCTGAGGAAGGACCAAGAGAGGTTGGCTCTAGAGTGTGTCCAGCCTCTCTCACCCAGCCCTGCCGCAGCAGCCACCTACAAATTAATATCTGTGCACTGGGTCACTCGTATTTCCATAATGACCTACTAGATTCTGAGATCCTCTGGGACTTTTTTATTGACCACACCCTCTTTTCTGCAGTCTCTTCTTGGCTTTCATAACACTTCCTCTTCAGTCTCTTCCACCTCTTTATTCTTTCTTGCCTGTGTTCTCCACTCCTACTTTTTATCCTGACTATTCTTTAGCATAATCCTTCCCCTGAAACCATCTTCTTTTCTCATACTCTCCTCTTTTATGCTGAGATGGCATATTTAATTCAATAAATTTTCACCCAAGAAATAAATCCAAAAATTGTATTTACTGCCTAAACTTTTATTCTATACACCAAGATATGGTTTCACGTATATCTTTCTTTGAACTGTTTCCTCCTCCTTGTTCCTACTTTATTTAACAATACCATTTCCTCCTGCTTATGTGATCTATAAATGTTAAAGCCAACTTCTTTGTGCCTTTCTCTATGACTCTCTCCCTCTAATTATTTTCCAATTCCTTTCAAAACAGCCAAGCAAATTCCCTTATGTTTTTGTCTATGGACAATGGCAGGATTGAGTAGTTGTGACTGAGACTATATGGCCACAAAGTCTAAAATATTTATCCTCTGGATGATACAAGAAAAGATTGTCATCCCTATGTAGACCATTCAAGCAGCCCCCTTACTGGTCTCCTGGCCTCTACCATTGAATACAATCATTCATTCTCCACATGGCCAACAAATTAAAAGTCAGACCATTTTGCTCCGCTGTTTAAAATTCTTCAATGACTTCCTACTGACCTTAGATTACATTAAATACTGCTTGTCACGGCTTATGGCATAGTCTAGCCACATTGATATTCTACCTATTTTTAAAGCAGGACAAAATATTAGTCTCTCTCTATAGTGTCTTTATCCACTCTTCCCTCTGACTAGAAAATACTTACTCAAGATCATTGATGAAGAGATGTCTTCCTATAATTTAGTTCAAAGCATAAATGTGAACCTGTCCCACTCATCTAAATTCAACCACTCTTCCCATATCTACTATATTATGCTATTTTCTTATAAATTTTACATTTATCATTATAAATAGTGACCGGGTACATGGATTCATGCACATTGAAAGGAAATTAATTAGAAGGTGGCTGGCAGGGCAGGACTGAGCAAGATGAGCCAAACATGCTCTGGAGCCAACCTTCCACAGTCCCTCCCTGACCAGCCACACTTGGGACAGCGCTGCAGCTCGAAAGGTGTCTGCAGAGTGAGTGGGTCCTTCTGGCAGGTGGGGTCCCTCGGTCTGGCCTGTGGGGATAGGGCCAAAACCGGCTCTCTGACATCCCCTGAGGGGTCCCGGTGTGTGAGAGGGCACTCAGCAAAGTTGCTGTTGTACAGAGTGTGGAACACAGATGCAAATGTGCAATAAACCAGATTCAGGGCCAACAGTGCCCCAGCAACAACACAACCCCCGGCCGAAGGTGGAATTGCATGGCCCCGTGAGGAATTGGGCTCCCTCCTCTCTGGTTTCAGGGTGCAGCACCTGAAAACCGCCGCTGCCAAGTCACTGCAACTCGGCAGCTCCTGCATTGAGTGTCTGCCCCCTGGTGGTCAGTGTGTATTATACTTACTGGCAGGTCAGCCGGTTGCTTAGTCTTTTATATATACAGATTGCCTCACTCACATGACAAAGTATTTTATTTATGAATTCTGATACTTCTATTAGAAAATTTGTCTTTATTTTAATTGGAAGTCTATTGCCTTGAAATTTATGTCTTTGATTCTAGCTCTTTCTTCTGAGACTACACAAAATACTGGCATCTCTTCCACAATAGAGGGTAGGAAATAGCTAATGACATATATTTCTGTTCTCTTTTTCTCCTATATTTCCAGGATAAACATACCCAGCATTCAAGCTTTCATTTGAAACCTGGTTACTAGACTATCTATCAACCTGATAGACCATTCCAACTTGATCTTTTCTCTTATCACTAAACAGTAAATGCCCTCTTATCTTAAATTCACTATCAACAAGACTATATAAATTTAACTTCTCATTTACCTTTGATATAGTGGTAATAAGAGCCTTCAAACAAGGTTAAATACTAATCAATCTATAAAATTTACCTTAGTCTGAATTAGAGAACAGGGGCATCGAGTATTGAGGGGTTAATTATCAAAAGTCTTTCTTCATTTTTCTAAGTCACCTCCATAGCAGCATTAGGGTACAGCTGCAATTACTTAAAACAAAGGCCAAATTACTATAACTACAGCTTCAAGACAAAATACTCCCAAATGACATTCATAGCACAATTACAAACCATAAATCTCATTTCTGCCTAGAGAAGAGTCAAAGATTTTTACCCTGTTGGATAAAGCATCGCTTCATTCAAATGAATCAAACATGAAAGGCATCAAAGCTCTTTTTATCTCCTCCACGCCTTTCTTTCTTTATTGGATACTTTATGGTTTGGGTTCCTGCTTTCTCTATTTCATTGCTTTGGACATGAAAATATGCTTTCTATTTTTTATTGCTTTTGATATAAAAATATTACCATATTTTATATGAAAATATTACAAAATATAGATGGGCTCATCTTACAAACTTTATTCTATCTAGAAACAGTATTTGAAAATGAAAACTCAGCAATAAACTAGTAGAGCTGGGTTTCTGAATGACTTGTTTAGAGAGAGTCCTATTGAGCATTGCATAACTGCCAACCCCTGGAAGAAGGACACTTAGCATACTCCTATACTAGTGCTCTCTCTGACATTATTGTTGTCTTAACACTCCTCATCACCAGTAACTATGACTTGATTTTCTCTAAGAATCATTGCCTTTATATTTACTCTCCAAAAATCCATAAAGGGTGTCGTAAATATGTAGACACCATCATAGACTCATACTTGGACAAATGACATCTAATAACATAGAAACCACAGCAAGCACAATAAAATTCTTGTTTTCTTTTTAATAAAAACACTAGGAGTATTTAGTTTGAAGAGAATATAATCTTTTCATTGTGAAAGCTCCAAATCAACCAGGATCCAGTAGAAAACCAGAAGCATTCTGGGAATTTCAAAGAAAAGTTTTTATATAGCATCAGTCTCATATATGATGGAGATCTAAGAAGTCAAAAAAGAAACAGTGAGAGAATCCAGATATTAGAAACAACAAAAACTGGTACAGTGTCTGGGACAGAAAGAATGCAAGGAGGAAATAGTTATCACACTGCACAAAAAAAATTAGAACCACACCTCTGATTAGAATTACACCTCTATAGAGACTACCTGGCAAAAGTTAGGATATCAAAGAAGGGGTTATAGAGCTGAAATACATTGGTTAAAATTACGGATCAGTTTTCAATTGCAGCTTTATCCTTGTGCATGCTGTCTTGTTTTTCACCAGTGGGAAAAAAAGAGAGTGTCCCTTATTTTTTCAATTATTAAAATATTTTGGTCCTCATTGAGATAAGGACAGTTAAAGGCTGGTACCCATTCATGATCCTATCACTGTTGCAAAGCATTTGAAACTAAAATGAGTAGTGTGGACCACAATCTAGGCCTACTTCTGGGGCTTAAGGTGAGTTGATTCCACCCAAAATGCCTGCCTGCCTTTCAATAGAGTATTAGTAAAATGGAACTTAAGATAGTAATAAATTATGCCTATATTATAACTTCTTTGTGAATTCAACCCTAAAACTCTAGGCAAAATTAATTTTCCCTATAATATCTTAATTATTCCAGAATGAAAATGAATGGATTAAACTATTATGGAAAAAAATAAATGAATGAACTAATAAATCAGTTAATCATTAAATGAGGAGGCTTTGGAGATTAATAGAACTTTCATAACATAACAACAAATAAAGCCCTACTTTGAGTAGGTATATGCCATTATTTACCACATTAACAATTATTATAATAACTAGTGGCCCAATGCATTAAATTCATGCAAGAGTAGACCTTCTTTCCCCTGGCTGCCAGCACCAGCTTCCCTCCAGCACCCAGGACCGGGGCTTCCCTCAGGCCCCAGGTTCATTCAGAAGGATGTCCGGAATGACATCCGGAGTGACATCTGGTCTCATTAGCATATTACCCTTTTATTATTATAGATATTATCCCCTATTTATTGGGAACCTGCATTAACACATTTAATCTTTACAAGAGAATGAAGTAATTACTTTCATTATCTACATTTCACAGATGATATGATTGGCTCCAGAGAGGTTCAGTTACCAGCCCAAGATTACTCAGCCAGAAGGTGAAAAAGCTGGAAATCAAACATAAATATTCTAGCACCACAGGAACTTGATATCTGTTCCAAATTTTATATTATGAAAACTAGATAAAAAATATAGGTTAAAATTTAGGTTATACTTTATTCTTGAAAAAAAATTATCTGGGATGACATACGTCTATCCTATCCTATGGCCAAACTGTCACATTCCCATTTTTAGTCAAATATTTAAAATATCTTTTTGCATGATTGGACATGTTCTCCATATTTATTGTATCATCTAGCTTTTCATCTTTAAGTGTCATATTATAATTCAGTGTTTTAGTGTCAACAATAAAAAAAGGAAAAAAAACAATTTACTGTTTCTCACTTTCCCACAGAATAAAGTGTAAATTTACTACCCTCGCATTCAAAATGTCTGTAATCTGGTCCCAAACTTCCTTTTCAACTTTAAATCCCATCACTCCCAATTACATACTCTGTATTTCAGCAGCACCTTCAAATAAATTTCAAATACCAGTTCTTTCACAAAACTTTAACTCCCTGCTGAGCTGAATATAATATGCTTTAAAGAAAAAGTTCTGAAAATATTTACCCATAACTCGTATAGCACTTTTTACAGTACAACTTTTTAAAATTTCTTTTTCAATTATACTTGATATACGATATTATATTGGTTTCATGTGTATAACAAACAGTGATTACACATTTATATACTTTATGAAGTGATCATTCGAATAGATCTAGTACCAATCTGGCATCATACATAATTATTATAATACTAGAGGCCCAATGCATGAAAATTCATGCAAGAGTAGGCCTTCCTTCCCCCAGTGGCCAACACCGGCTTCCCTCCAGCCACCAGCAGGCACCCAGGACCCTGGGTTTCCCTCCTCCAGCCACTGGCAGGCACCCGAGACCCAGGCGGCTTCCCTCTGGCCGATGGCCGGCACCTGGGACCCGGGCTTCACTCTTTGTCCATAATGACATCCTGAAGGATGTCTGGTCTAATTAGCATATTACCCTTATATTATTATAGACTAGTGGCCCAATGCATGAAATTTGTGCATGGGTGGGGGGTATCCCTCAGCCTGGCCTGCACCCTCTCCAATCTGGGACCCTCAGGGGATGTCCGACTACAACTTTAGGCCTGATCCCACAGGAAATACCAGCAATCGGACATCACTTGCACAATCCGGGACCACTGGCTCCTAACTGCTTACCTGCCTGCCTGCCTGATAGCCCCTCACCACTCTGCCTACAGCCTGCTTGCCCCCAACTGCCCCCCCTTGCTGGCTTGATTGCCCCAACTGCCCCCCTGCCAGCCTGCTCACCCCCAAATGCCACCCCTGCTAGCCTGATCACCCCCAATTACCCTGCCCTGCCAGCCTGATCACCCCCAACTGCCCCCACCCTGCCGGCCTGCTCATCCCCAACTGCCCCTCCTGCCTGCCTACCCACCTTTCCAGGGCTCTGTGATCAATACTGCATCAAGGGAGGCCTTGGCCACCGGGCTGAGGCTCTCGGATCAATGGCAGAGCAGAGGCAGGCGTTTCCCACCTGGTCTGGGCTCCGCCATTAATCCATGCCCACAGGGAGGCCCTACCTGCCCTGCCCACCCTGACAGGGCTCCGTGGTCAATGCTGTGCAGAGGGAGGCCCTGCCCACCCAGCTGGGGCTCTGCAACGGGCCCTCCCAACCTTGGCAGCTTGCCTCAGCCCTCCCAGCCACAGCTTTGTCCGGAAGGAGGGCCGGAAGTTCGTCCATAAGGTCTCCCGGTCTAGTTAGCATATTATTATTTTATTAGTATAGATTATTGACTATATTCCCTATGCTATATTTAACATCCCAGTAACTATATTTATAACTAGTTATTTGTACTTCTAATTCCTTTTACCTTTTTATAATTATTGGCTATTCATGGCATTCCCTGAATTTTAGCAGGTTCCCAAGTGGCAAAGATCATATTCTAGTCAATTGTGTATATACTATTAGTTATCAACACAGAGCTTATGAATATGTCAAATAGTTATGTTAATGGAATTAAGATAATCAAAAACAGAAATGCTAAAAAGTATTTTACTCAGTTGATCTAAATGTCTACTCAAATCAAATGAGGCAGTATAAAAACTTGTAAGAAATACTGGCATCAGTACTTACTTTATGAGATTAATTCATACATAATAGATAAAAAAGAATCCATAGTAGATAACATATTAATACAAAGTTCTGTATTTTGTACTTTCTAGGAGTCAATTACCATTATCAACATTTTCAAACATTTTATTTATATTTTTATTGCTGCCTTTTCATGTTATTTTCTGATTAATTTATTATAATAAAATATCTATTCTGATTTTAGTTTTATCATTTTGGAAAATATGATTCATGACTTTCTCAGATTCTTGTATATATTTTGTATTTTAAAAAAGTTGAAAACTAACTTGAGTTAACCTGACAGCTTTGTATTACCTATAGGTAATTTTCTACAATAAAATTCAGTATTTAATTAGTATTTAATTTCTGTATACCAGGGTTGTACCAAAGATCTCCAGAGAGGTTAACATAGATCATTAAATAATTAATATCTAAGTACAAGCATTTCATTAGACAACATGTAAAACAGAGAAATAGGGTATCAAGAGGCCAAGATAGAGGCCTGCTGAATTTTGATTAGAGATGGGAGAAGAATAGGGACATTTCTAGATTAGTGCTTTCCAAAGAGCTTTTTGTGGTTGGAAATCTCCATATCTGCATTGTTCAATATGTTAGACACTTGCCACATATGACTATTGAACACTTAAAGTATGGTTAATGTTAATGAAGAAATTTATTTTTAATGTTTTTAATGTTAACTAATTTAAATTTAAGTGGCCACATGTGGCAATGGTTCCCATACTGGACAGTGCAAGTTTACAGCATAATATGTCCAGAATAGGTCCTGATGGGAAATTGGTATTGGGAGGTACTGTGCAGCCAAGGAGCAGGTCACACTGTCGGCATCTAGTGAAAATTTCAGATGCTTACACAGAGAATAGGAGGATGCCAAATACAAGTTTTCACTCTTTATAATTGTCTTGAATGTTCTTCCTTCCTCTCTGGAGGTTATTTCAGTGTGGAGGGAGACTGGAAGAGTTGCCAAGTTTGCTTTATTTTTTCTCTCGCTCATCCTAAAGTTGGCAAATACTTGTTTAAATAATGCATATGAATAAGTAAATTAAATTATTAATGTAAAATCCTAAAAGAAATTACCCACAGGGGGGAAAAAAACGTAAGTGAAAGCAGAGAAATTTTATGCTCCACGTGTCAGTCTGGTTTAATAATGAGAAGACACAAAATTAAAATAGAGCACTACTAACATAAAAACTGCTTTTATGTTTTGGTAAGTAGCCATAACCACATGTGTACACTACTCTGGCAGGTTGGCATTAATATTTCTAGGTATATTCTCCATTCTTCTTTTGGTTTTGTAGCTATAATTCAAAATATTAATTTAATAACTTGCATATAATATTTTAATATTCATTACAAAAGTCATAGTCAACAAAGTAATTTCAAATCAAGGATAAATATTACTCTCATGTATTTTATTTCTCTGTTCTATTAAGACTGCAGATCTTAGGATGTGGTAAATGTCAATTACTCTAGGATTCCCACTAGTTCAATGGTATAATAAGAATGCCACCTATTATCATTTTGCTGATACCCTTCATAATGAGAATCTTTTAAGCTAATGATGAGACAGGTGTTCATCATTTAACGGACTCTTGAGAAGACGGCTTACTTAATCATTAATAACATTTCTGAGTCACTTTCTGTCTATGGATCCCATAAAAGCCTGGTTTCACTAGCATCTGGATCGTTAATAAGAAGAATAAACAAAAAGATTAGTTAAATTAATGTTGAGATTTTGTCAAATAAATTTTAAAAGAAACCCAATTAGGATGATTAGAATATTTTGCATGCATTTACTCTATTTTTTAAAATCATAACAAAAAAGATTACAAGTATTTTAGATCTATAACAGGATGTTGACAAATTCCCAGCAACTACCAACTTGATTAACATTAACTTTACTGAGTATGTACTAGCTGTAGGGCATCATTCACGTGGGGTAAATAGAAATAAAGTGAGTGTATAAACTTGCTAGGGGTCTTGAAATAAAATTTCACAGACTGGGTGGCTTAAACAACAGAAATTTGTTTTTCACAGTTCTGGAGGTTAGAAGTCCAAGATCAAGATTTCAACAGAGTAGACTCCTTCCAGAGCCTCTCTTCCTGCATGCAGCATAGGTTCTTCTGTGACTGGCTTATTTCACTTACATAATGTTCTCAAGGTTCATCCATGCAAGAAGTCTTTCTTTTTTAAGAATTCCATTTGCATGTATATACCACAATTTCTATATCCATTTATCCATCAGTGGACACTTAGGTTGTTTCCATGTCTTGACTATTCTGAACAGTGCTACAATGAACCTTGAAACGCTAATATCTCTTTGAGATCCTGATTTCTATTACTTTGAATAAATTCTTAGAAATGGGACTGCTGGATCACATGGTAGTTTTATTTTTTTGTGGAATCTCTATACTGTTTTCCATTGTGGCTGTAGAATTTCACATTCTTACCAAGAGTGCACTAGGGTTCTAGTTTCTTCATATCATTGCCAACGTCTGTTGTCTTTTGTTATTTTCAATAATAGGCATCCTCACAGGTATGAGGTGACCTCTCATTGTTGTTCTGATTGCATTTTCCCAACGATTAGTGATGTTAATCATCTTTTTTATATACCTGTTGGGATGTCCTTTTTGGATAAATGTCTACTCAAGATTTTAGACCATTTTTAATCAGATTATTAGTTATTGGTAGTTGTAGACATTCTTTATATATTTTTAAAATTAACCCTTTATCTTTTTAAAAAATAGTTTAATAGGCAGCTCTGCTGTTTCATTTCATCATAAGTTAATGGGAGAAAACATTTTCGTTAAACTACTTAAATGAATGAATTTCAAGATATGAATATAATCACCCAGAAAGTTACATTAACAAAATAATTTTATAAATATACAATTTTCCTTTGTTGTATCCTTAAGTTTTTTTCATATCTTGGCTATTTTGAATAATGTTATAATAAACATGAAAGTGCAAATATCTCTTTGATATCCTGTTTTCATTTCCTTTGGATATATATACAGAAGTGGGACTGTTGGATCATATAGTAGTTCTATTTTCAATTATTTGAGGAGCCTCCATGTTTTTCACAGTGGCTATACCAATTTATATTCCCAGTAGTAGTTCAAAATAAAGCCCCAGACCAGATGGTTCCATTGGTGAATTTTACAAAATATTTAAAGAATTTACACCAATCCTTCTCCAACTCTTCCAAAAAATTTATGAAAGGAACACTCCCAAATTTATTTTACATAACACATGTTTGTCTTATGTATGGTTTTCAAATATTTTTCCTGTATTAGAGGTTGTCATTTTTTGGAGTGAGAGTTTTCATTCTTTTTATATTCTTTTAATTTTTAAATTTTATTTTATTGTTTAAAGTATTGCAAATTGTAGTACATATGCCTCCTTTTTCCCCCAATGGACCTTCCCCTGGTCTCCCTCACATGCACTCACCCCGCCACCAGTGTCTTGCACCTTGATTATGTTTATATGCATGCATACAAATCCTTCTGTTGATCTCTTGCCTCTCCCCTCAAGCCCACCCCAGCCTTCCCGCTGTCATTTGAGAGTCTGTTCCATGCTTCTCTGCCTCTGTGTCAATTTTTGTTCATCAGTTTATAATGTTCTTTATTATCCATAAATGAGTGAGATCATGTTTCTTTCACTGACTGGCTTATTTCACTTAGCATAATGCTCTCCAGTCCCATCCATGCTGTTGCAAATGGTAAGAATTCTTTTTTATAGTAGTATTCCATCGTGTAGATGTTCCAATTTTCTAATCCACTCATCTGCTGATGGGCACTTAGGCTGTTTCCAAATCTTAGCTATTGTAAATTGTGCTGCTATGAACATGGGGGTGCATATATCCTTTCTGATTGGTGTTTCTAGCTTTTTGGGATATATTCCTAGAAGTAGTATTACTGGGTCAAATGGCAGCTCCATTTTTAATTTTTTGAGAAAACTCCATACTGTTTGTGTTTTAGATTCTTTCAGCTGTGTTTTGTATTTTCAGCATACAAGTCTTTATCTTAATTAAGTTTACTCTTAAGTATTTTATTCTTTTGGTGCTATTATAAATAGGATTGTTTTAACTGAACTACAAAAAAAATAGAGACAGATTTATAGATAGAGAGCAGGCAGACAGCTCTGCTAGGGGTAGAGAGATTGAGCAAGAAAGAAAAATGAGAGGAGAGAGAGAGAGAGAGAGAGAGAGAGAGAGAGAGAGAGAGAGAGAGAGCTCATAGACATGGACAATAGCACGGTGATTAATGGGGGAGTGGTGTCAAGATGGTAGAGGGCATGAATGAAAAAATAAATAAATAAAATAAACTGGGATTATTTTTACCTAATTTTCTAATTTTCTTTCAAATAGTTTACTGTTAAGTGAATAAAAACAAGTGGTTTTTATTTTGTTTTTATTATTTTTACTCTATGTCTCCTGGAAATTAGTCAACTGGGATGGAGGTTTTGCCAATAAAAGGTCCTTCCCAAAGTCCCATTATCCATTATTCTCCCAATGACAAGCTTGCTCTTATACCTGCCCTATAAGAAAAGAAAAATAGGAGAAATCATGAATAGGCAATTAAGGAAAAAATATAGATAGCCAGTAAACATTAAAAAAAGAGAAAACAGCACTCATCACAGTTAAATTAATGCAAATTAAAGCAATTTGATGTGAGTTTTTGGCCTTTCAATTGAGCAAAAATATTAGCTAAGGCAAGAGTAAAATGGAAATTGCAGTTGGGTCATACTATGATTTCTTAATGTTATGTGGTGGCACACTATTAAAGATTTACAGTGTTCATCTCATTTACCTTCACCCCAATCCTCTTGGTAAGGTAGTACAGCATTTCCCATTTTATAAATAAGAAAACTAAGGCTTAGAGACCTTGTAAATTATGCAATCACAAATACCTCGTAAGTGCTGAACACAAGTTTATTAGATTCCACAATCCCTGCTCTTTCTACCAGCTACAGAGTATTCCCGCATGACAAGGACTATTAGAGGCATTTGTTTGTAAGGTACCATGGTAAAATCAGTGATTAGGAAACATTAATTGGGAAATATTTAGTAGTAAGTATTTGTGTATAGTATTTTTTTAAATGGCCACCAAAAAAGTTGTAGGACATGCTTTTGGAGGCTATTCTCACATTTGTAATCTCGCTAAACCTGGAGCATAAAGGTTACACATGCTATGGCGGTGTCAATATTTATGCCTTGTGTCCACATGCCTGAATTTTTCAGTAGCAATGCTATTCTCCATAGTAACCACATCCCTTTCTATTTCACTGTATATCATGTAAACAAGAAACTTATAGTGATGGCAGCTGAGAAATCAGTTTGAGCCAAATACAGTATGGATTTAAATTTTCAACTTCATGGGAACAAAACTGTCCCTTCTCACAGTGCCCTAAGCAAGGATTTAGGTCACGCACCAAAGGCCGAGGCTGAGGTGAAACTTCAGCAAGCATTAAACATGTCCCATGAATCCCAGAAGATGGTATAGGCAAGGGTCTGTTTCCTTCAAACAGTTTAAACCCTGGAAACATCTGGCTTCACATTACAAAAAGACACAACTGGTTTTATTTGTTCTTGTATTTGCTTTTCAGTTACAAAAGTAATTGATGATCACAGCAATTGCTTATACTTCTGAAAACTGGAACACATTCCAGAGTGACTCAACCAGGCAATTCTCAAGAGACAGATGCAACTCTAATTTAGCCTTGTTGGTTCTTGATAATAACAAAAAATATAAGAACAAAAGATAGATAAGCTTACCAAAAGTTTATTTTGGAGATGTTTTATGTTGTTTTTATGTCATGTTAGATTTCAAATATTGAATCACCATTTATCTCCTTATTCAGTGGATATTACCAAGAAACTAACTTCATTTAAATTTAATTTTGTAATTTTACATATTTAGAGCTTTTCATCAACATATGTCCCTATGGTATGAGATAAAGTTGAACATTCCATTGCAACAAAGTCGGATTTCGATTCAGTCAGAAGGCAGCTCACAGTGGTGGCTTTCTTTCTATTTATGAGCAGGAAATGTGTGGGCAGATGCAGTTTAAATAGTACATTTATTATCACACATATATGTCTATATAACCTAGTTAGAGAAGCCTTTATCACTCCATCCTCATACATATATAACAGGGTATCCAAAAAAATGTTTATATATTTTAACAATTGATGTTTCTTTCTTTTCAGATTTAACCCATTGGAATTAATAATTATTGAAAGTGTGTTTATATTTTTCGGACACCTGTGTATATATATATATGCAGAAGTACATGTCAAATTTTTGGACTTTTCTTTACACTTATTATATTACTAGAGGCCCAGTGCATGAATAATGCATGGATGGGGTCTGGCCAACCCGACCGGCTGGGGGGAGTGGCCCCAGCTAATTAGCCAGTGGGCCCCACCCCCAAATGGGGTGGGAGAGCCAATTAGGGGTGGGGCCGGCCATAGGGAAGGGCTGTGAGGGTGGGCCAGCTGGCCTCACCCCCCGAATGGGATGTGAGGGCTGA
Source organism: Myotis davidii (assembly GCF_000327345.1). Lineage (NCBI taxonomy): Eukaryota > Metazoa > Chordata > Mammalia > Chiroptera > Vespertilionidae > Myotis > Myotis davidii. Next base: position 3,838,131 of record NW_006295391.1, on the reverse strand, counting down.
TTGGGGCCAGCAGCCTAATGGAGGGGCAGCGGATGGTTGGCCAGTGGCCCTGCCCCTGATCAAAGTGGGGGACTAATTGGGGGTGGAACTGGATGGGGAGAGGAGCCACAGGCCTATTAGGGTGGTGGGGCCCATCGGGGGCAGGGCCAGTTGTGGGGAGAGGCTGCGGGCTGATTGGGATGGGGCAGGGGAATCAGGGTGGGCTGGTCAGGGGGAAGGGCTGTGGGGGTTTGGCCAGCTACCACGCCATCGATCCGGGTGGGAGAGTCCAATCAGGGGTGGGGCTGGCCACCCCGCCCTCCATCAGGGTAGGAGAGGCCGATCATGGGTGGGGCTGGCTGGGGGGAGGGGGCTGCAGAAGGTTAGCTAGCCGGCCCCACCCCTCTATTGGGCTGGTTTGCTGTTCACAGTAGGCACAATAGCAACCAGTCATTCTGGTCATTATGGCATTACAGTCACTGGCTTTTTATACGTAGAGATTATATAAGGAAACCCTCCTACTTGTGAAATGATGGCAAATCACTTAACCAGTTCAGTAATTCTCTTTTGAGAGTAAATTGTGAATTCAACACACAGACTGCAATATTTATTTTGTCTAAAACATAAAGCCCTAGTGTAGCTGTGGTTTTAGTAGCCTTCCCAATTTCATGTTGAAAGAAAATCCTATCATGTTATGTCTCTGAACTATATTGCCTCTTAAGCTAAAAGCATTCTAAGCTTTTCTGAACTGCTTTGGAAACCTCAAAAATCAAAGTCTCAATAGATTTGAGCAATTTGATTTCTGTTTTAGGATGCTTCATTTCCTGACTCTTGAAAACACTGATGTATAGCAAGAAGTTTGGTTGGGGATCTTGGTGCAGTTTATGGCAGTGATCATCTAAGTTAAGTATGATCCATCTTTATTAAAAAATAATTAACAGCCCTGGCTGGTTGTTCAATGGTTAGAGCTTCAGCTGTGGACTGAAGAGTTGTGAGTTCAATTCCCCATCAAGGGCACATACGCATCTCTGGTGCAAGCTCAATCCCCAGCCTGGTCAGGACACGTGCAGGAGGCAACCAATCAATGTGTCTCTTTCATAGTTTTTTTTTTCTCTGTCTCTCCCCCTTTCCCACTCACTCTAAATATCAATGGAAAAATATCCTCAGGTGAGGATTAACAACAACAACAAAATAGTTGTACTGACACATGAAATGTATACAATAAAA
>NW_006295391.1:3793380-3835769 GCF_000327345.1 Myotis davidii | reverse complement strand
TGTTTCTTTCCCTCTCCCCCCCTCCTATTCCCCCTCCACTCTCTCTCTAAAAAAAAAAAAAATGTCAATGGAAAAAATATCCTCAAGTGAGGATTAAAATAACAAAACAAAAGAAAAACGAACAACAAAAACAATTAACAAGTGACTATTAAGCACTTCTTCAAGGGGAGAAATACATATTAGGTGGCAGATATAGAAATGCAATGACCACCTAGTCTTAAGAATATGAGGTCTAGTAAGAATTTATCCCAAATCTGCTCAAACATGCACACCTACACTCAACATGATACCAGAAGACATAGGAAAATAGGCAAATGCATATTTTTAGTAAGATTTTCATAAAGAAGCCACAGCACTTGTCAGGAAACTACAACTGCAGGGATCAAGCCTGGCTTATCCATCTAAACCACTTCCTTAAGAATGGCAAGACAGGGCATAATGTCAGTAAATTTGACTAAAGTTTCATTAGGAGTTGAAGGGGGGAATATAATTTCAGTATGTATTTGATGCAAAACCAATTGTTTTTCTCATTTTATAGTAACTTGGGGGCAAACACCAGGAGAAGTTTATTCTTAGATTCAGTCTTAAAAGAGCTGATGGGAATTCCCAGGGATTTTTCCCCCTTCAAGATCTTTAACTACCAGATAGCAAACTGGAAAAAAAAAAGTTTAATTTTAACAGCATTCAACGTGAATCATTATATAAATATACTGAGAAATGATGCATGCTAAGGCAACTGGGGACATTTATAGCCTAATGAGAAAGAGTCCTATTCATTAACATTGCAATCTTACAGAGAAGGTCAGTTAATTACATGGTAATATTCATGACCTATATGAAAGGAAAGAAATTAATATCAGTTATCACTGAAAACAATATAATTTTAAATAAAAAATAAAGTATGTAAGTGCTTAAAAGTATTTATTACTTTTAAAAGACTAATAATCCATCTTTACTTGCAATAGGAATGATGTTATTTAAATCTACATATTTTGTTTACTAATATCTACACTTTAATCTAAGCTATTTTTAGTTAATATTCACCACAAGGCACTTTATAGCAGTAATACATATTATGTGCATTTCAACTATAAAGTATTTTAATAGCTGACACTGCACTCTGCATCCAGACAAATCCTTTAATGAGTTTCAATTTTTTCTATAAACTCATCTTATTCCTTCAGCAGAAGTAATCCCTAGTGTAGCTTTCTCCAGCAATGGCTTTACATCAGAAAAATCTAATTCCCTGGACAAAGGAATAAAGAACATTTACTATACTATAATATAGACTTTTTTTTAGCACTTCAGAGAAATCCATTTTCCCTCTCCTGAAGTCTATAGAAAATATCACTGTACAATATTCAAAGTTTAACCCACCTGATAACTACTATGTATTGATATATGACTATATGTTATTAACTAGAGGCCTGGTGCATGAAATTCATGCACTCAGGGGGTGGGAGGTCCCTTAGCCCGGCCTGTGCCCTCTTGCAGTCTTGGAGCCTTTGGTGTATGACCAGCTGCTGGCTTAGGTCCACTTCTCAGGAAGCAGGCCTAAGCCATCAGTTGGACATCCTTAGTGCTGTGGCGGAGGCTGGAGAGGCTCCTGCCACTGCCGCTGCATTTGCCAGCTGTGAGCCCAGCTCAGGGCTTCTGGCTGAGTGGCACTCCCACTGTGGGAGCGCACTGACCACCAGGGGCCAGCTCTTGCATTCAGCGTCTGCTCTTTGGTGGTCAGTGCATGTCATAACGACTGGTTGTTCTGCCATTTGGTTAATTTACATATTAGCCTTTTATTATATAGGATGTTAATGCATTTACTTCTGTTATTATCATCATCATCGTTTATTAGGAAATAGGTCATAGGAAGGTAAAGAGTAATCTATACTAATAAAAGGGTAATATGCCAATTAGACCAGATGTCCTTCTGGACAAAGCCACAGTGGCCAAGGCAGAGGCAGTTAGGGGTGATCAGGCCAGCAGGCAGAGTGGCTAGGAGTGATCAGACAGGCAGGCAGGTGAGCAGTTAGGAGCCAGAGGTCCCAGATTGAGAGAGGGATGTCCAACTTCCTCTGAGGGATCCCAGATTGGAAAGGGTGCAGGCTGGGCTGAGGGATAAACTGCCCCCCCTCCCCCCGCCGCTGCCCGTGCACAAATTTCATGCACCAGGCCTCTAGTAAGAGAATAAAAGTCAGAAGAAAGAAAGCAGTACTAGCATCTATCCTCCACATGTTCTTAATGTTCTTAGCATCTTTTTGGTCAACCTGTTTCCTTTACCACTTATGCACCACATACTTCACAACTATACAAAAGAATCTTCATTATGGTAGCTACCAGTAATTTTGGCCCACATCAATAGTGTTGGTCTTTACAACAACTGTGTATGAAATATTTGAAGAATGAGTAGCCAATGCAAAACTCCATGGTCTTAACAATTTAAAAATATTGCATATGAAATGCAAGGTCAATCCAGAAATTATATAGACATATTCAAAAGCCACACCTGCAACCACTCGGTCAAGCTAATCAATCAATTGTATATCATAGTCGTGTAGCTGCTGTATGCTTGACTAATTTGTGCATAAAAACAACTAAAAACAACAGACCATCTTTTCTAAAATATAGCCATTTTAACTGCACAGATAAGAGATTGGTACATGGAGAACTTTTCCCTTAAAATTATTTTCCAATTCCTCAATATACAATAAAAATTTGAAAAAACTTTTTTTGATATTCAAACTTAGTATTTCATAAGGTTTTCACATGTAAAGACTATTCAGTGAAAAAACACCATTATTCAGAAAGAGTCAAGGAAAATTATGACTATTGGAAAGATTCAAGTAATGAAATAATTTTACTTTTAATTTCATTTCTAATATCCCTCAAAGTAAACTTGACCTCATCACAAGCTTTCCTTATAGTAAGTTTACTATTAAAGCTATGACTGTTATATTCCTGGTGATCTTGGGCACAAGGGGAGGAGTTAAACTAATTATATCAACAGTATATAAAAAATATATTATTATACAAAAGCCAAACAACTGAGAATACCAATAGATAGGTAGGTAGATATATAGATAGATAGATGATAGATAGATAGATAGATAGATAGATAGATAGATAGATAGATGATAGACCATAAAAGTCCATATGTCATCTCTACTGAATATTATCAGGTACACACTGGAATCTTATCTAAAAAAGAGGGAATATGCTAATTGACCATTATGCCCTCACAAGATGGCAGCACCCACAGCCACAAGATGGCAGTGCCCAGTCCCCTCAGCCCCACCAGGGGGTGGCAAGCACCACGCACCTCAGACTCCTCAGCCCCGCCTCATACAGCCTCAGTCCCCCAATCCACTCAGCCCCGCTTCATCCAGCCAGAGTCCCCCAGTTCTCTCAGCCCAGTCTCAGACAGCCTCAGTCCCCGAGTCCCCTCAGCCCTGCAGGGGAAGGCAGATGGGGGTGATCGGGCTGGCAGGGAAGGGCAGTTGGAGATTATCATGCCAACAGGAGAGCAGTTAGGTGTCAAACAGGCTGGTAGGGGAATGGTTAGGGGGTTATCAGGCTAGCAGGCAGAGTGGTTAGGGTCAATCAGGCTGGCAGGCAGGAGAGTGGTTAGGAACCAGCAGTCCTGGATTGTGAGAGGGATGTCCAACTGCCGGTTTAGTCAGGGTTTAGTCAGACATCCCCTGAGGAGTCCCAGATTGGAGAGTATGTAGACTGTGCTGAGGGACACCCTTCCCCCACCCCTGTGCATGAATTTTGTGCACCGGGCCTCTAGTACAGTGATGGTGAACCTATGACATGCATGTCAGAGGTGACACATGAACTCATTTTTTTGGTTGATTTTTCTTTGTTAAATGGCTTTTAAATATATAAAATAAATATTAAAAATATAAGTCTTTGTTTTACTATGGTTGCAAACATCAAAAAATTTCTATATGTGACACGGCACCAGAGTTAAGTTAGGGTTTTACAAAGGGATTCCAGATTAGAGAGGGTGCAGGCTGGGCTGAGGGACACACACACCCCGTGCACGAGTTTCGTGCACCGGGCCTCTAGTATATAATAAAAGGTTAATATGCAAATTAACTGAATGGTGGAAGGATGGTCACTATGACATGCACTGACCACGAGGGGGCAGACACTCAATGCAGGAGCTGCCCCCTGGTGGTCAGTGCGCTTTCACAGGGGGAGGGGAGCGCTGCTCAGCCAGAAGCCCTGAGCCAGGCTCACAGCTGGTGAGCACAGTGGAGGTGGCGGGAGCCTCTCCCACTTCCACAGCAGCATTAAGGATGTCCGACTTACGGCTTAGGCCTGCTCCCCAACATCCTCCGAGGGTTCCCAGACTGCAAGAGGGCACAAAGTTTTCATTGTGTCCCAAAGATTTTGGATTGTTGTGTTTTCATTGTTGTTTGTTTCCAGGATGTGTTTTATTTCTTCTTTGATCTCTTTGGTAACCCACTTATAGTTTAATAGTGTGCTATTCAGCCTCCAAGTATTTGAATTTTTGTGATTGCTTTTACTGTAGTTGATTTCTAATTGTGATCTAAGAAGATGCTTGATATGATTTTAATCCTCTTAAATTTAGAGAAACTTTGCCTGTGTCCCCATATGTGGTCTATCTTTAAAATGTCCCATGTGTGCTTGAGAAGAATGTATATTCTGTAGTTTCAGGGTGGAATGTTCCAAAGATGTGGGTTCTAGAGATCCATATGATCTAGTGAGTCATTTAGGATTAAAGTTTCTTTACTAATTTTTTATCTAGAGGATTTATCCAGTGATATTAATGGGGTATTAAAGTCTCCTATTATGATTGTGTTGTTGTCAATCACACCCCTGATATCTTCCAGAAGCTTTTTTTATGTATTTGGGTGCTCCTGCTTTGGGTTCATAAATGTTTATAAGAGTTATATCCTCTTTTTGTATCAATCCCTTTAGAATTATGGTGGCCTTTCTTGTCTCTTGTTATGGTCTTCACTTTGATGTCTATTTTGTCAGATATAAGTATTGCTACCCCAGCTCTTTTTCAATTTTCATTGGCCTGAAAGATATTTTTTCATCCCTTCACTTTCAGTCTGTGTGAGTCCCTTCTTCGGAGGTGGGTCTCTTATAGACAGCATATATATGGGTAATGTTTTCTTATCCATTCATTCACTCAATGTGTTTTAATTGGAGTAATTATCTCATTTACGTTTGTAGCCATTTCTGCATTTTATGCCATTGTTCCTTCATCCCTTTCTATTTCTTCTTTTTACAGCATTTCCCTTAGCATTTCTGGCATTGCTGGTTTGGTAGTGATAAACTCCCTTAGCCTTTTTTTGTTTGCAAAGCTCCTGATTTCCCCTTCAATTTTGATTGATAGTTTTGCTGGATAGAGTATTCTTGAATTCAGTCCTTTGCTTTGCATCACTTCGCATGCCTCCTTCCATTCCCTTCTAGCTTGATGTGATTCTGTTAAGAAATCATTTGACAATATCATGGGGGATCCTTTGTAGGTAACTCTCTGTCTTTTGCAGCCTTTAAGATTATCTCTTTCTCTTTAACATTTGCCATTGTAATTATGACATGTCTTGGTGTGGGTCTTTTTGGATTTATCTTGTTTGGGACTCTGTACTTGTGTAACTTTTTTCTTCCCCATATCAGGGAAGTTTTCTGACATTATTTCTTCAAATAGATTTTCTAAACCTTGCTGCTCTTCTTGTCCTTCTGGCAGCCCTATTATATGTATGTTACTTCGTTTTGCATTGTCCCAAAGCTCCCTTAGGCTTTTTAAATTTTTTCTCCAGTTGCTGTTCCGATTGGGCTTGTTTCTGCACCTTATCTTCTAACTCACTAATTTGGTTCTCTGCTTCTTCTAGTCTACTGTTTAAACCTTCCATAGTGTTTTTGGTTATAGCTATATCACTTTGTATTTCTTCCTGCATAGGTTGTTGATTTTCTTGTCCATCCAGTGTATGAACTGCATGACCCTTACTTTGAATTCTTATTCTGTCATTTTGCATGCTTCCTTTTCACGTATTTCCTTTCTTGGTGATTTCTTATTTTCTTTCCTCTGGGGATTGTTTTGTTGTTGCCCCATTCTAACTATCACCAGAAGGTTCAAATGTCAAGTTGTGGGGTCCTGGGCCATGTGCAGTGGGAGCTTCACACCCCCCAAGTGTCACTGAAGAGCTCCAAGACATGTGACTGCCATTGGTTGGTGGAAGCCACGCTCACCCAGGATCAGAGTCACAGGAGCTTAGTGTGGCCTCATGTGCACACCTAGAATCAGGGACCCCACCTGCACCATGCTGAAACAGAGATCCTGCTGGTGTGTACCAAAAATCAGAGTCCCCTAGCATGTGTGTGTCAGGAGTCAGAGACCCCCCGGGCCTGCACTGAGAATCGAGTATCAGAGTCTCTGTTGCTTGGTGTGGCCTCGCACCGAGAATCAGGGTCCCTGTGTATGCATGCATTAAGAATTGGAGTCACTGGCTCATAGTGTGAATGCACTGGGAATCAGGGATCCCAGGCACGTGCAATGAGAAACACAGTCAAGTCAAGTCACTGGTGCTCAGTGCTGCCTCTCGCTTTGGGAATCAGGGTCCCCGGTCTGCTTGGGGGACCGGGTTGCACAGTCGCAGTGTGTCAGCAGGAGGTCTACTCCTGCCCTGCGGAAAACAGCCTTCTGTGTGTACTTTCCCTGATCAAGGTCAGTGACTCTTCCATCCTGTGTGAGCATGGGGTCTGGTCTCGCAGATGTGCACTGCGGAAAACAAACTTCCCGTGTCCGTGTACCCAGGCTCAAATTCAGTGCAGCCTCTCTGTGTGGGTGCGAAGTCTGGTCACAGGAAACAAACTCCCCAAGTTTGTGCTCTTAGGCTCAAATTCAGTGCAGCCTCCCTGCTTGGGCCCAGGGTCTGGCCATGGGAAACAAACTTCCCAGGTCTGCACACCCAGGCTAAAATTCAGGTAAAGCCACAGCTGCTGTGTGTGGGCAGGAGGCCTGTTTGCACCGAGAGGGTCTAGCAGTTCCTATGCCACTGCCTCGGGGCCGGCAGGTAGGGGGATTGACTCTGTGACTCACAGAAATCTGTGGCCAGAGTGCCTGGGGTTTTTGTGTCCGTGGGTCTGCAGCTGTGATTGCAGGTCTTTTACATGAGTTGCTGTAGGGTCCCAGTTTGCGACTGAGACCAGATTGGGGAGTGGCAAGGTTAGGATCCTAGTCTCAAGCAGTTCTGTTCTTCAAGATGGTGTGGTCTCTGTGCCTGCAGTGGGCACCCCCAGAGTGTTTGCAGTGGCAGCAGGGTTTTGCCATCTAAGACTGCCCAGTTTGGCAGCCCCTTGGAAGACCTGCAGGATCTAACTGTCCCTAGCTCTCACTCACCACACACCACACACATCCACACACTCTTCTATTGCTCCCTCACTCTCTCACACACTCTCCCTCCCTACCTTCTTGCTGGTCACTATCTTGGATCCCCCTACTTATTCTTCAAGTTAGATAAGAAGATATGATATAGTATTGATTAAATCTGACAATTATAATATATTTATACTTTTCAAACAAGGACAGTAATGTGTGATATAGTAGAAAGAATGAGGGACTTAAAGGATTAAATTTTCTACATGTCTTATGCTTACTATCTGTACTAATAAAAGGATAATATGCAAATTGGTTGGGACTCCCTCATGCAGCAACCAAACAGCAGGCTGAATGGGGTGACCAACCAACTGAACAGCAGGCTGGGCAGTGAGGGGCAACCAAATGACTGAATAGCAGCTGTGTGGGGAGACCAGGCTGTCAGGGGGGCAGTGAGGGGCAACCAGGCCAGCAGGGGGGCAGTGAGGGGCAATCAGGCTGGCAGGCAGAGGTGGTTACGGGTAATCAGGCCAGCAGTCAGGTGAGCAGTTATGAGCCAGCAGTCCTGGATTGTGAAAGCGATATCTGATCCTTGGGATTGTGCCTAAATTGGCAGTCAGACTTCCCGTGAGGGGCTCCATATTGGAGAGGGTACAGGCTGGGCTGAGGGGACTCCCTCATGCATGAATTTCATGCACCAGGCCTCTAGTCCAATATAATAAAAGGCTAATATTAAGCTGTTATAAGATAAAGCAGAACATGAGAATGCATTGCAGAAACTAATAATGGAAAACACATAGAGAATCTTCCAGAATAAGTGTTTTAAGAATAACAAAGTGATAGAGGGAAAATAGGTAGGTTTATTAACCTAAAACATTTACATACTGAAAATTATATTTTATTTATATATATCTATTTAATTGCTACAAAGAAAAAAAAACTAACATTTTTATAGCATCTTGTTAGTTCTGGCCACTAACGCAATGCTTTCAGAAACAGTTTTTTTTAATACTGTGCAAGGTCATAATGTCATTATTATTTCCATTTTACACATGAAAAAACAGGCTTAGAAAGACAATTCTACTCAACTCACATAACTAATACAAGTTATGAGCAAGAATTTCACACACCACCCCATCAATTTGAGTCCATTATACTCTTTCCTTAAAGGAGAAAGAGATTCATGGCAACATGGTGGCTACAGAAGCATAGAGGCAAAAACAAAACAAACAAACAAAAACAACATTGAATCATAAATCTGTTCATTAAATTAACTAGGACTAAAAGACATAAATTGTTAACAAATGAAAACAAATAAAGATGTGACTCTTCCCTTTTATGAAGGGCCAACAGTCAAAATGAAGTTCAGTCCCTTTGTGACTTCTGACTCAGAAGAACCAGAAAAGGCATTTCAATGCACCCTCCCACATTCACAGGGAGATTATGTCTTCTATTTCCAAAGAGCTGAGGCAGAAGTACAATGTTTGATCCACGACCATCCCAATGGATGATGAAATTCAGATTTTTCGAGGACACTACACAGGGAAGCAATGGCAAAGTAGTCCAGGTTTACAGGAAGAAATGTGCAATCTACACTGAATTAGTAGAACGGGAGAAAACTAATGGAACAACTGTTCATGTGGGCATTCATCCTAGCAAGGTGGTTACCACTAGACTAAAACTGGCACCTTACCTACAGGGACATTATGTAATGAGGAAATGGTCAATTCACCAAGAAGACATAGCAATCCTAAATGTGTCTACACCAAGCAAGGGAGCTGCAAAAATGTATAAAACCGAAAGGAAAAAGACAATTTCACATTTATTATTAAAAACTTCAAAACTCCTTTCCCAACAATAAATAGAACAACTAAACATAAAATGGTTAAGGGTATAGAATACCTTAAAAACACCATCAATCAACTCTTAAAGAGCAGCTCATGAAACAAGCAGAACACACATTCTATTCAAGTACCCACAGAGCATATATCAAAAAAGACTAAATCCAAGGACATAAAGCAAACCTCAAAAAGCTTAAAAGAACTCAGATCATACAGAGTGTTCCTCAACCACAGTGAGGTCAAAACAGAAATCAATAACAGGAACAAAAACGGGAAATTTCTAAAAACTTAGAAATGAGATAACAAATTTCTAAAAATCCATTGAATGGAATTAATATGAAAACACAACAAATCAAAATTTGAGGGATACAGCAAAAGCAGGGCTGGCAGATAAATGTACAGCACTAAATGAATACATTAAAAAAGAATAAAAGTGTCAAATCAATATTCTAAATTCCCACTTTATAACCTCTAGAGGAAAAAGAAAGCAGAAGGAAGGAGCTTAAAGTAAAAATCAATGAAGTTGAAAACAAAAAGAAAATCAATAAAAACAAAAGTTTGTACTCTGAACAAATTAACAATTGGCAAACTTCAAGCAAGACTGATAGAGAAAAAAAGAGAGAGAGAGAAGATATAAAGAGAGAAGAGAAAATACCTGGCCTAGCTGGTTTGGCTCAGTGGATAGAGAATCAACCTACGTAATGAAGGGTCTCAAGTTTGATTCTAGTCAAGGGCACATGCCTGGGTTGTGGGCTTGATCCCCAGTAGGCGGCATGCAAGAGTCAGCTGACCAATGATTCTCTCTCATCATAGATGTTTCTAGCTCTCTCTCCCTCTTCCTTCCTCTCTGAAAACAATAAAAATATATTTTTAAAGATAAATAAATAAATTGCCAATATCAGAAATAAAACAGGATCACTATACACTTTACTAATAAGGAAAAGATAATAACAGGAGAAAAAAGAAAATAACAATATATGAACAACTCAAAACAAATACATTTGACAATTTAGATGTCATGGGCCAATTCATCCATACACAAACTACCACAACATACCCAATATGAAATAGATAATTTAAGTAACCCTAACAATTAAGGAAAATGAATTCATAACTTAAAAACTCATAGTAAAAGATACCTCCATGCTCATAAGTTTTCACTGAAGAAGCCTACCAAATATTTTAAGAACTATTACTATTCCACATAATCACTTTCAGAAAATAGAAAGGGGAGAACTCCAATACCCCTAAAGAGGCTAGGTGAAAATGTTTTTAACAAAATATTACCAGTTAAAATTAATCAAAGTATAAAATAAATTATAAGCTCTTATTAAGTGGAGTTTATTCCAAGGAAAGCTGGTTCAATATTCAATAATCAATCAATGTAGTCTATCAAATCCACAGACTAAAGAAGAAAAATTACATGATTTTATAAACCAATGCAGAAAAACCAATTGCCATTCATGATAGAAGAGAACTTCATCAACTTAATAAAAAGTATCTACAAAATAATTGCTAACATTACACTTAATTCAGAAAAACTTATTATTTTCTCCCTAAGATTGGGACCAATTCATGGATTTCTGCTCTTACCACTCTTATCCAACATAAAGCCTCACTTTCAGGTCTTTGAAACAAGGCAAAAGGAAACAAGAAAGTCCATTTTCACCAAATTACTATACAGTTTTAACATATTTACTTTCAAAATTCCAGCAAGATTTTTTGTAGATAAATACCAGATTATTCTAAAGTACATGAAGAAAGATAAAGGAAATGAAATAGCAAAAATAAGTTTTGGAAAGAAGAAAGAAAAGATAGGGATAAATCTACCCAATTTCAGACATCATCCTATGTAATAAAAGCCCAGCGACTGAATAGCAGAATGACCAGAATGACTGGTCAACCAGTTGCTATGACTTGCACTGGCCACCAGGAGGCAGATGCTCAATGCAGGAGCTGTCCCATAGTGGTCAGTGTGCTATCACAGTGATAGCGCCACTTGGTTGACCAGGATGAGCACTGCTCCTGCTATGAACCCTGGGCTGACGGGCAAGAACTCACAGCACTTGCAGGGCTGACCCCAGAGACTGGGAGGCAGGTTCATGGCTGCTGCAGGACTGAGGTCTACTCTGCCACCTCTCAGTGCTATTGTCCCTGGGCTCTGACCTGGTCCCCTGGAGAGGTGAGTGCTACAGCTCCATGGAAGATGCTGGACCAGGGAGCAGACATTCAAAGGGTGGGTCCACAGCCACTCAGCAGACCAGGATGAGCATCACTCCCACATCGGCCAATCCCCGCAGGCCACGCTCCCACCAGTGCAGATTCCCAGGCACCAGGGCTCTAGTACAGACATATAGCCAAGACCATATGGTCTTAGTAGAGCATTACATTGATCATTGCACCTGAACAGAGAAGCTAGAAATAAACCCAAGCAAATAAAATTTTAATGAGGTTGCAAAAGCAATGCTATGGAGGAGAGATAGCTTTTCAACAAATAGTACTAGAGCAGCCTGTTCTCAACCTGTGGGTCGCGACCCCTTTGGGGGTGGAACAACCCTTTCACAGGGGTCACCTAAGACAATCGGAAAACACATAAATAATTACATATTGTTTTTGTGATTAATCACTATGCTTTAATTATGTTCAATTTGTAACAATGAAAATGCATCCTGCATATCAGATGTTTACATTACGATTCATAACAGTAGCAAAATTAGTTATGAAGTAGCAATGAAAATAATTTTATGGTTGGGAGTCACCACAACATGAGAAACTGTATTAAAGGGTCGCAGCATTAGGAAGGTTGAGAACTACTGTACTAGAGTAATTGTACATCGAGAGCAAAAAGAAAAAAAAATTAAACTCAATCCAAGTCTGAAATCTAACAAAAATTAACTAAAAATGAATCATAAACTTAAGTGAAAAACAAAACTATAACACCAAAAATAAAAACAAACCTTTGGGATCTAGAGGTAGGCAGAATTTTTAGACTTGACACCAAAATCACAGTCCATAAAAGGGAAAATTAATAAATTAGAATTCAACAAAATATGTTTAAAAGTTTGTTCTGTAAAAGACTCTGTGAAGAGGAAGAAAAGAGAAGCTTATATGAAGGAGAGAATATTTGCAAAGCATATATCTCACAAAGGACTAGAATTTAGAATATATAATAAACTCTCAAAATTCAACAGTAAAGAATCACAATACCCAAGCCAATTAGAGATATGTAGTTAGAAATACATGAGTAGATATTTCACAGAAGGAGATATACATATGCCAACTAAGTATATGAAAAGATGTTTAACATATTTAGCCATTAGAGAAATGCTGATTAATTCCCCAATAAGATATTGGCACAAGCTATTAAAATGGCAAAATAAAAAATACTAGCAGTGCCAAATGCTGACCTGAAGCAGAGCAACTTAATCATTCTTACATTGCAGATGGCAATATAAATTGGTATAGTCATTCTGAAAAACATAAATGACTTTAAAACCTGCCATTAGCATACAATGCCACCATTGCACTCCTGGACATTTGTCCTAGATAAATGAAAACTAATGCTAGCACAAAAAGCCTGCATGTAAATGTTACAGCAGCCTTATTCATAATAGCAAAAAACAAAAACACACACAAACAAACCTAGAAATAACCAAGGTATCTTCCAATGGGTGTGTGGTTAAACAAACTACAGTATAACCATACTGTGAAAAATTACTCAGCAATAAAAAAGGAATGAACTATCAATACAAATAAAAACCTAGCAACATATAGCAGATGGCTATATACTGCATAAATACATTGATAAAACACTTTGTAGTAGCAAAATTTTTAATATGGAGACCAGATTAGTGGATGCCAGGGTATTGGATGGGGGGTGGGTGGTGATTGTGAGAGTGAAGTGGATATGGTGATAAAGAGCAACATGAGGGAGTCTGGTGGTGATGGAAATGTTCTGTCTCTTGACTGTATTGATGCCAATATCCTGGTTGCAATAAATGTTATCTCAGTTTTACAAGATTTTACCATTGGGAAAACTAGGTAGAGTACATAAAAATATTTTTGTAATAGTTTTTACAACTGCATGTGAATATACATTTAAAATAAAAATGTTAAAATAAAGCAATAATCTTATGGAATATTTTCTTGTTTTGGTAGGTTTCAAGTAAGAAAGCAAATTGTAGGTCATGTGTTTGAAAGCTGACACATAGTTTTGACTTACACAAGTGAGCTTAAAGAAAAGGGAAAACTTACAAGGTATTTAGGGAACTTATTATTATAAGGTAGTTGCACTGAGTATTGTTTTCCTTTATAGGAAAATGGGTTTGAAGACTTCAATTTCATTTAATTTTTTTTTCAGTAAAATTTTTTAAGATTTATTCAAAAATTATGTATTGAGTACCTAATATGCACCAGGAGCTATTCTAAGTAGAGAAATATTGATGAGAAAAAATGACAAGCTAATAGAATGTTACTAATATAAGGGTAATATGCTAATTAGACCAGATGTCCTTCGGGATAAAGCCATGGTTGGGGTGGGGGGGTGCGGGGCAGAGATGGTTAGGGGTGATCAGGCCAGCAGGTGAGAGCAGTTAGGGGCGGTCAGGCCAGGAGGGGAAAGAAGTTAGGGGTGATCAGGCTAACAGGGAAGAGCAGTTAAGGTTGATCAGGTGAGCAGGGGAGCAGTTAAGGGTGTCAGGCAGGCAGGCAGAGGGGTTAGGAGTGATCAGGCAGGCAGACAGAGTGGTTAGGGGCAATGAGGCAGGCAGGCAGGTGAGCGGTTAGGAGCCAGTGGTCCCAGATTGCAAGAGGGATGTCTGATTGCCTGTTTAGACAGGGATAGGGCCTAAACTGGCAGTCAGACCTCCCTGAGAGGTCCCAGATTGGAGAGGGTGCAGTCCAGGCTGAGGGGGGTCCCCTTTCCCCCCACCATGCATGAATATTGTGCACCAGGCCTCTAGTAATATATATTTACAATTAGTATAGAATAAAGAAATTTGAATTTATTAGAATCCAAAGTCTCTGACTATACCACCATTATTTTTTAATTTTTTATTTTCCAATTAAGTATATTCTTTCACAAGTTTTATTGCTTTCCATATATATCATTTTCTTTGAAAATTAATAATTCAGAAGGATTACATATGACACCTTATATGTTAAAAGTTCTATTTATATCAAAAACACAGTGCAGCCGAAACCGGTTTGGCTCAGTGGATAGAGCGTCAACCTGCGGACTGAAAGGTCCCGGGTTCGATTCCGGTCAAGGGCATGTACCTGGGTTGTGGGCACTTCCCCAGTGGGGGATGTGCAGGAGGCAGCTGATTGATATTTCTCTCTCATCGATGTTTCTAACTCTCTATCTCTCTCTCTTCCTCTCTGTAAAAAATCAATAAAATATATTAAAAAAAAAACAGTGCAAGTTAATGGCCTTCAAGAAGAAAAAATATTTAAACTCAATTTACATACAATGCATAGATGGTTTTAGGTTACATATTATGAGATCAATTTTGTGGATTTCTGCCTTTTAAGCAAAAGAAATACAGTAAATACCAGAATGAAGTCTCTGAGTTATTTTTCATTTAGCAAATAGTAGCATCTAATAGTCACTAAAAGGTGGGTGCGTCTGAGGGAAAATTGCTAAATGTTTTTCTATGCTGCCAATATAAGTACCTCTAAATGAAATGTTAATCTTATTAAAATCATTTATTCTTTAGAAGATTTTGCAATGAAAGGGCAAACATTTGCTAAAGAAATAAAATATAATATGCAGTTCTATAAGTTAGAATAGCCCATAAAAATGAAGAGGAAAAGAGAAAACACAATAGTTATTTCAGGGATAGCTGAGGTTTATGCAATTCTTAAGCAGAAAAAAACATGTTCACAGAAAAAAAAAAAAATTGCCTTTCATTCCCAGGTCACACAATAAGTTGTCCTTGAATTGTTGAGTAACATATTTCTATAGAACGTGTTCACATGAATAGAATTTGAAGTGCAGGAACGCACAGTTCTCTCATTTAATATTTTGGTGGCAAAAATATATTCCAACTTTGTATAGTTTTTCCAGGGCTCCCTGTGATTTCATAGATAACTCCTGTTGTTATTAAAGTTAATACCTATTTTCCTACAAATAATCTTTTTTAAAAGGACATAATAAAAATATTTTATGATGAGAAACTATTCTTAGTTGCTCTATTTAAAAACTACTTGTTTTTTCTATAACTGAAAGGCAGCCATAACATAACATAATTAATTGCTGCTCAAAGGAATAGAGATTTAAACATCCATTCCTCTCTTATTGAACTTTACCAAAAAACAAACCAATGTAAGATTTGGAGTAAGGAGGGAAAGGTCAGATCACATTTAAGAAACATGAGAAACATCATAATTTTTTCTCTTTTAGAAATTGTAATATCAATGCATCTCAAACATCTGGCCAGAGAGAAGCCTTCATGAGACAAGCATTTTTTATTATTTTAAGTTATTTTACCCATATGTTGACAAAGTGCATAGAAAGTTGAAGGCATGAAAAAAAATAATTTATAGTGAATTATTATCTTTGGGCTCAGAAAATTTCTTTCTTTCTTTTATACCTTTGGATTCATGAAAACTCAAATGAGCCATGATAGCATACTATTTGCTAGTTTAAATAATAATTTTAAGTCCGTCACGTATAATTCCTCATAATAAACCTCTTAATTAGTGCAATCATTGTCTCATGCCTCTGAGGAGTAAATGAGAACCAGAAAATATAAAGAGAATTGCATCACACTGTTGGGTGAAATTACTATTCAACCTGAGTCAGCATAGTCTAAAATGTGAAAAGTATTTACTGGTGTGTGTGTGTTTTTTTGTTTGTTTGTTTGTTTATTTCTCTTCTCAAGTTAATATTGATGAAAACTCACTTTTTAAATATAGAATCCCCCATACACACATTTTTATTTATTCATTTTTAATATTATTAGCATTGGCTAGGTACAAAATACTTAAATTGACATGAATAGAAACAAAATTATGAAACATACATTTTACACTTGAGGAACTCATAATTTGATAATAATAGCTAATAAAAATAATAACATACCATATATGGAGCACTCTATATGTGAGGCACACATATTTTTACATGTATTAAGTCACTTAATCTCATGGTATTACTATGAAGAAAGTACTGATATTATTCAAAATTTTTAGATGAAAAAACTGAAGTACAGGGAACTTGAGCAACTTACAAAAGTTCACACACTTAGTAAGATTTTGGAAAGATTACCAATTGTTAGATGTAGACAAAGAAGTTGCAGATACGAACTCATTCACTTTTTTCCTGAAACCAGGTTACAGGTTTTCCTATATCTGGTAGAGCTTTTTGTAGAGCACTGTAAAAATTCTTTTGTAATCATCACTATGACTCTTTACTGCGAAAGAATTGCCTTAGAATTTAAACAGAAGCACTATATAGAATTTTCCTCTTTAATTCTACCTTTTCTCCTGTACTATTATATTCTCTAAGTAGGTTTTTCTATCCAAACAGTATACTTATCCTAGGGTTCATGATGCTCAGACATGCTAATGGTAGGGAAGCCTTTTATTTAACTTACTTAAATAAGAAATAAATATCATAAATATCATTTAATCCCTTCCAGAGAATAGCAAGCAATGAAAATATTTATAAACATTTTATAAACCTGACAGTGATATAGGAACGGAAAATTACAGACCTATAACTATACTATAAGGCTATTAATAATCAAAACAGCATGTTACTCACATAAAAACAAACATATACTGTAGATCAGTAGAACAGAAGAGAGAGCCCAGAAATAAACCCACACCTGTATGGTCACTTAATATATAACAAAGGAAGCAAGAACATACAATTGAGTAAAGATAGCTCATTCAATAAACAATGTTGGGAAAAATGGACAGAAAATGCAAAAAGATAGAACTATAGCACATTCTTATACCATAGACAAGAATAAACTCAAAATAGATTAAAGGCTTAAATGTAAAACTTGAAACCTTAAAATTCCTAGAAGAAAACTGGAGTAAAGTCTCTGACGTTGCTCTTACCAATATTTTTCCTGATATATCTCCTCCACTAAGGGATACAAAAGGAAAAATAAATAAACAAATGGAACTACATCAAACTAAAAGGATTTTGCACAGAAAAAATAATCTACAAAATGAAAAACAAACTGCTAAATTTAAGAAGATATTCATCACTAATACATTGATAAGGGTAAATATCCAAAACATATAAAGAATTCCTATAATTCAACATCAAAACCAAACAATCCAATTAAAAATGGGAGAGAACGTGAAAAGACACTTCAAAGATGACATACAGATGACCCATAGACATATGAAAAGATACTCATTAATCATTAGAGAAATGCAAATTAAAACTACACTGAGATATCACCTCCCACCTGTCAGAATGACTATCATCAATAAATCAATAAACAAGTGCTGAGGAGAATATGGAGAAAAGGGAATCCTGTGCACTGTTGGTGGGAATGCAGATTAGTGCAGCTACTATGTAATACAATATGAGATTCCTCAAAAAATTAAAAATAATGGCCTATGACCCAGCAATTCCATTTCTGGATGTATATCCAAAGAAACCCAAAATACTAATTTGAAAGACTCTCTGCATCACTGTGTTCAATTGCATCGTTTTTTACAATAGCCAAAATTTGGATCCAACCAACTGCTCATCAATAGGCTAGTGGATAAAGAAGTGATGGTGCATGTATACAATGGGATATTACTTGGCCATAAAAAAGGAAAAAAAATCTTACCATTTGCAACAGCATGGATGAATCTACAGGGTAATGCACTCAGTGAACTAAGTCAGACAAAGACAGATACAATATGATTTTTCCTACCTTGTCTTCTAGCTCACTGATGTGGTCCTCCACTTCTAGTCTACTATTGATGCTTTCTATTGTATTCTTCATTGCAGCAACGGGGCAGCAGCCTGCAAGATAGTGTGTGAGTGAGAGAGCTAAAGGAGAGTGTGTGGACGTGCAGGGAGTGTATTTGTGAGAGAAGGACAGTTATATTCCACAGGACTGTTGGGACTGGCAGACAGACTCCCCTGGCTGGGCAGCCTCTACTACTGCTGAAATCTCTCGTGGAACAGCCGGCTCTGCCACAGAGACCACGCCATCTTAAAGAGGAGAGCGGCTGTGATCCGAAGCCCAGTCTTACCTTCAACTGGGGAGAACTTGGATACCTCCCAGGACCCTACAACAACACGAAGGGACCAGCTGCCTCAGCTGCGAAACCCACAAACACTGAGACTCCAGCCTACCTGGCCATGGGTGCCTAAAAAGTTTGTCCAGGGGGAGACAAGGTGGCAGCTGAATAAGTGGATGGGTCCTGCACCTTCTCACAGAGCAGAGAGAAGGAACAGCTGAATTGAATAACATCCACCCAGAACTGGCAAATTAAACACAGCTGGTGAGGCAATCAGTGGACAGAAAGGTCAGAGATCACCTAAAGCAGTGGTTCTCAACCTTGCTGAACATTAGAATCACCTGGGAATCTTTTTAAAAACATGATTTCTGGGCCTCATCCTCCAGAAATTCTGTTTCTTTGTTACTAATGTTGTGGCCTCATCCCATAACAAAGAAACAGAATTTCCAGAGGATGAGGCTCAGAAATCAGGATTTTAAAAAGATTCCCAGGTGATTCTAATGTGCAGCCAAGTTTGAGAACCACTGGCCTAAAGAGAGGTGAGATCTGGGATCCAGGCTGGAGGACTAGAGTCTCAGAAGGAGACTGTGCCCCACTAAATCCGTGGCCCTTGGGGTCAGTGTAGGCCTTGAATGTGGAACGGGGTATACAGGGCTGCTGGCATAGGGGGAATTCTAGATCTAATCCCACAACCATGGGAGACTGTGCCCAAAAAGGCAGCATGAAGTTCTATACAGGCCATGCAGTGCTGGGAGGAGAAAGATGAGAGGTGGCATGGTTGTTTTGTCTTTATAACTTCCTTGCTTTTACTTGCAAAACCAAGTGCATAGAATCTTTAAATTAAAAACACTCACTGAGACTGCAGGGGTAAATTGTTTTTGTGGAAACTGGGGATCAGAATAAGGAGAGATGAGCAGGAAACCAGCTCTGGGTCAGTCTGTTCCTCCAACCCAATATTAAGTGCGGCAGGGAAAGAAGAATCTAAACACTGGGTTAGGAGCCACTTGATCCTGGAAACTAATATAAAAACACCAACACCAAGGGGTTGAGTCAGAAATTGACTCTTGTGTAAATACAACTGAAGGCAGGCAGAGAAACAAAGTGAGCAGAGAGATCCCACCTGCTTGAAAACAGCAGCCCCATAGGTCATTGAAGCTCTGCTGAAGTGAATGAACTTCACTACTTCACTTTTTTATTTTATATATTTTCCTTAAGAAACTAAACTTTTTCTCACTTGATTTTACTTATTTTATTATTGTATTTTATTATTAATTATTATTACTATTATTTTACTTTTTTGCTTTAGTTTATATTTTTATTTTATTTTATTTTTGGATTAGTGTTCTAGATTCTATTTTTATTTTTATTTTAGCATTATTTTACTCTATCTCAATTTTTCCTTTATGCCTGCTTTAGTTTTTCTCTATCCTTTCTTTTTACTCCCTGTTTAAAATTGATCTTACTCATATATCTAATTTCCTCTCTCCTGTTCAAAGACCATGCACACTTCTCTCTACTCTTTCTTCACTAGCCATTTTTTTCTTTTTCTCTTTTTTTCTATCTTCTTGTTGTTTGTTTGATTGTTTGTTTTTCTGATTTATCTTTGCTTCTTTTTTTTTTTTCTCTCCTCACTTGTTCTCTTCTCCTACTAATAGCTTAATTAGTTTTAATCACCAACTCAGGCCAATTTACTCTCTATAAGTTTTCATATATATATATATTTCCCCCTCTCTTTTTCATTTTGTTTTTTACTTTTCTTCTTATACACGCATTCTCTTTCTACATCCTCTATATTAAATTCTGGCCATTTCCTTTCATTAAATTCCTTGACCTTACCTTCTGAAAATAAGCTCTGCCTCTTCAGATTCATCTGGGTGTTTGTTGTTTGGGTGTTTGTTGTTTGAATTTTTTGTATTAGTTGTTTGTTGTATGCATTCTTCTCTGGGTGTTTGTTGTTGCATTTTTTGGATTAGTTGTTGGTTTTTTTAGAGTTTTCTCCCCATATACATATATTTTTCCTCCTTCTTTCCTGTTCTCTTTCTTTTCTCTCTTACATTTTCTTTCCTTTTCTCATTATCATTTTTTCACTCTTTTCTCTCCCTTAATTCTCTTTTCACTGGGGGTCACCTTTATTTGGGGTTATTGGTATCACAAATTCATTTGTGTTTGGTGCCCTGTGTATTGTGCCTTGTCATGTTGTAATTTGTGCCTTTAAGTCAATGCAGTAGAAAGAGAGCTACATAACCAGACACCCTGAGAGGAGCAAACATAGGGAGACAAAGAAACTTTAGACAATAAATAAAAACAAATATGATCAAAACTATAAAAAGGTCTATTTTAAGATCTTCATGTAGAAAGACAAAACTGTCCATTTAAGCTAAAACATCTCTTAATTCTTGTTATGACATTTTTCAGCACCTAGGCAAATGTTATACAACTGAAAAGTGATTTCTCTGAAAATCTCATCTATTTTATAAATTTACTTAAGAAGATGTTATGGCAATTTTCAGTTGGATATAATCAAAAGGAGAAAAATGGTATAGCTATTATGGCTCAGCAGTCCTTTTGGTGTGTGAAGGTCTTGACAGTTATTTATTTAGAAAGGTATACACTTTCTTGTTATCTACACTAATAAAAGACAAATATGTAAATTGACTGTACCTTTGCTATGCCTTAAGCCACGCCCATCAACCAATCAGAGCAACTAAATGCAAATTAACCCAACCAAGATGGGAGCCGGCAGCCACGGAGCTGGTGCAAGCAGGAGGCTTGGTTGCCCCACTAATGGAGGAAGCCAAGCTTCCCAGCTGCCGCGTCATGCTCTGAGCTCCACTCAAAGCAACAAAGTTTCAATTGTAGAAGGTAAATAAACCCCAGATACCTGCTTTCAGCTGGCCGTGGCCAGGAGCTGGAGCGAGCAGGAGGCTTCCGTCCCACCTGCCCTGGTCAGCTCTGAGGTCCTCTCAAGGCTACAAAGTTTCATTATAGAAGGTAAATAAACCCCAGAATAAAAAAAAAAGGAGAGGCTGGGAGCTTTTGTCGGGGGGGTTGGCCAGCCTGAAAATGACCCTCAGCCCCTCACCCAGGCTTGCCAGGCACCTAGTGGGGACCTCCACCCTAAAGGTGGTGTGACCAGCATGGAAACAGCCCCCTCCCACATGGGGAACTCTGCTCAGCCACAAGCCAGGCTGATGGCTGCCAGTATAGCAGTGGTGGTGGGAGCCTCTCCTGCCTCCTCAGCAGCACTAAGGATGCCTAACTGCAGCTTAGGCCTGCTCCCTTCTGGCCTGTGGACATACCCTGAGGGCTGCCAGGCTGCCAGAGGGATGTCTGACTGCCAGCTTAGGCCCAATCCATCAGGGAGCAGGCCTAAGCCAGCAGGTGGACATCCTCTTAGGCTGTGCTGAGGGACCCTCCACTCAAGTGCACAAATTTTTGTGCCCTGGGCCTCTAGTATATTTATAATACAGTGGGGCCTTGACTTACTTATGTCCCGAATAATGAGTTTTTTAAGATACCAGCTGTCTCTAGGCTGATTTTTTGCATTGAGTTGATAGAGTAATTTGAGTTAACGAGCTCCTTAACGAGCTCTGTCTCGGAACGAATTAAACTCATAAGTCAAGGCCCCACTGTACCAAAGAAGAAGGTGCAACATATACCCTGCAAAATATTTTATATTACCGGAAAATGCATGGGTCATCTACTGGGGGGAGGGGTACTATAGACAGGATGGAACCCAAAATCACTGAGAATAAGATTGTGGCCTTGAGATAGAAGCTCCGTCTGGAAACTTAAAGAGATCACAGCATTAATATGTATAAAATTATCTGCTGTATTTTCTCATGTTTCCTTTTTCTTCTCTCACCTATCCCTAAATACATATGCTTTTAAACTCTCCAAAATGATATGTTTGAAGTAAATACTAGTGTTGCTATTATTTCCTAACTTCCAGAGAAAGAATAAGAGCATTGTGAAGGTGGACAAGGGGTATTGAAAGGATACTTTAGATTTAGAGATCAAACATTATTATTATGCATCAACTTTTATAAGAAGAAAGTGTTAATGTGCTAATTTTATGATACCTGAGAATTAAAATACCAAGTTCAACTAACTAATCTGAAATGTTAGGAGTAAGTGACCAAGTAATGAAGATATAGAGTTTTAGCCTCCAGATTTCAGCCTGCACCTCCTATTCCCTTACCCTCTTCCTCAGTTATTCATTTCACAGACACTAATTTACCTACAATGTACCTGAAACCATGCAATTATTGATTCTTTGATGTCTCTCAACTATTGGGGAAGACAAGCAGTCACATCATGCTATGAGCTTGTTGGTGACCTGCACTCTGGAGGCCTGCATGTTGTAACACCTTATTTTTACCCCTCGAGTAGAGGAAATAGGGTAGGAATAAACATCTTGGAGGAAGGACTAAGTAAAATACAGAAAGATTTAAACAATAAGCTCCTTCATTTGAATGTATGAAATGTTGACCTGAGCCAGAACATCTTGTTGAGTAGAATGTAAGCCTTTAAATATTTCTGGGTTCCTTGAAATTGAAGATGACCAAGACAGAAACTGATTTCTGTTCAGTGAACATAGTTTCCTTCAAATGACATCCCTGAAATTTCCAGAAGAAACCATGAAACTCAGGAATTTAAACAAAGACTCTCATAGTCTGGTGTGTCCACAGGAATTTTCACCAACTGTCAGAGGCTTGATGATATTTCACATGGACATCAAAACAAATGAGTGACAGTAATGCCCTGAAAATGACAAATCAGTGTGCTCCATATAGTATATTTTCTGATATTTATATATTTAAGATTATATATATAACCAGTGTGGGCATTTTCATAGAATTGCTTTCTTAATAAAATTCAGCAATTTAAGTTGAGTGTCCGTTTCTTGATTTCCAAGCTGGCTCAAATACTGGCATTGAAAAGGTCTCTCTAAGGGTAAAGTCTAGTCTGACCCCTATTCAGTCATAACCAAAGCAAAGAAAATATTTGGAAATTAATTTGGAACAGCAGCTGAGATCAAGAATCAGTGTGCCATGGGTATGAGGATTTGCCCGCTAAATTGCAATATATAAAACTTGGCTTATGGTTCTGTTTCCAGTTTGATATTTTGTCAGAATCTGCCAAAATTAAATGGTTTCCCTCTTTTGGTTCTTCATAACTGGATTATTTTAATTGGGGCCAGATGATAATTTTTTGTATGTTAGGCCAGATATAATTTTAAGTAAACAGAAGGTAGAGACTGGTCAAATAATTTCCCTATCAAATTTTTCAAATCAAATGTCATGTTGGCATATTGTCTGAACCATTTCTTCTGTCTTTAAGTAAAAACAAATATGAACTTAGATAAAGACATTACCAAAAAGACTAATGCAACAAGGAAAATGCACAAATCATAAATCTATCAGTGTCTAAAATGCCTTATAAGACCAAAAAGGTAGTTTTTCTCAAAATTAATATTTTCCAAAGTATAGTAGAAGTTCTCAACAAGGATACTGACTTTAATACATGAACATACAAGACATTTCCAATGCTACAAGGATTCTTGTTATAATACTCTCCAATTTCTCTCCAATATTGTTTTGTATATTTAACCCAGGCGACTACTAATATCTTTTCATCTCTAGAATTTTGACGTTTTTATTTTTTTAATATATTTTATTGATTTTTTACAGAGAGGAAGGGAGAGGGATAAAGAGTTAGAAACATCGATGAGAGAGAAACATGGATCTGCTGCCTCCTGCACACCCCCTACTGGGGACATGCCCGCAACCAAGGTACATGCCCTTGACCGGAATCAAACCTGGGACCCTTGAGTCCGCAGGCCAATGCTCTATCCACTGAGCCAAACCGGTTAGGGCTAGAATTTTGACATTTTAAGAATATCGAATAATGGAAGCACAAAGTGTGCACGTTTTTGAGATACGTTTTTATTTTTCACTGGACAAAATTTCCTGAGAATTAATTTGGGTTGTTGCATGCATTGATAGTTTTTTTTTAATTTTGTTTTATTGCTTAAAGTATTACAAATAGTAGTACATATGTCTCCTTTGTTTTTCCCCTTCTTGACCTTTCCCCAGCATCCCTTACCCCCAGTGTCTTGTGTCCATTGGTTATGCTGATACGCATGCATACAAATCCTTTGGTTGATCTCTTACCTCCCCCGCCACAACCCTCCCCGGTCTTCCCACTGTAGTTTGACAGTCTGTTTGATGCTGCTCTGCCTCTGTATCTATTTTTGTTCATCAGTTTATAATGGTCTTTTTTATCTATCTTTATAATGAGTGAGATCATGTGGTATTTTTCTTTCATTGACTGGCTTATTTCACTTACCATAATGCTTATTTTTATTGCTGAATAGTATTTCAGCCTGTGAATGTATGTTCATTTTTATTGCTTAGTAGTATTTCATCTTAGAAATGTACCACTGTTTCCAAATTCTTGGATTAAGGGGCATTTGGGTTGTTTTTAGTTTCTGGCTGATGTGAGTAAAGCTCCTACAAAATTTGTGATAAGCTTTTTGTATAAACATAATTCTTTATTTCTCTAAAATACATGACAGTAGTGCATTACTGGTTTTTATTGTAGTTACGTATTTAGTTTATTAAGAAAGTGAAAATAGTTTTCCACAATGGCCATACCATTTTACATTTCAAATGTGTGAGTTATTGAGTTGCTCTGCATCCATGTCAGCATTTGGTTTTGTCTATAATTTGTATTTTAGCCATCTTATAGGTGTGTAGTAAAATATCATTGGAGTTTTAAGTAGCATTTTCCAAATGGCTTATGATGTTGACTATCTTTTAATGGGGGTATTTACAATCTGTATATATTCTTTAGTAAAATGTTTCTATGTTGTTCATGTTATAATTGGATTATTTGTTTTTTGCTATTGACTTTGTATATTGTATTAGTTTGTTAAAGCTATCATAGTAATGTACCACAGACTGGGTGGCTTAAATAACAAAAATTATTCTCTCACATTTCTGGAGGTTTAACGTAAGTACAGAAGCAAGGTGTTGTGTTGGTTTCTTATGAGGCTACTCTCCATGGCTTGTACATGGCCATCTTCCCCCTGTGTGCTCATGGTCTTCCCTCTGTGTGTGTCTGTGTCCTTATTTCTTCTTTGTGTAAGGACACTGGTCAGATTGGAATAGGGCCCATTCTAATGACTTCATTTTAACTTAATTACCTCTGTAATTTTGCCATCTCAAAGACCTTGAGGAGAAGAGAATGCTCTATTAAAGGGACTAAAAGAAGGTGGTCTGCTTGGCTGGAAAAGATAAGAGAAGCCCTAGAGGAGGCCAGCAAACAGATCTCCTCATGACAGGCCTAGTCGGCTCTATTAGGCAATTTGAACTTCATCCTCTGAGCAATGAAAGTAGAATGATGCTGTGATCCCTCCATCTCCAAATTCAGTCACATTTATTAATCAAGATGAGGAAGTCCATTTCTATATTTAATGGAATAATTTTTATCAAGAATGTATATTGATTTCTACAAATGTTTTCCTGTAGAAATTTATGTGATTATGTGATTTTTAATTTTTTTAATACTAAAACATCCTTTCATCTTTGGCATAAATCCCACGTGGTCATGGGATAAAATTTGTTTTTATATTGTTGAATTCTACTTGCTAATATTTTGTTAAAGACTGTTGCATCTATTTTACGAGGAATGTTGACTGATGGTATTGCTTTCTTGTATTGTCATTGTATGCTTTTGCTATCAGAGAAATACTAGCTTCATAAAATGAATTAAAAATAGTTCCCACCTTTTCTATTTTCTAGAAGACAGTGTGTAGAATGGGTGTTAATTCTTTTAAAGCATGATAGATTTCCTAAGTGAAACCATCTGAATATTAAGAATTTGTTTTTTTTTAATTTTATATTATAAAGTTAATTTTATATTATAAAGTTAATATTTATAGAGCTATTCAAATTATCTATATCAGATAAATTGTAGTAGTTTCTGTTTTGTTTTTTGAAGTCCATTTCAACTAACTTGTCAAATATATGGTGTTGAATTCTTCATAGAATTTTTTTTTTTTATTAATTGTTTGTTGTCTTCAGGGTTGGTAGTATTTCTCTCTTTTTAAATTTCTGCTATTGTTTCTTTCAGAGTACCAACTCTATCTTATTTTGCTTTTCTCTATTTTGTTTTTATTTTTGTTTTATTTTATTTTAGAAATATATATTTCTAGCCTCTTACTTTTAAACTGATTATATTGTTATTGAAGGGATTTTTAAAAATCCTCACCCAAGGATTTTTTTTTCATTGATTTTAGAGAGAGAAGAAAAGAGAAAGAGAAAAAGATCACATTGATGTGAAAGAGGAACATCTATCAGTTGCTTCCTACACATGCCCCAACCGGGGATCAACCCCGCAACCTAGGTATGTCCTAACTGGGAATTGAATCACAATCTTTGGTGTACAGGCAATGCTCCAACAACCAAGCCTCCTGGCCATGGATGAAGTGATTATCTTGTAGACAGTATATAATTGGTTCAAGTCTGCCACGTTAGTTTTTATTATCTGTGTGTTCACTATGTTTTTGTTTTCTTTTTCCTAACTGCCCATTGTTTATTTGAACATATTTTTAAAATTTTATTTTGATGTATCTTGAGTGTTTTGGAGTACATCTTTTTGTATACCGTGTTTAGTAGTTACTCTGTGTATTACACTATATATACATAATCTATAGTCATTATTATTTTACTAGTTAGACCTAATATACAACCTTATTTCCCTTCACATCTACTTATTCTCATCTATTTAAAATATAATTGATTTAAATATTTATTCTAGATATATCAAGAATCAAATCAGTGTTGCCACTGCAACCCATTTAGAAGTTACAGTAAATATGGATTACCAGACCTTCCTGGTTCATAGCAATTCCCCAAAAGACAGGTTATGCTATTTTCCCTTTCATGGGGGAACTACTTCACTCACATTATTATTTGTCCTAACAAGGACTTCCAATAATGGTAATTTGAATTTCTCACACTCTAGAGATGATTGCATGCCATAGTTTAGACAAGCATGATTTCTCTACACTTATCCTGTGATGTAAAAATTGTGCTAATAAAGGTGTGATATATATCCACCCAATCAGAGTCCTTTCTCTGGCTTTTTTCCAAGTATTGCCTCTTCTCTCTGGTAATAAAGATGCAAAAAACTGAACTTTGAGCTTCCAGTGGTCCATCCACAATCATGTGTTGAAAAGTGGTCAGTGGCAGGAGAGTATTAAGGTAACACACAGAAAGACCAAGGATGGGAGGAAGAGAAATATAATAGCCTTAGTAACATGAGGGTTCGGTTTCTAGTCATTTCCATTTATACTTCTGCCATTACTGATTGCATAAGCCAATATATCCCTTAGTTTACCTAAGAAGTTGCAACTGGTCTTTCGTTTGTTTGCTTGTTTGTTTTTACCGCAGGCAACAAGACAGACCTAACTACCATTGTCATAGTTTGCTGTATTATTCATCTGACAGGTTAGCTTTGTACTTATAATCCTTTCCACCTACCCTCACATTCATTTGAATTATAAACCCATGGGATTTATCTTAAATACTATATTCAGCTGTGAAACAACATAAAATTTTCTCTAATACTCAAAAGAAAAGCCCCAAATGGTCTGATGTTCTATTTGTAAATTGAAAACAGTTGGCCTGTTTGTGGAATTATCATGCTAGGAGTTTGTAGTTATTTTCTTGGTTTGTTGGGTTCCCAGTAGCATTATAATGATGTAAATTAATATGACTTGATTTTCCTAAGGTTTTCATCTCCACTACTCATGTATTCTAAACTGAGAAAAAAGCAGAGAAAAAGAAGTGTAATTCTTCATTGTGACTTTCTAGAATTTGCTTAGCATCCCACATTTTTACATTAGCCTTTTCTCTTCAGTTCCATTTATAGTATTCTTACACTGCTGAGAAATTATCCCCTCAAAGAAAACAAGTTCATATTCTTAATAGCTGTTCTCAGATACTAATCTATGCCTTACAGAATTATTCTAAAGATAAAATGAGTTGTCTTGTCACTCTAATTACCCTGAAAACTCCTTGAGAATAAGAATCCTGTCTTCTGCCCCTTTTTTTCTTATCTTGTACTAGCAGAGCATTTTCTTCTCTCAAAAGCTCACAAACTTTTTATTGACCAATCAAAAGGACAGTGTAGGTGTCTTCCTCTTCTGAGTATTTTAATTTGGAAACTATTGTTAGATAAAGCAAGGTAAAGTCTATAGTGGGAAAGAGGGCAGTTGTCTCAATCGTCTAGAGCAAGGTGTCAGAATCTAAGTAGAGTGAGGAACCTGTCACTGCAGAAGGTACAGCATGACTTGAGGAGTCAGAATTCAAACAGAGTCCAAGTATGGTGAGGAGTGATCCCATGGCATTGCAAATGTGAATATCCAGGAATGAATGATCAGAGCCTGAGCATGGAGGGTGACATCCACACAGGGGAGGGGAGGGACTAAGGGCAGTGATGGGAGATTTGATACACATAAGGGGATTAATTAAATAAAAGAATCAGTGATACTTGGACAAAGACTTATTCCAATTTGGGGGCAAGTTAAGTACAAGATGAGCCTGGCACACATTTTTTTAGAAAGTAAGGAAGTCCTCACAGAACATCAGACACATGTCAAAAGAACAGAGGAGCTGGTTTGAAGGGGCTCAGAAAGTATTATTTGGAGGTTACTCTGAATATGTGAAAATATCTTTTCCCTTCAAACTTTAATTTATTCATTTATTTTTCATAGCATGGATTCTCATTTTATTTTTTTATTTAATGGATTGTAATCCAGTGTTATTTTTATATATTTTGATGCTCATTGTTCTTGGATTTGGCCAGTTTAAGCCCCTTCAAACCAGCTCCTCCGTTCTTTTGACATGTGACTGATGTTCTCTGAGGACTTCCTTACTTTCTAAAAAAATGGTTATTTAGGAGAATGTCAGAACAAAATTCTGTATACAACGTCTAAATGTTAACTGCTATTAAATATGGTCCTTTTTTTGTAGGACTAAATATTGGAGTGCTATAGGGCGTCGGGTTGTCAAGTTAATCTCAAATGGCTTTGAAAAAAATGTCTTTGTCCCATCCATCCAACTTTCCTGTATGTTTGTTACAAAATTAATAAAAACACTATTTATTAACACTACAGAACATTAGAATACCCTATTATTAAAAACCTTTACACATGCATACACTAAAAACTATCATAAAATTCTATCTACTTCATATGCTGTTTATCTACACAATTAAACATTATTCTGATGGAAAGACATTAAACACTATCTTTTTAAATAAAAAGCAAACCAACCACAATAAAATGAAAATACAGAAACAGCTGATTTGTGTCAAGCAATTTTGTTATATGCTCTATAATATGAATAAGTGATTTGGTTCCACTTTTCACTTTTGCTCCTTTGCTCTGCCACTGAGTAAGCGGAACTTTGGGATCAAAACATTTATCTCTTTACATATCACATTGTAACTGTGAGGTTTTTTGGGGTGTTTTGTGTGTGTGGATGTATTGTTTTTTTTATTTAAATTTTTATTGTTGAAAGTAATACATAAGTCTCCATTTTCCCCCATTAACCTCTCCCTGGCCACTTTTACCCCCTCCCCCAGCAGATGCCCTCACCCCGCTACTGTCTGTGTGCCTTCATTATGTTTATATGCATGCAAACAAGTCCTTTGGTTGATCTCTTTCCTCCCCGCACCTTCCCTTGCATTCCCTCTGAGGTTTGACAGTCTGTTCAATGTTTCTATGTCTCTGGAACTATTTTTGTTCATCCTTTATGTTGTTCATTATATTCCAAAATGAGTGAGGTCATGTAATACTTATTCTTCTCTAACTGACTTATTTAGCTTGGCATAATGCTCTCCAGTTCCATCCATGGTGTTGCAAGTGGTAAGAGGTTTTTCTTTTTTACAGCAGTATAGTATTCCATTTTGTAGATGTACCACTGTTTTTTAATCCACTCATCTGCTGATGGGCACCTAGGCTGTTTCCAAATCTTAGCTATTGTAAACTGTGCTGCTATGAACATAGGTGTGCATACATCCTTTCTGATTGGTGTTGGGAAAATTGGATGGATACATGCAAAAAAAAACAAAATGAAACTAGACCACAAACTTACACCATACACAAAAATTAACTCAAAATGGATAAAAGACATAAATGGAAGAAGGGAAACCATAAAAATCTTAGAAGACTCCATAGGCAGCAAAATAGCAGACATATATATCTCATAGCATTATGTTTGCTGACACATCTCCTAGGACAATGGAAACTAAGGAGAAAATAAACAAACGGGACCACATCAAAATAAAAAGCTTCTGCACAGCAAAAGAAACCATCAACAAAATAACAAGAAAACCCACTGTATGAGAGAACATATTTGCCAATGTGACATCTGATAAGGGTTAATCTCCAAAATTTACAGGAAATTCATACAACTTAACAAAAGGAAGATAAACAATCCAATCAAAAAATGTGCAAAGGACCTAGACCAGTGATGGCGAACCTATGACACACGTGTCAGAGGTGACACGCGAACTCATTTTTGGGGTTGATTTTTCTTTGTTAAATGGCCTTAAATATATAAAATATCAAAAATATAAATCTTTGTTTTACTATGGTTGCAAATATCAAAAAATTTCTATATGTGACATGTCACCAGAGTTAAGTTAGGGTTTTTCAAAATGCTGACACGCCGAGCTCAAAAGGTTCGCCATCACTGACTTAGACACTTCTTAAAAATGGACATGTAGAAGGCCAAAAGGCATATGAAAAAATGCTCTTAGTAATTCTGAGTTTTTTGCTTGTCCACCACATATAAGTCCCTCATTTAGAATGTAAAATCAACAGGAGCTTTTTGATATGAGGTATGATCATAAGAGGACGCTGAAGGACTTGAGCAACTGAATAAAAGGAGTTGCAATTTACTGAGATGAGAAGACTGTGAGACAATCAGGTTGTAGGGCTAACATCAGAAATTGCATATTTATCTTTGAACATATTAATTTGGAGTAAACTAGTAGATTTATTAGTAAGTAGGTATTGGGAGTTAGATATAACATCCTGAAGTTTGGGAAAGAGGTGTTTGTTTGTTTTTTAGTTCTTCAGATATAGTATATTTATAAGTCATCAACCTATAAATTATATTGAAAACTATAGGGTATTTTTTAACAAACAAATTGATAGATAAAAATCACATAGTCATAGCAATTAATGCAGAAAAAAGCATTTGATTAAATCCAACACCCTTTCTTGATAAAAACCCTCAGCAAAGTGGGAATAGAAGGATCATATCTCAACATAATAAAAGCCTTATACAAAAAACCTAAAGCCACATCATACGCAGTGGGAAAAAACTAAAACCTTTTCGTCTAAGAACAGGATTAAGACTAGGATGTCCATTTTCAGCACTCCTGTTTAACATATTACTGGAAGTGCTGGCCATAGCAATTTGACAAGAAGAAGAAATAAAAGGTATCTAAATTAGAAAAAAAGATGTAAAACTGTCATTATTCGCAGATAACATTATACTGTACATAGAAAACCCTAAAGACTCCATCAAAAAATATTAGACTTAATAAATAAACTCAGCAATGTAGCAGAATACAAAATTAATGCCAAGAATTCTATGGCATTTTTTTATACACTAATAGTGAACTTACAGAAAGAGAGATTTAAAAAAACAATTCCATTTATCATTGCACCAAAAAAATTAAGATACCTAGGAATAAACTTAAATAAGGAGGGTTTTTTAAAAAAAATAAATGTAGCTAAAGAGGAGGAAAAATATAAAGGTTTAACTGTGGGACACTCCAGCATTTATAACATAGAAGGATTAAAGGAATATAATGATGCATAATAAAAAGGAACAGCTATTAAGCTAAGAGGAGAACCATGGGAAAAGGTAGTGTTTGAAACACAAAAGGATCAATCAACTATGTCAAATACTACTGCTGACAGTTCTAAAGTGAGGAATGATAATTAACTATTGGATTTAACTACTTGGAGGTCATTAAATAATGAGAATTGTAATTCAGATTGGCAAATCTCCCACAAAAAGTGATTCTTCTTAATGACAGAGACAATCTACAAGTAGAGCATAAAACTTAGTATCAATGAACTCAGAGTCATCTGTCAACATGGATAGTTTTTTTTTCAGGTTATAAAAAAAGTTAAGCAGTGAAATTAGTAAAAGATTCAAAATTACAGGTATATTTTCTTTTTATCCTTATCTTTAAATTTGGACAAAATTTGTCTTAATTCCCAGTCTTTTTTTTTTTCTGCATTTTCTTTCATCAAAGAGTTTGCATTACCAACCTAGATAAAAGGCTTTTGATTGTGCCTTTTAAATTCAAAGAACAAAATCACTGAATAACGTAAGTCAAATCACCTGTATTTTGCAACAAAATTTGCATTCAAATATAAGTAAAATAATCACAAACATATTGCTACACATTGCAATGTGAAAATGTCACTTTTTTATTCCTGTGAAAAAGGATAAATAACACACCAAAATAGAATTGCTAAAATATCCTTTTCTGAATCTTCATCAGGCTCAATACAGGTACAATTGGTCTCTTGTGTTCTCAGAAAAAGAGAAGGAAGTGGTCAATTAAGTGGGAATGAGCCCATTGAATGGTCAATTTTTGGCAGCCATTAAGCTTCAGACATAAGAAATTGCCTCCTACCTACTCAGAAAACTGCAACATGCACAGAGAAGAGGAGAGGACACCTTGATATTGGTTAGGTCTCTTACAACTACCAAGAGAATAAATAAAATGAGCAGGTTTGTCACTTAGAAATATTTGTATATGGACATGACTTTCAGAACACTTTTATCTTCTTCAATGTTATTAATAAGTGTGGCCACCTTTTCTGGCTATATGTACACTTTATCAACAAACATCGCAAAACAGACAAAACCAAAGATATAAACTAATATTGGATACAACTTTCACTCTTGCTTCTTCAGCAATAACAATATTCAAACATCTTTCTTGCTTTCAGCCTGTAATTGAATATTGAATATCTGAGAGAGAGAGAGAGAGAGAGAGAGAGAGAGAGAGAGAGATGAATATGGGTGGGGCAGATACCTGAAGAGCCATATTGACCTCCATAATACAACTAGACAAAAAAAAGAAAAAAGAAATCCTACTTCTTGGTATTGATATAGAATTTTTGGACTGGAACCCAAATTATTTGTCTGCAGAAGGTGAAGAATGAATCCACAGACAGAAGGTGGTATAGCAAAGGTGGAGATTTATCGAAGAACAAGTTCAGACTCCCACGTGGGAAGGGGGAAAAAGTTCCACAGAACCCACTCTCATGTGGGGAGGGGGAAAGGGTCCCATTGACTTCCTGTTTCCATGGTTTATAAAGGCTGCAGTTCCTGTATCCTGATATCCTTTCTGATTGGTCAATATTCCTTTTCAAATTGGTTGCTATAGTGACTCCTGAGACCCTCCCCCCCCATTGTCCTCCTATTCCTTCTGGGCTTTTTTCTTTCTTTATTTTGTAAATATAGACCTTTTTTGGCTACTTCTAGTTTCCTTGTCTTATGGAAATATAACTGCACTGGCTTCCTTGTGTTATGGAGGTGTGTCTGTTGCTGCTCCCTTGTCTTAGGGAAATGTAACTCACCTGGCTTCCTTGTGTTATGGAGATGTACCTTCTCCCAGTCTGTAGCCCTATGTTTTTTCCATGGACCTAATCCTAAAAATTTCCTAAACCTGCCTATATTCCCCCCAAATTCCTGTTTCAGTATATTTTAAAAGTTAACCTCATTTTTAACAACACCTGAATCCACGAAACTCTAATTTTGGTTTAATGCTATAAATTGGGAACTAGAGGTAAATCATTATTTTGAGCTTCCAAGAACTGAGGACAAACAGAATATAAAGAAGGGGGAATGCCCAGACAGCGTGGCTCAGTGTT
This sequence comes from Myotis davidii, assembly GCF_000327345.1. Taxonomy (NCBI): domain Eukaryota; kingdom Metazoa; phylum Chordata; class Mammalia; order Chiroptera; family Vespertilionidae; genus Myotis; species Myotis davidii. The sequence goes on along the minus strand of NW_006295391.1, from coordinate 3,801,391 downwards.
TGAGCATCGACCTATGAACTTGGAGGTTACAGTTTGATTCTGGTCAGGGCATATGCCTGGGTTGTGGGCTCCATCCCCAGTATGGAGCATGCAGGAGACAGCCAATCAATGATTCTCTCTCATCATTGATCTTTCTGTCTCCCTCTCCCTTCCTCTCTGAAATCAATAAAATTATATATATATATCCTATTTATACATCCTATATAATAAAAGGCTAACATGCAAATTGACTGAACGGCAGAATGACGGGTCGCTATGACGTGCACTGACACCAGGGGGCAGACGCTCAGTGAAGGAGCTGCCCCCTGGTGGCCAGTGCGCTTCCACGGGGGGAGCACCACACAGCCAGAAGTTGGGCTCATGGCTGGCGAGGATAGTGGCAGTGGCAGGAGCCTTTCCCACCTCTGTGGCAGCACTAAGGATGTCCAGATGCCCTTGGGTTCCCAGGCTGTGAGAGGGCACAGGCCAGGCTAAGGGACCCCCCCCTCCTCAGAGTGCACAAATTTCATGCACTAGCATGCACTAGGCCTCTAGTATATATGAATGAAGGGAGAAATATTAAAGCAACCAGTCAGGACAATTAGGAAATAAACCCTGAGGTCAAATAGTTCTATCTCAGCCATTTTTATCCAGTGTGCTGCAAGAATTTTTAAAACATGCAATACCTGACTATTTAGTCAGGGGTACTAACCTCTTTTCCTTTAGATTGTCAAATAAAAAAAATGACAACAGCCAACACAATAGCCATCCTATGTAATTGAATCAAAATTATACCTACTTTTATCAGATTGGTAAAGAAATACATTTTTTGGTGTGCCACAGAATTTTAGTAATTAGTTTATATGTGCCAAGAGATGAAAAGATTAAAAATTGCTGCTCTAGCTCATAGGTGTGCAAGCTTAAACACACACACACATACACATACACACACACACACATGTGCACATACTCACAAAATGAGTCTGGACACCCCTTTTATTAACGTGTAGTAATTATTATAGCCGCTCATACAATTCTAGTGCAGAGTACACATCATCATCAACTCTTGCAGCAAAAATATCTAACTGAGAATTCGAATCCCACTTCTCAACTCCAGCCCTCCCACTGATTCTATGAATTTGAGCCAGTCACATCTTTAAGTTTCAGTTTATAAACTGGTAAAATTAATAGGTTGGACTCAATAATTTCAAAAGTTCCAGTAACCTGTCACGTTGAATGACTCTGCACTATAAAGGGGCAAATGTATCTCCTATTTTCCTACACTATTCTACTGGTTTATTTCTTTTGCAGTAGATAAACGAAAGTATCCAAGAAAATTAGAAGATACTTTTTATTTAAAAGAAATCCTGACCCAATGTTTGATCAACTTACCATGTAAATATTGACCATAGCAATATTTTATTGAATCAAACAAACACATTCATTTCAACTTCTCATTTAATACTCAGTGTCATTGTAGAGCACTCTTGTAATTGAATGCAAATAACACTTAAATACTTCCATTGATCCAGATGCATTCCCTGCAGAGGCAGTCTGCTCCTTTCTCAGACAATTTGGACTCAATATTTTCCTTCTCTTAAGTTTAAACTTAACTCTCTATGGCTTCTACTTTTTTTTTCCTAGCTGTAATCTTTTGGAAGGCTATACATAATGAGTTTAATCCCTCTCTCCTTCACAACTCTTAAAGTATTTGAAGATAGCAATCATATTTTCTCTTATCTATATCAGTTCTCTCAACAACTCCTAATATAAGATTTTTGAATTTCCTTACCATTATCCTCTCAAAGTGTTTATATCCCACTTAACATGTGGACCCAAGTTCAAAAAGTAGTAAGGTTGATACACATCAAGAAAAGGAGTTTTTTAAAACATTATTGTGGACCAATTATTAGTAAAAAATAAAGAGTAATTACATCACAATATTTACTCATAAACGAAGCTAAAATCTTAAATGTGTCCCTGCAAATTGCTTTCTTCCCATATTTATATAGTTGGTTAAAAATGGGAGAGAAAAGATGCACAAAGCAGAAGAAAAGAAGTTTTCAACATTGAAACTCTGTTCTCTGATTCATGTTAAGTGATATCTGGGGAGAATTAAAAAACAATGAGGTACCATCTCACACCTGTTAGATTGACTATCATCAACAAATGACAAGTGCTGGAGAAGATGTGGAGAAGAAGGAACCCTCTTGCACTGCTGGTGGGAATGCAGACTGGTGCAGTCACTGTGGCAAACAATATGGTATTTCCTCAAAAAATTAAAAATTACCCAGTAATCCCACTTCTAGGAATATACCCCAAAAAAAGAGAAATACCAAATCAGAAAAGATACATTCACACTTATGTTCATAGCAGCACAATTTACAATTGCTGAGATTTGGAAACAGCCTAAGTGCCCATCAGCAGATGAGTGGATTAGAAAACTGTGGTACATCTGCATGATGGAATACTACGCTGCTGTAAAAAAAAAAGAAGGAATTTCTACCATTTGAAACAGCATGGATGTAACTGGAGAGCATTATGCTAAGTTAAATAAGCCATTTGGAGAAAGATAAATGTCACATGATCTCACTGATTTGTGGAATATAATGAACAATATAAACTGGGAAACCAAAATAGAACCAGAGTTATAGAAGCATCGAACAGACTGTCCATCTATGAGGGAAGGGGAGTGGTGAAGGAATAAAATATCAACCAAAGGTCTTATATGCATGCATATGAGCAAAACCAATGGGCATAGACAGAGGGTGGGTGGTGTGAGGGCATATGCTCAAGGGTGGGGGCAGCAGGGAGAGGACAGTGGGGGAAAAAGAAGACTTATGTATCACTTTCAACAATAAAAACTTAAATAAATAAATAAATAAATAAATAAATAAATAAAAAATGTTTCATTTCATCTTGGATGTATGGTCTTCTGTTTGAGGTCCCCTCCCCTTTTTTTAAACTGTAAAACTAACAATACATCAGGGCACACTTTTAACCTATACCACTTTCTCTTTCAACTATGTGCACAATGAGAGAACAAGCAGAATAGAAACAAGTGTCCAGTTTTAGCTGGGTGTCACACAAAGCCAAAGCTTTCATGGGTCATAATCGCACATTATGGGAACAGAAGGTTTTGATGCTTTAGTCACTGGGAACAAAACACAATAGCATTGTCTCTTTGAAATGCATAAAATCATGACTGTCTTATAGTTAGTGAAACATGAATACATTTTCCCTATACGAAAATACTCTCAGGAAGCTGGAGTGTTGAGTATAAGACCTATGATGGAACAATTCCTGGGCCTTTGGGTGTGGTAGAGTGGTTGGTTACACCTCCATGACATGGACGAAAGGATGCTTTACTCTGTCAACACGATTTGTCACAACAGTTTACAATATAAAAAGTACATAACTAAATAGTACCAGCTAAGTGATGTGGATCAAATTCTCTTGTCTGATCACAAATGCAAAGCAATCAATGTGTTTTTGAACTATTTCTTTAAAAGACTTAATGTTTAACTCAAAAGAAAGTTACATAACTTTTGAATCCGATATTTAATACACAGGTCTAAAGTTTTTAACTGAAATAAGAAGCATTTAGTATTTGACATATATCACAGTCACAATAAAGCAGCCCAAACAAAGTTTATTTTATATAATTTGCAAACAGTATTATAATAGAAAGCAAGGTAAACTCAGAGCAATTGCTTGTATCTAATATTTCTACTCAGTGCTTTGTTTAATTTGTGTAAGTCACCTTAATTATAACAGTGATCCTGGGCATAACTGCTCCCGACTCCCTAAACACACACTGTTCTCCAGTCCCTGACGTTGCCAAAACCCACCATAAACTCTTTTCATTGATATGAGTTTGCTTTAACCTTGGTCAATAAGATGGACTGTGAATCTTTGCTCTTTTGAGTTGTATAAACCTCTTTTAGGAAGTATCCTTTTACCCATGTGCTTCAAAACAAGAAATGGACTTATACAAAAGTGATGAATTTCTTAAGCCACTTGCGGTGAGTAGACCATATCTCAAATCTGCAAAGCCTCGACTGCAACAGCTAAAAGGAATATTCTTAAAGGTGGTCAACCTGGAGTACCAAGGTCAGCATTTTGTGACCTCATCTATTTCCCTTACTTTATTTAATTTTCTTCTTTCTCCAGCTCTGTGATGGAGACAGCAAAACCTCCCAGTCTATCTCATTATATCTGGTGGCCCAGACAGCCTCTATAGAGAAGACAGTTCTCCCCTGCCCCAGGGAGCCTTAAGCCTACAGCTACAGAGATTCTATCCCTCAAGGTTCCAAAAGCGCTTCTAGGAACTAGTCCCAGTCACCTGAGGTTTTTATGCAAATAATCACAGGACAGTTCATTTAGCTGCTGATGTCATAATTACCAAGTAATCAGTTGTACAGTTGTCCTGATCACCTCTGAGTTACCAAATAAAAGCTCAGAACACAAACTACTAATACCTATCAGGACCAACAGCCTTGGTCTTATATTTTATAATTGTCATTTTAAATGAGATTTAGGTTGGAAACAATTCCTTGACCATTCAAAAGTGTCCTAATCATTAGTTCACCTCTATTAAGCAGAATACATGATCTGGAAACACTGTTAGAAATCTTTGATGAATAACTGGACAATTATTCTCCTGATTTAGGGTCTTTACATAAAGTCCTTGAGACTCACTTGGCAGTACAGTATAGTTCAATATGTTTATACTAGAGGCCTGGTGCATGAAATTATGCACTGGGGGGGAGGGGTGGTCCTTCAGCCTAGCCTGCGCCCTCTCACAGTCCGGGACCCCACAGGGGATGTCTGCCTGCCAGCTAAGGCCCAATCCCCTGGGCCTAAGCAGACAGTCAGACATCCCTCCCATAGTCCAGGGATCTCGCAGTCTGGGACACCTCACTCCTTACTGCCTGCTTGCAGTGGAGGCAGGAGAGGCTCCCACCACCACTGATGCGCTACCCAGCTGTGAGCCCGGCTTCTGGCTGAGCGGCACTCCCCCTGTGGGAGCACACTGACCACCAGGGGGAAGCTCCTGTATTGAACATTTGCCCCCTGGTAGTCAGTGTACACTATAGCAACTGGTCATTCCGCCGTTCAGTGGATTTGCATATTAGAGTTTTATTATATAGGACTAGAGGCCCAGTGCACAAAAATTTGTGCACTGGCGGAGGGGGTTGTCCCTCAGCCCAACTTGTGCCCTCTCACAGTCTGGGACCCCTCGGGAGATAACGACCTGCTGGCTTAGGCCCGCTCCCGGGTGGCAGAGGCCAGGCCCAATCCCTAGGTGCAGCCACTGGTAGGGCTCAGAGCAGGGCCAATTGGGGAGGTGGGGTGCCGCCCCTGTCATGCACAGAGCAGGGCAGATTGAGAGGTTGCGATGCCACACCCCAGTCACGCTCAGGTTAGGGCCGATTGGGGGGTTAGGGTTCCACCCCATCACACTCAAGGCAGGATCGATGGGGAGGTTGCAGCACCACCCCCTGTCACGCACAGAGTAGGGCTGATAGGGGAGTTGGGTCACCGTCCCCGGTCACACACAGAGCAGGGCGGATTAAGGGGTTGGGGCGCCACCCCCTGTCACTCACTGAGCAGGGCCGATCAGGGGGTTGGGGCACTCTCCCCGTTACACTCAGGGCAGGGCCGATGGGGAGGTTGTGGCTCCACTCCATTACACACAGAGCAGGGCCCATGGGGGTGTTGGGGCACCGCACCCTGTCACACACAGAGCAGGGGCAATCAGAGGGTGTGGAGCTCCTCCCTATCAGGCACAGAGAGGGCCAATCAGGGTGTTGGGGCGCCTTCCCTTTGTTCGTAACAGGGAGGTCGTGGCCCCGCCCCCTGTCACACACAAAGCCACAGGGTGATCAGGGGGTTTGGGCGCTGCCCCCTGTCATGCTGCTCCAGGGGCCAGGAGGCCTCTCGGCTATGTTGATCCCAGTGTTGGGAGGCTTCGCGGCTCAGCTGATCCCAGGTTCGGGAGGCCTTGCGGCTCCGTTGATCCCAGTGCTGGGAGGCATATTACCCTTTTACTATATAGGATAGAGGCCTGGTCCACGGGTGGGGGCCAACTGGTTTGCCGTGAAGGGTGTCCTGGATCAGGTTGGGGGGCCCGCTTCCATTCCTGGCCAGCCTGGATGAGGGGATGATGGCTGTTTGCAGCTAGTCACACCCCCTTCAGGGTGGGGTCTCCACTGGGGTGCCTGGCCTGGCTGGGTGAGGGGCTGAGGGCCGTTTTCAGGCTGGCGGGTGACTGAAGCTCCCAACCTCTCCTTTTTTTCTGTTTTTTGTTTGTTTGTTTGTTTGTTTTATTCTGGGATTATTTACCTTCTATGGCTGTAACTGGAGCTGAGAGCAAGCTTTAGCTCTGAGGCTTGGCTCTAGATCTTAAACCTCAGCTGCTGAAAGCAAGTATCTGGTTTGTTTGGGTTCTATAATTGAAACACTGTTTCAGCTCCAGCTCGGCCAGCTGGCTGAAAGCATGGGGTTTGTTTAGGTTCTAAAATTGCAACATAGTTGCTTAGACTGCAAGCGCAGAGCCCAGAAGCGGCAGGTGGGGAACCATGGCTTCTTCCTTCACTAGAGCAAGCAAGACTCCTATTCGCTTCAGCTGTCTGGCTGCCAGCTGCCATCTAGGTTGGCAGTTAATTTGCATATCACCCTGATTAGCCAATGGGAAGCGTGTCGGAGGTACGGTTAATTATGATGTTTGTTTATTATTAGATAGGACTAGAGGCCCAGTGCACAAAATTCATGAACGTTAAAAGGGGATTGATTAGCCGAAACCGGTTTGGCTCAGTGGATAGAGCGTCGGCCTGCGGACAGAAGGGTCCCGGGTTCGATTCCGGTCAAGGGCATGTACCTGGGTTGCGGGCACATCCCCAGTAGGGGATGTGCAGGAGGCAGCTGATCGATGTCTCTCTCTCATCGATGTTTCTAACTTTCTATCTCTCTCCCTTCCTCTCTGTAAAAAATCAATAAAATATATAAAAAAAAAAAAAAGGGGATTGATTAGAGGAAATATTTTAATATTGCTATTTGCCCTTTTTCTATAATAGAAGTGTCAGAGATGAAAGGAAATTAGTAAAATGTGTATGAAAATATTCCTCCTGTCAGAGTCTGAGATGCACCATGGGACCCAGAGTCAAGTCCCTCCCTACCCGTGGCTCCTCAAAATTGCGTGAGACTCAGAACCAGCCGGCCCCATGCCTGTTGTGTGAGACCCAGACCAGTCCAGCTCCACCCTTGTTAAGCCCCATTGGGCAGGGGGCACAACCTCAAGTCCCCTGGCCCAGCACAAGGTGAGGGGTGCCACCTCAGGTCCCCAGGTGCATGCCAGGTGGGGGGGCACAGCCTCAGGTCCCCCAGTGCACCCTACCCTGGCCTGGCACCAGGGTGGGCAGCATGGCCTGAGGTCCCTCGTCAAGCCCTGCCAGGCAGGGGGTGTGGCCTGAGGTCCCCCGACCCGGTGCCGGGGTCGGGAGCACAACCTGAGGTCCCCTAGCCCGGGCCAGAAAGGGGCATGCCCTGAGGTCCCTCGTCAAGCCCTGCCAGGTGGGGAGCATGCCTTGAGGTCTCCCATCAAGCCCCGCTGGGCAGGGGACGCAACCTGAGATCCCCCGTTAGGCCTCGCCAGGTAAGGGGCACAGCATCCGGTCCCCCGGCACAGTGCTGGGAGGGGGCATAACCTCAGGTCCTGCGTTAAGCTCCTCTGGGCAGGGGGTGCAGCCTCAGGTCCCTTGGCCCAGCACTGGGTGGGTATCACAACCTCAGGTCCCCTGGTGCCAGGGTAGGGGGTGTGGCCTGAGGTTCCAAGGCCTGGGGCAGGGGTAGCAGCCTGAGGTCCCCTGGCCCTGCACCGGGGTGGGGCAAGCACCCTGAGGTCCCCTGTCAAGCCCTGCTGGGCAGGGGGCATGGCCTGAGGTCCCCCACCCTGGCACCAGGCTGGGGGTGTGGCCTGAGGTCCCCTGTCAAGCCCCATTGGGCAAGGGATGCAGCCTCAGGTCCCCTG